>NC_059377.1:9342790-9716540 GCF_019703515.2 Myxocyprinus asiaticus
TCTTTTGAAAAAGCTTGGAATAATTCGTTTGTGTGCTCTTTTCACTTTATTGGCAAGAAGTCAGCAGCGGGGATTACTTATATTATCCACCATTACGGTCCGGCTACAATAGATGTTCAGAAACGGAGTGCAATGAATTACATAAACGGTAGCATTATTGTGCTAACAGAGCAATAATTGTATTACTGAGTATAAAAAGGAACAGTGTTTTTCCTGAACTGTCTGTGAGCAGTGACGATGTTTTCAATTGTTTTCATGCTGTGATGCTGAATGGACAAATTCTACAGTGGAAGACCATAATTATTAGATGAGACATGTAAAGTAGTGAGATGTTTTATCACGTTTGAAATTAATTGTATTATGATTTTCCTCTTTCCTGCATTTTACCTGCCAGCAATTCACTTTCTTTTGAGTGTTTTTGCAGAATGTGCTTGTCTTCCCTTAAGGGAAAAGGGTGATTTGGAAAACAGTGTGGACATTAATTCAGTATCAATACAATTTATTTGAATAGTGCTTTTAATAATACATACTGTTTTATATTGCATGTAGTTCTTTTTGTACAGTACAGTTTATTGTGTGGCTGCTAATACATCGTTATTTCCTACACAAACAATAAATTCCAACTATCTACAGGATCAGTTGTTCAGTCAACACTAAAGCATTTCATGTAGGTTATAGCATTGTAACGGGGTAAGGAGGCAGGAACCGGCTGAACAGTAAATGTAACTTTTATAACATAAACGAACTTAAATCAACGTAAACACAAACACATAGAAACACACGCACAGCGGCCACATGTATCTCTCTGTCTCTTTAACTGGCACCTCCGGCTCGTCTTTATCCACCTCCCGGCTGATTAGCCCTGATCTGCCCTCCTCCTCATCACACTCCTCCATCGCCCGACTCCAACCGTGCCTGCCGGCAGGTCTTTCCCGCCTTTCTGAAGCCCTGGGAGAGACGAGGGGAGGGAAAGGGGAGAGGGAAAGTGTGAGGCAGAGCAACAGAGAGAGAGAGAGATAGAGGAAAGAGAAAGAAAACTGGCTCGCCGGTCCCCGGACACACCGTCGCCTGGTCCTCTGCCACTCCTCTGACCTCTGGCAGATGGCAGCGAGTCCTCCGACCCCTGGTAGACGGAACAGCTCCTCCCCTTTCTCGCCGGACGACAGCGGTTCCTCCGACTCTCGCCGGCCGGCAGCGATCCTTCCGTCCCCAGGCAGACGGCCGTGGCTGCTCCCCTGGAGGATGGCAGCAGCGAGGACTCCGCGACAGCGCATCCCTCCTCCTTCCCGGATTTTCGGCACCAATGTAATGGGGTAAGAAGGGCAAGGAGGAAGTGGGAACCAGATGTGTAAACATAACTTTTAATAACATAAATCAACTTAAATCAATGTAAACAAACAAATAGACACACACGCACAGCTGTCTTGTTTGTCTCTCACTCTCTCTTGAACTGGTGCCTCTGCCTCGTCTTTATCCCCCTCCCCGCTGATTAGCCCGATTCAGGGCCGGGCGTGTGTCCTCACAGCCCAGCCCCACCCTCCTCCTTGTCACAAGCATTTAGATATGGAGATTATGTATGTAAACTAACAATTATAAAGCTAGATTGAGCTTGTTACTACACAATCATCTCCCACAAAATATTTGTATTTTATCCGAAAAACGGCAGCATGACAGTCTCATCACCTGAGTCCTGTAATACATGAGCATCCTACTGTCTGGACCTCCCTGTATCTGCAGTAAGTACATCATCTCGGTACATCAAACTCTTCAGGTTCTGACTAGACTCAAAATATGCTTTGAAATAAACATAATTATCTACAGATTATTTCTCAAAACATGTCCAACTTTACAGCTGTGAAGGTGCTAATAGGCTACATAGCTTTTCAGGTTAGTCTGCTCAGGTCCTTCCATCGATGGATAAAGACTCAACAAAATAACTGCTTTTATTTGCGATACTTGGCCATCATCCAACAGATAGGTGGGGAAGAACAATATCACCTTGCTATAATTCTGTGATTATTTGTTCTCAAGTTTCTGTCATTTTTAATGCTGCTAGTACATGACATAATGATTGTTTATGCTTAACCAGAAGTTCCAACCACATGCCCACAAAGCATCATGGAATATTGTGGATACAAAGTGTAGCAAACATAAAAAACTAAATCAATATTTGGTGTGATCACCTTTGCCTTCAAAACATCACCAATTCTCCTACTGTCAAGGTTTGTCGGCAGCTTTCAAGCATCTTAGAGAACTTGCCACAGTTCTATCTATTTATGCTGTCTCAATTGCTTCTGTCTCTCCATGTAATCCCAGACTGACTCAATGATGTTGAGATCTGGGCTCTGTGGGGGCCATACCATCTGTTGCAGGACTCCTTTTTCTATGTCTATTCTATGTGCAAAAGGAATGTTTGGAAGTCTAAAATTTATATTTTCTATTGACACACAAACACAGAAGATAAATGTTTATGTGAAACATCTAATGTGCCTAAGACTTTTGCATAGTACTGTTATTCAATAAGTATATGATAGATATAGGAACCATATCAGCATCTCTCTGCACATCCACATGCATACTTAAGCTCTGAGGGTGTTTTTAAAGATTTCTTGTTTCAGTGGCACACCCAAAATTAAAGGCTTATAACTTGACAAAAAGTAAAAAAGGAGGGTCAAGTGTTTAGTATCATTGTAGAGAAAACTTTTTTTAATGATATAGATTATGATACATTCTGGGACTCTCAACCTAAGAAACTGCTGAAAAATCACAAAAAAACTGAGCCAAAATAAGGTGGCTCCGAAAAACTGCTTTTGTTTTGTTCCCAATCATGTCAACTTTATCTGATTAAAATTTTGTGTTGATTCAACAAAGCGATCAAAAAATTACTTATCCCAAAACATCCCCTTGTGTCCAAAAGCCTCTCCAAACAAATAAAACATAATAATTGTAAATAAATAAAAAACTAATTACACATGTAAACACAACAAAGGCTAAAGGTATGCACAGCATTAAGACATGATTTTAGTATTTAGTAGATTTCACAGAATGAGTGCCTTTTGACTCAATGAGTCTGCATCACTGAGTTTGTGTCATTTACTTGGCACCATCTCCTGGTGGCCATATGTAACAATGTGCTTCGTGTGGATTATCTAATGATCTATGCATCCGATTACCTTGTGTGAGGGGTCGTTTGAATGATAAATCACCTCCTCTGGTATGTTATATTTTATGTTCTGTTTATTTTTCATGACGTAATAAGGGAAAACGCAGCATACAAGCAACACCAACATAATTGTCAAAGAAATATACTTAGCTATTACTCGCTATATTTTTGTCTGTGAGTAAAAAAGTAGGCTGGTTGTATTCTACTCTTTGAGAGCTTTCCATCAACATATGACACATGGCTATTTGATCAGTTTGATATTTTTAAGACTGCAATAATACTGTATATACAGTGCAAAATTTTATTAAATAAATTATCAAAACGGAACACTTCTGATTTGTCTGAAAATTTAATTCATAATACCTGCATGAATTGGAAAGTAGAGCTTCTAAGCTTTCAAACGAAAACCTATTTTGTGTTGGTCAAGACTGCAGTTAGACTGCACTGAGAGTCTATTCAAAAGCCGCAAGTCTTTATTCAAAGCAAGGATTAGGAGTAAGGTTAACAGTGTAACTACAAATGTAATTAAATGCAGGTACTTTAAATGTAAGTACAATGCTACACATATGTACATGATGAGTACATTGTATCCAGGGTTGGGAGGGTTACTTTTAAAAAGTATTCCACTACAGATTACAGAATACATGCTGTAAAATGTCATGTGTAACGTATTCCGTTAGATTACTCAAGGTCAGTAATGTATTCTAAATACTTTGGATTTCTTCTTCAGCACTGGTAGATTTTTTCATTTGTTTTGACTATAAACAAGTAAAAAAAAGTAAGAAAATACACACACATATATATAAATATATATATATATATATTAAAAAAAATATCTGAAAAAAGCTTAAATACCTAATGCAGTTTTGCTACTCTTAATGTGCCTTGTTTTAAGGATTTTTTTTATATTTTTACAGAAAAAAACAATATTCTCATTAAGAATAAACTTTTTGCAGTACATCTTTGCTCTAATATCAAAGGTCTTACTAGAGAAAAAAGTTATGCTCCAATGTGAATTTTCGGCATAGAATTCATTATGAAATATAATCGTGTCTGATAACAGATGCATGTAAATGCAAGAAATAGAATTTTAGCTTAGCATGAAGCTAAATGTTCACATGGTTAACAATATCTGCTGCTCCAAACTTCAAAACCCCACAGAGTGAACACTACGACATCATTTTCTGATCGTATGTGGATTCTGTTCATAGAATGAGGCAGAAAATATATTATTTGTAGCTTTCTATATGTTGTTAAAGTCTACATTGGTTAGCATTTCTTGTAAAAATACCCTAACTGCATAAAAAAAATAAATAAATAAAAATAAAAAAAAAACATTGACAAGGCATGTAATTGTGTATTTATTGGATTTATGTTTCATCTGTCAAACTATTTTTTGTTAAGCTGTAGAAACATTATGTAGATTCTCTATTAAGCTCCCAAAGGGAAAGTTCCTCAATAACATCATATCTACCGTTTCACTCACAAAAGTATTAACTTGTATGAATGTAACACATCATAAGAAAGTGTTTCACTGCTGTTCAAATGCACTTTGGATAGCATCATTTATATGTATAAATGTTTTCCAACTGAATAGTCTAAATATTAAATGAAACAAATGACAATAAAATGCAAAGTAATCACTTCAGTAATCAATATAATTTTTAAATTATTAATATTTTAAATTGTAACTGTAGTGGAATACAGTTAATATTCCTGTAGTGGAATACAACTAATATTTAGTATTTTAAATGTTTAATCCCATTACAAGTATTCCAATACTCCCCAACCCTGATTGTATCAAATGCATAAGTACATAGTAGTTAAAGACACCTAATATAAATTGGGTCCATCAAAATAATTTTATATGGAAGGAATATACCTTTAAAAGTATTTGTTGACTCCTTTTAAGGACTAATAAATGTAGAGCTGTGCTGGTGCCTGTTTGTGCCCAGCATCCTTTTTTGTGATGCATCTCCTTATTTGGGATGCAATGTGCTTGTTTTGGTTTGATGCTTAATTTTGACCTGGTATATAAAGAGGAGAGATAAGGAGAAAGAGACATGTCATCTCTTTTAATGCGTAGTGAAGTGAGTTAACTGAACATATGCTAAATAATATTGAGTAAATGCATTACAGGCCTCTCTCTCTCTCTGTGTTTGTGAGGGAAAATGCTGGATCAGCAAATCCAATCAGTTATGCTTAATTATCGCCAGGGATAGACTGGCCAACGTGAGCACTGGGCCACCCTACCCCCATCGGATCGTGAAATGATCAAGGGTCAGATCCTTGCCACACTCTTATTTATTAAGCGCTGCCATTTTCTGCTGCACATGTGAAACACCAAAACGTAAAAAGTGTGACAAAACGGCGCTACCTGATTAAACTGTGCAGAATGTTTAAATATAGCTAAACGTTGTTTATATCAGTACATTTACATCTGCATTCCAACTCAAAATTAATGCTTTACTCTCAGATGTGCATTCTGTGTAACAAGAAATATGCAATATTAATACTGTTAACAGCATTTGCAATTCAATATTAACAACCCCCCTTGATTTTTCCATGGCCAATTTTTACTTCCAGCCCATCCCTGATTATGGCCACTCATGCGCACACTTCAGTTCATCCAGCAGTGTGATTAAGCAATGTTTTGGGATCAGTGAGGATCAGGAGCCCATGTTTGCCCAGATGGGTAATTGTCTGGTTTTAATTTGATCAGTGTTACTTTGCAAGAGAGGGAGAGTGAAAAAAATAAGCCTCGTCCAAAAAGCTTTGATCAAAGCACAACAATAAAACCACAACAAGAGCATTTTAAGAGAATGGATCTAATGGATTACAAATGCATTTCCTCTTTAATGCACTCATACATACACATATGCATGCACACATAAGACCAGGTTTGGGAAAAATTCAGAAATGAAGAACTTAAGTCCTCGTAGTCGTGTAGTGATTCGCCTCAATCCGGGTGGCGGAGGATGAATCCCAGTTGCCTCCAAGTCTGAGACCATCAACCCGTGCATCTTATCACGTGGCTTGTTGAGCATGTTGGCATGGAGACAAAGCATGTGTGGAGGCTTCACGCCATCCACCGCGGCAACCACG
Source organism: Myxocyprinus asiaticus (assembly GCF_019703515.2). Taxonomy (NCBI): domain Eukaryota; kingdom Metazoa; phylum Chordata; class Actinopteri; order Cypriniformes; family Catostomidae; genus Myxocyprinus; species Myxocyprinus asiaticus. The sequence continues at coordinate 9,349,059 of NC_059377.1, forward strand.
CTCAACTCACCACGCACCCCACTGAGAACGAACCACATTATAGTGACCAAGAGGAGGTTACCCCATGTGACTCTACCCTCCCTAGCAACCGGGCCAATTTGGTTATTAGGAGACCTGTCTGGAGTCACTCAGCATGCCCTGGGATTCGAACTAGCGAACTCCAGGGGTGCTAGCCAGCGTTTTTTACCACTGAGCTACCCAGGCCCGAAAAAGTAAGTGATTTAACCTGCGTGCTGCGTGTTCTTCCCAAACAATTCAACCTTAGTTTCATCAGTCCACAATACATTTTCCCAATTGCATGTGGAGTGTCAAGGTGGTCTTTGGCAAACTTCAGGTGCACAGGAATGTTTTTGTTGGAAAGCAGTGGCTTCCTTCATGGTGGCCTGCCATGGACACCATGCCTGTTTAATATTTTCTGTATAGTAGACTCTTGAACAGAAATGTTAACCAGTTCCAATGATACCTTCAAATCTTTAGATATCACTCTAGGGTTCTTATTACCTCATTGAGAATTCTGTGGTGTGCCCTTTGAGTCATCTTGGCTGGATGGCCACTTCTAGGGAGAGTAGCCACAGTACTAAATTGTCTCCATTTATAGACAGTTTGTCTAACTGTGGTCAGATGAATATCTAAGCTCTTCAAGATAACTTTGTTACTCTTTCCAGCTTTATGAAAAGCAACAATTCTTGAACGTAGGTATTCTGAGATCTCTTTTTTGCGATGCATGAACCACGTCAGGGTCAGATGCTTCTTGTGAATAGCAAACTCAGAATGTTTGAGTGCTTTTTATGAGTCAAAGTCACTCTAACCTACACCTCCAATCTTGTTTCATTAATTGACTGCCAACTCCTGACTCTAATTAGCTTTTGTTGACTTTACAACAACATTAGCCTAGAGGTTCACATACTTTTTCCAACCTACACTGTGAATATTTGAATGATGTATTCAATATGTACAAGAATAATAATAACAAAAATTGTGTGTAATTAGTTCAAACAGATTGTGTTTGTTCATTATTGTAACTTAAATGAAGATCAAACCAGATTTTTTCTACCCTTTTCTCCCCAATTTGGAATGCCCAATTCCCAATGCGCTCTAAGTCCTTGTAGTGGCGTAGTGACTCACCTCAATCCAGGTGGCGGAGGACGAATCTCAGTTGCCTTAGTGTCTGAGACCATCAATGCGCGCATCTTATCACCTAGCTTGTTGAGCGCGTTACCACGGAGACATAGCGTGTGTGGAGGCTTCATGCTATTCTCCACGGCATCCACACACAACTCACCACACGCCCCACCGAGAGCGAGAACCACATTATAGCGACCACGAGGAGGTTACCCCATGTGACTCTACCCTCCCTAGCAACCGGGCCAGTTTGGTTGCTTAGGAGACCTGGCTGGAGTCACTCAGCATGCCCTGGATTCGAACTTGCGACTCCAGGGGTGATAGTCAGCGTCTTTACTCGCTTAGCTACCCAGGCCCACAGATCAAACCAGATTTTAAGACAAATTTATACATACTGTAAATGCAGGTAATTCCAAAGGGTTCACATACTTTTTCTTGCCACTGTATGTGAATCTCTTTAAATTTAATTTCATTTTAATTCTACTTCCTTTAATTCAAATTCGAATCACAATTCTTAATCCTGTTTGCTACGTCAATTCGACATCAATTCAAATTCAGGAGTTGTAATTTTAAAGGCATTCTTTTTGTTATTAACAATTTTTTTATTGGTTCCATATAAAAATTTGAACAAACAGCACAAGAATACACGGAATAAATTTTAACATTTATGTGCCCCCCCACCCCATCATGCCCTTAATAGACAAAACTCCACCTTCCGTGACAAAATAGTAATATATCTGTATTTCAATTGGGCTAATTCTCTTAGGCCATCAGATGATATTCTGCGCTTCAGCTCTGCCTCAGCACTTTTAATATTCCCTTCCAACTCCACGAGTTCTCGTGCTTTGGATTTTTTGATGAATGAGGCATACTGCATGATCTGGCCCCTAAGAACCACCTTAAGTACCTCCCAAGCCACACCCACAGAGGATACTGAGGACCAGTTGGTCTCCATATAAACATTGATTTCGGCCGTTAACATTTGTTGAAATTCAGGATTTTGCAAAAGGGATACGTTAAATTGCCAAGTATATGATTTATTTTTCTCCATATGTGGCAACACCTTTAAACTCACCAGGGCGTGATCTGAGACTTAGGGTGTGTTCACACTTGTAGTTCGGTTCTCTTGGTCCTCTTGGTCTGGACCAAAAAAGAAAACGATACATTTAGTCCTGGTTCGCTTATCGTTCACACTGGCATTTTTTAACACAGAACCTAAAGCTACAAAACAAATGGCATCAGGAAAAAATCACAACCTGATTGGACAGATTTTATGACGTATATTTTGTGACGGAACTTGCCGAACATCCAAAACAATGCTGGCTGCTGGGTGAAATGCGCTCGTTAAATTTATATATGTATTTATGTTGGTATTTTTACCAGCTGAGAACAAATGAAGAGCTAATAAAATGTGTAAAGGAGTCAAAGCAGCACCAGGAATTCCTCTGTTGCACACACAAACAAAGATATGCTGCAAGGACGGCTTATAGCGGTTCGACGCCTGTACCGAGCTGTAATGGGCAACATAGCTCCTATGATGAGAAGAACCAGGTATGCTTGAGGTCAGTATTAAGCAAATTACTTCCTATTTTTGGTCTGTTTAGACATCTTTGGTCCATGTTACGTTCATATATCAATCGAACCACACCAGAGTTCATTTGGAAGCGGACCGAGACCCACTATTCAGGCGGTCTCAGTCCGCTTGTTTGGTGCGCACCAAGGTTTGGATGGCAGCGTTCACACTTGTTCAAATGAACCGCACTAACAGAGCAATCGCACCAGAGTTCGTTTTAATCAAACCAAACCTGCCAAGTGTGAACACATCCTAAAATGTTTCCAATTGTGCAGTCAACAACAGAAGAAATGAGGGACTTAGATATCAATATAAAATCTATTCTACAATAAATCATATGGACTGATGAAAAAAATGTATAGTCCCTACCAGATGGCTTCAAAAATCTCCAAATATCTGTAAGCCCAAGATTTTTACACATCCTGTGAAGCGTCAATGTTGCTCTAGGGGGCTTACACACTTTTGCTTCACTATGATCAAGGACTGAGTCCATCAAAAGATTAAAGTCTCCTCCCAATATTATATCATGAGGGGTGCCAGCGGCTTGCAACATCCCTTCAAGATCTATAAAAAAGCCCTGATCATCAGCATTAGGTGCGTAAATATTAGCCAAAATCAACCTTTGCCCCTGAAATTCTGCTAAAACAATAATGACTCTTCCTAATTTATCTTTGGTCTGTTTGAGACATTTGAATTGTAGATTCTTACTTATCAATGTAATGACTCCCCACAAAGCACAAAGAACATGCAGATACATCCACAAACTGTCCCGAAGGAGTGTTATTCCACAAAACAAACCCCAGCTGCTAGGCGGAACCAGCACAAAAAGAAACAAAGAAGGCACCCAGTTTCCTCTGACGGTCAAGTGAATATTCAGTGAGTCAGGTCCACTCGGTTGCATAGACAGTGTCACACAATAACTTACTCATTCCATTGACTTTATGAAGGACATCGCTTGCTGTAGGCATGTAAATATTCTGCGGCCATCCTTAGTATCTATTCTCAGTGTGGCTGTTAACATCAGTGCAAAAGCGACCTTCTGTTGATGTAAGAGTTTCTTGCATTCCTTGAATGGATCACGTTTCTCTCTTGTCGAATTCATAAAGTCTGGGAACAAAAAAATGCTGCGTTTTTTCCAAGAAAGCTTTCCTTTACTCCTCGCCTCACGTAACACAAAATCTTTATCTGATGATCTCAGAAATTTGGCCAGAAATGATTGGGGCCTGTCTCCCTCAGTGGATCTCCGAGCGAACTTTGTGAGCTCGCTCGATTTCCAGCTTATGGCCTGTTATGTCGAGCAGACTCGGGAAGAGCTCATCTAGGAATTTCACCATATCGCAACCTTCTTCATGCTCAGGAATTCCAACAATTCGGACATTGTTTCACCGGTTACGATTCTCAAAGTCTTCCAACTTTTCCCAAACGCGCTTCAAGTCTGTCTTGGTCACTAGCAGGTTAGCAGCTAATTCCCTCTCTGATGACTCCAGATAATCGATCAACGTATTACAGCAAGATCCTCCAAGTCAGCAACGACCTTCGCCAGCATTGTCGACATGCTCGACAGTTGGCACTGAATCTTTGCCGCCGCACTGTCCAAACTGAGTCCCCGGTCTGTGGCCCTGTCAGGGGTGTCAGCTTGAGCACGTAAGTGTCTTTTAATGTCTCCAGAGCCCGAGGATTTTGAATTCTTTGACATATTGTCATCTTAGAACAGTTATGGAACAGGGTCACATCGGTTATTGAATCTCACCGGTTTATGACACAAAAAGTATTCAAACTAGCAAAGTCCGCAGAGCTCGCCGTTCACACATCCGTCCCTCGCATGGCACAACGCGACTCCTTTAAAGGCATTCTTAATTCAATTCTAAATGGTGCACAACCATGCTGTTTATATAGCTCAAACACACAAACATGATGCCGATGTCTAGCTGATTGTTTCCATGTTACCTTGCGCCAAATGTGTCTGTAGAAAGGTCAGAGGAAATAACTGTTGATCTGTTTGTATGATAACATTTTCTCAGAAACCGCAAAAATATGTAACATGTAAAACTAATTCATGCCATGCCAAGTATTGTGCTGTATTGTCCTTTTTGGAACTTGACAGTGTGAGTCCCCATTCACTTTCATTTTATGGAAAAGATCAGCTAGGACATTCTGCTAAACATCTCCTTTTATATTACTCAGAGGGAAAAATGCCATGAGGGTGAATAAATCATGACAGAAGTTTCTTTTTGGGTAATCTCTGCCTTTAAATGTATGCATTTTGGCTCGCAATTAAAGACTTCACAAATAACAGCAAAAAAATCCATTCAATCAGATAGCTGTTGTTTCATTATGAGGCAATAACCACATGTAATTATACCTTAAAATATTAATGAATTCATTAATTGCTTGCAGAAAAATTTATTATTTCAGAAGAAGCTGGGGTTCATGTAGGTTTCATAAGGAAAATGAAGCTTTTTATAAATTAGACATTGTTTTCTAACTGCCTGTCTGATCTGTGAAGGAAAAACATATTTGTCTGGATGAAGCTCATTAATAAGTTTCACTCAAGGCAGAGTGGATTGATTATTTTTGCCCCCAAAGTATTTGTTAATTAAATATGACCTGCAGGGTTGTACAAGTCTATTCCCTCAGAAACAGTATGATGTGTCAAACAGCTCAAGTATGACTTGAAATTCCGATGAGGAATTCTTGACATTCCCATTAAGCAGAAATGGCAGTTTGATCTAATCAGTTTGCAGCTTTGCATTTATAATTGTTCTGCCTTGGTGATAATGTATTAAAGGGATATTTCACCATAAGATAAAAATCCTGTCATCATTTACTCACCCTTGTGTTGTTCCAAACCCGTATGACTTTCTTTCTTCCATGAATAACAACGGGAGATATCAGGCAAAAGCACCATAACAGTATTCCATATGATTGTGTGTTATATTTCAAGCCTTCCAAAGTCAATCGATAGCTTTGTGTATTGAGCAGACTGAAAAGTCACTTGTTTGAAAAGTCAGCATTCACTGAAAAATCTTCCCCTCCACCATAGCTCTCAAATTTTGTTTGTGCAATTTGAACATTTTCTAATTTGCCATGTTGCAATGTGTAAAAAAGACACTTTTACCAAATTACTAAAAATTACACCCTTCACCTTAAAGCAATATATCGTAACACTTTACATTAATTTGTTGTGTTTTTAAAGTCATTCATTAATGAGTAATAACTCAATTATAAATGCATTATAAATTATTTACATATTAATATTTCATTATTTATTTATATTTATATTAAAAATGGCAACTTTCATCCAATACTTGCCAAATAGTGAGTTTTAATTTACATGTTATAAATGCTTAATAAATACACTTATTCATACTTGTATTTAAAACATAAAGTGCCCTAATTCATGATTTTCTGTCACAATACAGCAAAAATAGATTATTATAGTGAGATTATAAAGAGGGATTATGCCATTTAGCTAAAGATTGCTTTGTGTTTATATTCATTACTGTAATATCTTGACTCACTTGTGTTGTCACTTTCCTTGTCATGCTGTTGTCAAAAGAAAGGTGTCTACTGAAAGTGGTGTGGTGTCTAGTCTTTGTTACCTAAAGTCCTCTGCAAAAACACTTTTCAACTCTTCATGCTCATTCATAGCATAAATCATATAATAAAGCTCGATAACCATTAAACCAAACTGAACTTTATGTACATGGATTTCTAATGTTTGCATTTCCTTGATAAATGCTTCATATGTGTCTACTTTACATTAAGGTAAATAAGTGTTAAGCATTTAAAACATGAGGTAAAATGGCTCACTATTTGGCAGGTATTGCATGAAATTCACCATTTTTATGCATGTTTTTATAAATGCGTATCAAATATTTATAATGCATTTGTAAATGAATTATAAGTCATTAATGAACCCCTTTATAAACCCTCAACAAAGGGAGCATTAATGTAAAGTGTTACCAAATATATTACTATTTGATTGGTTGACCAATTGGCAACAGTTGCAGTTGTGAACTGCTTTGGGTAAGTCATGAAGTTGGAACAGCACTTTTTAAGTCATTCCACAGATGCTCAATTGGATCAGTGTCTCATCTTTGTCTGCCGCAGTAAACTAAAATCTCCAAAGTATGATGCTGCTACCACTGCTTCTCACTGCGGGGGTATTCTCAATGCATTGAGCTGTGTTAGGTTTGCTCAAAACATAGTGTTTATAGCACTGATGCCCAGACTACAGAATCTCCATCTATACTCTTGAGTCTCTAAGATGCCTTTGAGCAAACTCGAGGCTTAAAAGCTTTTCTCTTTCTAGCCTTCTATTCAGGCCACATTTCTAAAGTGTGCATTCATTGTTGCCTCCTGTATAGTTGCACAATTATAACTCCTTTAGAGTTGCCTTAAAAAAATATTGCAAGCTGTTAGGGAGAACAAACTCCCTATTAATATCAATGTTTTTTAAATTAAATGGACATATACTGCTCTGCAAAGCCAAAACACAGTAACTACGACAACAATAAATATATAGAGAGAGAGAGAGAGAGAGAGAGAGAGAGAGATTGCCCTGTCTGATGTGGATTTTACAAAAGTCTCACTCTATTTTCTCTGAATCTGAGCATAGTTGAGGCACACTCGTCTGACACAGGACAGATCAACAGTCAAAGAGATTTGATTATGGTCATAATTAAAGCTGAAGTATGTAACTTTTTCAGTGTTATAATATTTTCTCCTATCCCAGCTTAATATGCAGAGACAACTATAATTAAGCCATACATACTGTAGGTTAATGTTCTTGAAAATTGTGAACACTGCATCTTAAAAAAATCCTGTGTTTGTTTTGAGTGACCCAACAACGTTATTCAGCCAATGGCATGAGTTGGGGGCGGGACTGACTGACTGTTTAAACAAATGCAGGCAAGGATGTATTCATCGAGCTGTTTTGAAAACATTGTTTTTTTGTGTGTGTTTTTTCAGTAGTGTTGCAGAAATTACATACTTCAGCTTTAATTTGGACAAAATGTGTAGTTACTGTGTATCGCGAGCCCTTTAGAAGTTAATCATGTGCAGGATATGTTATATAGATATCTATAATTCAATTTTCACTAGTTAAAAGATTAGTTCACCCAAAAAGGAAAATTCTCTCATCATTTACTCACCATCATGCCATCCCAGATGTGTATGACTTTCTGTCTTCATCAGAGCACATTTGAAGAAATAGAAAAATAGCTCTGTAGGTCCTTAAAATGCAAGTGGATGGTGATTAGATCTTTGAAGCCCCAAAAAGAACAGACAGTCAGCATAAACATCTATATGACTCCACTTGTTAAATTAATGTCTTCTAAAGTGAAACAATCGCTTTTGCTGCGAAAAGGATCAATATTTAATGACCTTTTAACTATAAATCATTGCTTCCGGTCAGCAGCAGTACGCTTGTGTGACGAAATAGTGTTGGCACATTCACGCGAGAACAGACGCACATGCGACACACCCGGAAGAATGGGGTGTTTGTTTGCTCATCCTGGATGTCTAAACCGATTAAAAAACATGAGATTACATTCATAACATGCCAACGCGAATACATCACTCGAGTGCACGTGAACTTCTCCCCCTTTTGTGAATGTGATTACGGCTGCTGACCGGAAACGATAATTTATAGTTAAAAGGTAATTAAATATTGATCTTTTTCACAGCAAAAGCAATCGTTTCACTTTAGAAGACATTCATTTAACCAGTGGAGTCATATAGATGTTTATGCTGATTGTTTGTTCTTTTAGGAGATTCAAAGGTTGGATCACCATCCACTTGCATTTTAAGGACTATCTGAGATGAGATATTTTTCTGTTTTTCTTCAAATGTGTTCTGCTGAAAAAGAAAGTCTGGGATGGCATGAGGGTGAGTAAATGATAAGAGAATTTTCACTGTCGGGTTAACTATCCCTTTAAATGCGCATTCTTGAGCTCAACAATGGAATTACTATAAGTAAAAATGCTAATCTTTATATCAGTAATTACATTTGCGCTTCTAAAAATGAAAATCCCTGATATAAAAAATTACGTAATTTGCAGAAATACCTATTTTTTATATAAAAAATGGAATTTTAATTGTAGCTGTACAGAAGCTGTATTTTTTTTTATATCTGTAACTGCATTTTCACTAGTAGAACACTCCTGTTGAAAATGCAGTTACAATTTTGTATTTGTTCCAAATATACATATCAGCAGTTTCTTCTTTCTTCATAGTAAAAATTATCACTTTTGATATCAGTAATTACATTGTTACTAGTAGAAATATCTATTCCTGATATGAAAATGTAATTATAACTAGTAAAAATTATAATTTTTGAAATGCTGAAAAAAAAAGAAAAAAGAAAAAAAAACATTTCTCCACTAATTCTCCACTCAAAATGTTAATTTCGGATATCTGAATTAAATTACTAACTAGTTACAGTCACATTATTTATATCTGGAATTAACATTGCCACTTGTGAAAACCAAATTACATCATAAAAAATTTGCATTTTTACTAGTTGTAATTCAGTTGTTGACATCAGGAATAGACATTTGCCCTTGTTACAATGTAATTATTCATATTAAATATTCATTCAAAAAAGATCATTTTTACTGGTAAGAAGTACATGGTTGATATGTGTATTTGGAATTTCAACTAAGAAATTAATTATAAATATCTGTTATTACATTTTGAACAGGATTGAATAACAGATCATTGTGAAATTCTACTGGTAAAAAAATACAATTATTGATTACTATGTTTTTTACAAGTTACTTTTGTATATCAGTGGATATTTACGTAAGTAATGATGCCATTTTCGAGATCAAGAATAAATGTTTTTACTAGTGGCAAATCTAATTACTGATATGATGAGCATTTTCACTAGTAAAAATTCCATTGCTGTTATCAAAAATGATCATTTAAACTAGTGAAAACTGAATTATAGATGTCTGTTACTCATATCCTGCACATGATTAAATGTCGAAAGAGCTTGCGATAATATGCCCTGACTTGTCTCCCATGAACCTTGTTTCCAACATTCATGGAACATTTCTTTATCTTTATGATGTTGCATTGCCTAGACAATGAAGATGTGCCCAGACATAAGTGCATTTACTCTAAAATCAAGTGCAATATTTCAGCTGTACAAATTTGGAGAATAGAGTTGATTACTTCAAAGGTGCAATAAAATGTGAAACAGTCTGTAAGGGATCCATACGTTGACCTTGACCTATGCGTGTTTTCTCCTACAGGGTGAGTGCTCGCAGAGGTGCTACAACATCTTTGTGCTGGAAACAGTTTGTGTGGGCTGGTTCTCCCTGGAGTTCCTGCTACGGTTCATCCAGACGGAGAGCAAGTGCACTTTCTTGCGCACACCCCTCAACATCATTGACGTGGTGGCCATCCTGCCCTACTACATCACCCTGATCGTAGACTCACTGTCTGTCAACGACCGGCCCACTGGCTCAGGGAACAACTACCTGGAGAAGGTCGGATTGGTCCTGAGAGTTCTTCGAGCATTGCGAATCTTCTACGTAATGCGTTTAGCCCGGCACTCTTTAGGCCTGCAGACGCTGGGACTGACGGTACGCCGCTGCACTCGTGAGTTCGGATTGCTTCTGCTTTTCCTGTGCGTGGCCATGGCGTTGTTCTCGCCACTGGTCTTCCTGGCAGAGAGCGAGATGGGCGCCAAGCAGGAGTTCACCAGTATCCCCGGGAGTTACTGGTGGGCTGTGATCTCCATGACGACAGTTGGATATGGGGACATGGTTCCTCGCAGTATTCCGGGTCAGGTGGTTGCACTCAGCAGCATCTTGAGCGGAATCCTGCTCATGGCATTCCCAGTCACATCTATATTTCACACTTTCTCGCGCTCCTACGTGGAGCTTAAAGAGGAACAGAGTCGGGCCTCCAGACACAAGCCCGATTTCCAGGACAGCACTAAATCCCAGAACAGTGAAGATTCCCAGGACACAGATAGTTCCATACATGCAATCACGGAACCTACGGCAGCCATCAGTGCACACCACCGCAGATCTGTTGTTACGGCAAGTAAAGTAGTCCCACAGGTCAGGAGATCACTGAAGTCTTAACGCACACAGCTGACTGCAAGACTCTTCTTGAAGAAATAACACTTACAAAAATGTGTGACAGATGAGCTGCCATATGTAGTATGTGTGCAGACATTGGAAGGGGGCGTTATGATGGACAGGTGTGTATGTCCAAAGCACAATTATGTAAATTCTCTCAGCATTTACTCACCCACATGTTGTCCAAACCTGTATAATTTTGCGTGGAACACAAATGGAGCTGTTGGGCAGATTGTTCATGCTGCTCTTTTCCATACAATAAAAGTGAAAGGGCTCAAGCTCCAAAAATCACCAAAAAAAGCCTTAAGAAAATATGAAATAGCTTTGCGTGAGGAACACACCAAAATGTAAGTTGTTATTCACTGAAAATCTTTCCTCTGCAGCAGCTCTCATTACTGTAGCTACTCTATGACATCTCATTCGTGGTCGTGTATTCAAATATGGCCCACAAAGACGTGTTACGCCAGGTTTGATGTCAATGATAAGCCAATAGTGGTTGCGTGTTGTAACCAGTGTTGGGAAAGCTACTTTGAAACTGTAGCTTCCCAAGCTACTCATAAATTTAAGTAGTTAAACAGCATTCAAGCTACTCTTTAAAAAAACACAAAATTAAAGGGTTAGTTCACCCAAAAATGAAAATCCTCTCATGATTGACTCACCTTTAAACCATCTTTGAATGTGTATGACTTTCCTTCTTCAGCAGAACCGAATTGAAGATTTTTATAAGCACATTTCAGCTCTGTTTGTCCATACAATGCAAGTAAACGGGTACCATCAGACTGCTGGCTATTTGATGGTCCAAAAGACATATTTAGGCAGCATAAAAGTAATCCACACGACTCCAGTCGATCAGTGGATGTCTTCTGAAGCAAATCTATAAGTTGGTGTAACAAATCGATAATTAAAACTTTTTTAACTTTAAATAGTTACTTCTGACCAGTGCTGGATTGATGTTTGAAATGACCGAACTCTTGCATGACGTTCGTTCCTCTGTTGTATACAAAGCGCACGCTTCCGACTTCTCGCGGGAACGCGCCATTGCGCTTACGTCACACAACAGCTCCATGATGGGTCGATTGCTGTCAGGAAGTTAATCAAATTTTAATTATCGATTTGTTTCTTACACCAACTTATAGATTTGCCTAAAGATGACTTTTGGACCATCAAATAGCCACCAGCCTCATCAATAATAAATTAACACCACAAAAACTATTCATGTAGTCCCAAATTTAAATGGATAGAATGCAATGAAATCAAGATGTGATAAAATGTTCTAGAATTGTGTTGCTTTCGTTCATTTTAATTAAATAAATTACTTGCAAGAATATATATATTTTTTTGAGTGTAAGGCTGCGCAGGGGCTCAAGTGAATCATTTATGTGAACTAGTTCATTTACATGAACTGTCCGAAAGAACCGATTTACTATAATGAATATGAGTTCCTAACGCTAAATATAAGGTAATCGTTTATTTTAACTGGTTCATTTATATGCCTTAAATAGGGGTGGGCGATATGACCAAAATCTTATATCAAGATATGAGTAATTTTACATCACGTTAACGATACATATCACGATATAGTAAAAGTGTTCTGGACAATCTATTAAAATTGGTTTATATATTAAATAACAATATTGTAATGCCTACATTTAGAAACTTCAAATGCAAATATAGTCAAAGTAAAAACTCAGCTTGCTTTTAAAACTCAACCTTACCAAAAAGCTACATTTCACATTATGCCACATATCGGTATGATGTTGTAAACTCAAGACCTTCAATGCAATGCAACAAAGAAAATAATACATAAGTAAATAAAAAAATAAAAAAATAAAAAACAATTTTGACCGAATTAATGCAGAGTGCATCTTTTGGCTTTCATAATATTCTTTATCGTGCTTCATTTTGAGATGCTAAAACATATGACTTCTATTACGAGTGATTATCATCGTGTAACACAGTTTGCAGATTACATCTTTCTGCTCTGTGTCGCCTTCTGAGAACCCACAGCACAGATGTCACACCTGTTTTACTAATGCGTTCCTCTTCATTTTCATGACTTGTTTGGAAGTCGTCCTGTTCTGTGTAGTTGTCTCTCCATTAGGGTTTTTACTGGATCAAAAATAATTGAGTAGCACAAGTTATCCGGCTCTGCACTCTCCTGTCTGTGGAGCACAAATATCAGGAAGCCTGCTGGAGTTGCACGCACGTGTGCTCCAGAGATAGCACACGCCACATTCACGTGAAATACAGATGCGCGCGGCAGATGAGAAGCATATTTAGCGATTTTGAATGTCATTGAATTTTATATGGAAATGTACATATCGCGATATACACCATATGGCAAAATCTCTATTGATTGACACTATATTGTTGCCAGAATATACAGTATATCGTCATATCGCCCAGCCCTAGCCTTAAATTAATTGTCTGAAAGAACAAATTCACATAAATGATTTGGTTTTCCCAGCTGCTTTTGAACAGTCTGATGTTGTGTTCCACAGATAAAAACTATTTGTATGGGTTTGGAACATCGTGAATGTGAGTATGTGATGACAGAATTTTCACTTTTGCGTGAACTGTTCCTTTAAGCAGGTGTTCCTGGTAGAGGGATGCTCCTACCTGTGAAAACTGGATGACTGTGAAGATTGCCATTTTATTTTGCATCCACCTTTAAAGAGGTCTTCTCTGGTGACAGGATATGGAGTCTGTTACGCTGTTTAAAAGATGCTTTTATGAACTTTCATTGATGATCCTATATAGCTTATTTGCAATAAGAAGTTTATGAAATACATTTCTGTGTACAGTTCTGCTTTTAGATTCCATAGTCTCAGGATCTGCTTGTAATAAACAATGAAATACCCTTTAAAAGAATAAAAGTTTCATACTTTCTAATAGTCTCAAGTGTTAGCTGGTTTGTAGGCTCTGAATACCAAAAAGTAAAAACAGTAACAAAATGAATTAAATATATTCTATAAACTATATGATTATATATAAACTATAAACTATATTGAGTTCTGTTCAAAAAGACATCGATTCTAGCGATTAGAGATGTGTGAATATAGAAGGTCATATTGTTTTAGCTGGTGTTAAATGTCAGTGAAGGTCTCTTACCAGTGAGCAGTGATAGATATGCCCACACTGATTCCACTGAGAGTGCTCTTAAAAGATTGAGGCCATGTGTACTGCCAATACAAACACTGCTATAATGACACAGACAAAATGATTGCACTCTTAGGTTCCTATTTAATACAAACAATCATACAGGTTATTCCAAATACACTGAACGGTCCAGCATGTGTGACTACGTACATTGCAATAGAGCAATTAAGCTAAAATGATTGTACACTACAGCTACCTTTTTTAATAATGAAAAAATGCTTGGATTAATTTCACAAAACTGGTCAACTGTATATTTACAGTTGAAGTCAGAAGTTTACATACACTTAGGTTGAAATCATTAAAACTCATTTTTTAACCACTCCATATATTTAATATTAGCAAACTATATTTTTGGCAAGTCATTTAGGACATCGACTTTGTGCATGACATGAGTAATTTTTCCAACAATTGTTTACAGACAGGTTGTTTCACTTTTAATTGACTATATCACAATTCCAGTGGGTCAGAATTTTACATACACTAAGTTAACTGTGCCTTTAAGCAGCTTGGAAAATTCCAGAAAATGATGTCAAGCCTTAAGACAATTAGCCAATTAGCTTCTGATAGGAGGTGTACTGAATTGGTGGTGTACCTGTGGATGTATTTTAAGGCCTACCTTCAAACTCAGTGCCTCTTTGCAAAAACGTAATGAGGCTTCTTTCCAGATGTAGTTTTGTCACATAACTCGGTGTCGAATGTTTAACCCTTTAATGACAGCACAGAGTCTTCTGAACTGAATCAGTCAGTTTAAATGAAATTAATCATGCATAGCCCATAGCGAAGCCAAAACAATGTCCACACATGTGGACACGGGGTCTCAGGAGGATAAATACTCTCAAACTAGTCTATGTGTGGATGTACAGATGTTTGATCAGGGAACATCAAATGCAACTATAGATGGAATTTGATTAGAAAAAAGCCTTGATGAAAATTCTGAACATCTATCAACAAATATATATGACAAAGTAAAAAAAAAAAAAAGATTTTTTTTTAAGGTTTATTCATAAAACTTGCTATAAAAAGTAGCATTAAAAATAAGTGGAGTGAACAATGGTATCCAAATTAACAAGAATAGAAACATTTGGCTGAACGCAACATAACAAAATATGAACAATAACCCATGTGAATGTCAATACTGAGTAACATTACTAAATGATATAGGAACAGGAGCGTTCAACTCTACATCAGTTACTTTCATTCAATAAATGGCAAGAATATTTAATAGAAGATGCTTAAAATGAAGGCAATACATAAAAACATAATCAAACAGTTATCGTAACAAAACCGTAAAAGCCCAAAAGAGAAACATCACGCATTTGAATGAGGTTCAGATCAAATATATATCATCTCCGGATCAACCTGAGAAAGAAGAAAAAAAAAACAACAGAATATGTTTGGAAATAGAAATAAATAACAGCGCTAGTAATACAAAGGAATACAAAGGAAGTTGTTCTTTAAAAAGAGTCTTTCTAATCTGAATAGGGATAGTTGAGTTTTTAACAAATGCAGTCAGGCTGACGAGATCCATTTCACATGGTCCCGGAATTTTGAAGTGTTGATGAAAAGAACATTATGACATTTAGGCAAAGTAAGAGTGGAAAATGTCTTTACAAAAATGACATTACTCAATGACCTTAAATTGTTCCTTGTTAGACAATTCTGAGCTCTCTCTTTACATATATAGCACATTTATAAGCAGCACCTTATTCATAACATAAGAAAACATTTCCTTGACTGGTGTGTAACATTCCTGACAGCAGCTATTGGACCGCTACCAACATCATATTACGGCTCATGTTTGACTGAACACTTGGCCTTTAAATTAGATAAAACTATCAATTTATGGCCTGATACTTTCCTAGTCAAATTATACAAGGTTTGTTGTCTTTAGAGGAATAATTTACCCCAAAATTAAAATTGTCATCATTTACTCACTCTCATGTCATTCCAAACCTGATGCAGCATGTCCTGAGGTGTCATATTTGAATGTACGTAAACACAAATAAGATTTTCAATGAATTACTAATTAAATTTGGGTCTTTTCCTCACACAAAGCTATCATTTGGCTTTAAAAGAACTGAAATATACACTCACTGAGCACTTTATTAGGTAGACCTGTACACCTACTTATTCATGCGATGATCTAATCAGCCAATCATGTGGCAGCAGCGCAATGCAAAAAATCATGCAGATACAGGTCAGGAGCTTCAGTTAATGTTCACATCAACCATCAGAATGGTGACAAAATGTGATCTCAGTGATTTAGACCGTGGCCTGATTGTTGGTGCCAGATGGGCTGGTTTGAGTATTTCTGTAACTGCTGATCTCCTGGGATTTTCACGCACAACAGTCTCTAGAATTTACTCACAATGGTGTCAAAATAAAACATCCAATGAGTGGCAGTTCTGTGGACGGAAATGCCTTGTTGATGAGAGAGGTCAACGGAGAATGGCCAGACTGGTTTGAGCTGACAGAAAGGCTACAGTAACTCAGATAACCGCCCTGTACAATTATAGTAAGCAGAACAGCATCTCAGAATGCACAACACGTCAAACCCTGAGGCGGATGGGCTACAACAGCAGAAGACCACATCGGGCACGTTATTAGGACAATAGTGTTATCGTATGGACAACTTTTATGGTGCATTTTTTTCTGTCTTTCTGGGGCAAAACAGCCACAGTTTCATTTTATGGAAAAGAGTGGTCAAGACATTCTGTCCTTGAAAGTTAGGAAGTCAAATGGGTTTGATTGAAAAGTTGACAATTTTCTTTTTTGGGTGAACTATTCATTTAAGGGTCAACAATCAGTCAAAGAATCCAATGTTAATGATAATTTTTCAGTCACACTAGCAGAAACGATTGCCCAATTCAACAAACCTGATCGAGGGAATGATTGCTAGACAATTATTAAAAAAATTTCTAAACTAGTTTTGAGAGATTATGTGATGATTGTTTCCTACAACTGATACAAGCTACACTAGAAAACGCAGAGGGTTGATTTTTGGTTCAGGATGACACAGGGCTCTTCCTGTGATCTTCATTTGGCCTTCACTGTGAAACACTACAGCAGCCGATTGAGGTAAAGACAGCAAGATAAAACATGCCTTATCTTCTCAATAGCATGTAAAATAAAATAAAACTGCATTAATCTCTTATAAGAAAAGCTTTGTACATTCATCTAGATGATGTGAGATACATTTCTTTTTATGAGTCTGTAAGGCAAAAGTTTTCATTACCACAATGATTGTCCTGGGCTGGCCTGTATGTGTGTGTGTGTGTTTGAGTCTGCATATATCACTGCATTTCTTTATGATACTGCATGTATGCATTATGTACTGTAGTAGGTAATATATATATATTATTCTATTATATTCTATATATATATATATATATATATATATATATATATATATATATACACAGTGACCCCAAAAAGTATTTGGACACTGAGGGCACACTTGATGTCACTGCATTACATGACAAAATTTCAAACCAAGCTTGAACACGCCTACCACTTACTTATTATTCAATATTTTAGATTAGAATAATAGTAAAGTCATCAAAACTATGGCCACGCTCACACCAATCAGTTTTCTAACATCATGATCCAAAGTATGCAAAGGTAAAGCAAAATCAATGCGTTTTCAACTGAAAACGTATTAGTGTGGCTGTGGAAATAATGAGAATTATGTATGGTCCAAAAATTGAAATAAAGCATGTACGCATATATATGATCATAGAGATTCTAGATCAACTGAAGTATCTGGTATTGTGTTAATACCTTTTTTATTTATTTCAAACAGTTTAATCTATTGTATAATCATTTAAAATGTCAACTTCTTTTTTAAATGGTTTGCTTGGTTTCCTATGCTTTGATAAACCACAGTTTGGACACTTTAAACATTATTATTTATTATCATTTTAGGTTGAACTATCCCTTTAAGCGTGGCTGAAGTGTAGAAATAATTTATAGGGCCACTCTGTATTCTATTAGTGATCATATGTATGCCCTGTGCAGATGTATTTTTTAATATATACTGTATATATAGATATATATATATATGAGCACAATACCCGTCATATCAGCATACATATACTGTACATACCCATGTACAGCATACATCATACTGTATGCCAATCCAAAGAGTGGCAGCTCTTCACAAAAGCTACAAGTATTCCAGGTAAAAGCTGTCCACTGATCCACTGACACTTGAATGCAAGTTGTTTCTCATTTGTATGCCCATGTCCACTGTGTCAGTTTGTTAATATGTGTGAGAGTGTGTGTGTGTGTCTTAGAGGGCCTTGGCGCTGGTGGTGTGTGTGGTGTGCGAGATGGGTTTCTGCGGGTAACGGCTGTAGTAGTACACTTGGAAGAGGATGGCGATGTCCACGCACACCTGGAGTAGACCACAGATCCAGAACTGCATGGGAGCCTGAGTCAACAGGAAGTAAACTGTCTTGAAGGAGTCTCCACTGGTCCACATCAACACCATCTTAATGCTGGAGGGACAGGAAGTGAGAGAGCGAGTGTGTGTTATTAAAGTCTGGAGACAGGAGAAAGGGAGACAAATTGATAAAAATCACCACAAGAGTGGTGAAACAGAGAGAAACCAGAATCTCAATAAAAAGAAAATACAAATGGAGAGAGGAAATAAAAGCTTTGTGGTAGTTGTCCTCACAGGGCCAAAGTATGAGCAAAAGTAATAGCAATATGATCACTGATGCTATTTCTGCATAACAAATATGTTTGGGCTCATTAGATTGTCAGTGGAGGTTTGGTTTTTATAATGCCTCTCTTAAATGTTAAAGAGAAAATGAAGCCTTTCAAAACATCCATCTTTTGTTGGAAAAGGACAGACATAACATTGAGGCCTTACAGCTGCAGAGTTCTTATAGTATTGGTCAATCTGTTCAGCCTGTCCAAAAAAACCAGGTCATTATTTGCTGAAAATCTTCATGTCCACAGCAGCTCTCAAATCTCATTTGTGCAACTTGGGGCCACCTGTTGTTGCGTATCTTCTCAACAAATGCAATACACCAAGATCACACAATCTGCGTGGACTACTTTAAATGGTGCTTTTATGGTACTTTTAAGAGCTTGATAGCCCCTGGTCTACTGTCATTGTTTGGACAACAAAAGCATTTTTCAAATTTCTCCTTTTGAGTTCCAGAAGAAAGTAAGTTTTTAATTACGTGAGGGTGAGTAAATGTTGACCATTATTGGGAGAAATATTCTCTGCTAGCCTATTCAAGCCCCATGAACAGCTAACATTTTAAAGGAGGCAGATAAACAAACTATGTACTGCCATATGTGGTGCATCAGAAACTTCACTCAGAACCATGTAGCGGTCTTTCATTTCCACTAGCAGAATGAAAGAGGGAAATTAAAATGTGTTCATCCATGCATTATGTTAGACTGCATCAGGGAAAAAGCTTACACGAATGTTTTTTATAGACAAATACATCATTCAAGGCTTGCATTTTCATTTTAGATTTCCCAGAATACAGCCCTCCTCACTACACTAATATTTTTGGATTTGGCATTTTTTGATGTACCAAATTACTTTCCACCATGAACTGTATATGTAAACAAATGATCAAATTACGCTGCAGTAAGAGAAACCACCTTAAAGAAATGGAACAGAACAGCATCAGTATGAAACTGATGTGTTGATATTTACATTAGTGTCCAATGAATAATTATAATGACCGTGATTTGGCCAAGAAGGAACAACATCCTTGTTGGTCCTGGAACAGCATTCCTATCGACAAATACGATTTTAGGGTTAGGTTTCTGAACTGAGACTCCAGATCAACAAATTAGGACCAGCTCTGGCAAAATGTATGATTTTTCAAACACTGTGATTAGGAGTTTACATTAGAAAAAGGAGTGGGGGTATGTATTAGGATTTCGGGTAAGAGTAAGGAGTAGGAGATTGGGGTCATCAGTTGGGTGAAGAGGTGGGATGTCCAGGGCACTTCAAGGGTTGAAGATAAATTAGGGGTTGGGATAAACCTGTGCCCTCACTACACGATTTTTGGTCGGATTTTGCTATCGCAAAAAGATTTCTGGGGTCTGCGACAAAACACCCAGATCGCAGCCAAATCAGTGCTTGCTACGGTCGCCGATGCTCGTTAGATATGAGCAGTTTAGGAATGGGATCTAAACTAGTCTTCAGCTGTCACACTTTCAAACATGTTATTTCAAGCATGATATTATCGCCACATAATCTTTTAGTATGAGCGATGCAGTGACAACTGTGAACCAATAATAAAATAAAATCAGTATGCAGACAAGCAAGCTGATCATGACCATCTATTTCTTGAAAAATCTAGATTTTTTTTGCTGTTGGCCATGGATGACTCTTGGCCAAAGATTTTGTAGTTTGTGTACCTCGTCTGTGACAGACGACAAGAAACCTTGTAGTGTAATGTGAGCAGTACAGCGATTCAGGTTGTCTGACTGACATATATTGAGAGCATGGCGTAAGGTTTAGGAGTTAGGGATGGTAGTTAGGTGAAGGGTTGGGAGGTTCAGGGCTAATGGGTGATGATTATCAAGGGGTTGAGATAAGGTATAGGAGTTAGGATGGTGGTTAATGAAGAAGTGGGAGGTCCAGGGCAGGGTTAATGGTCGAAGATTACGAAAATTAGAAATCAGTGGTTGGGATAAGGTATAGGAGTTAGGGACAAGGGTTAGGTGAAAAACTGGAAGGTCCAGGACAGGGTTAACAGTCAAAGATTACCAAGATTAGAAATCAGGGGTTGGGATAAGGTATAGGAGTTATGGATGTGGCTTAAGTGAAGAAGTGGGAGGTCCAGGGCAGGGTTAAAGGCTGAAGATTATGAAGATTAGAAATCATGGGGTTGGTATAAGGTATAGGAGTTAGGGACAGGGGTTAGGTGAATAAGTGGGAGGTCTAGGGTAGGGTTAAGGCTTGGAGATTAGGGTTTAGGGTTAGAGGTAGGGATTAGGATTTGAATTAAAGCTTGTAAATTCAGGGTCTGAATAATGAATAAGGGCTGGACACTGGGATCGGGGTTGGGTAAAGAACTGGGAAGTCAGGGACAAGATGTAGAATAGAAAACTAAGAGTTAGGGTTACAACAAAGTGTTGGAGTTAGGATTTAGAATTGAAAGTTAGGGGTTAAGGTCAGAAGGGGCGGTGAGGGATTAGGGTTAGGTAAATGGGTGGGTGTCAGGGTTAAGAGTGCAGAATTGGGGGCTAGTTAAGATTTAGGGTTGGAAATCGAGGGTTGGGTTTAGTTGCGGTTGAGGCTTGCACAACATACTTATCAATCTTTCATTTGCATCTGATTTTAGTGGTAGTTTATGGTAAGGGACTAATGTTTGTTGGACAGGAAGGTTATTCCAAAGCCATTAAAAGATGTTGATCCAGGAAGACACCCTCCTTGGCCAATTCTACTTGGTAGACTTGGCAAATTATAAATACTGTATATGCACAATGAAACAAAATAGAATTTGAAATGTTACAGAAAACGTGATTATTTGCATTATGTGTAATACAGCACATGCCACACAGTGCGGCTATTTGCACTCCAACAGTCTGATAGAAATACAGAAATTGAAGAGAAACTGCGCCACCCTGTGTTGCTATAGTGGTGTGGTGTGTAAAAACAAAAGGATGTGGATGTAGCTTGGATATAGGATAAAGCAAGTGGATATGCTGGGTTCAACCTGGGTTCGATCCGCCTTTTGTACCACTTTTCCCCATCCTGTGTCCTGTCTCCACTATTAATATTTCCTTTAATACTACTTAAAATAAATAATAAAAATATAAAGAAAAATATAAAGATTTATGTCCTCACAGTGATTAGGTCACAGTGAAGGTTGGGGAATTGAGAGAAAGGTTTGATCCAGGTGAAATTACCCATGGTTTTACTATAGCAATATTGTAATAACCATGTTTTTAGGCAGAAACCATAGTTTTAATGCAATTATACATGCAATGCAATTAACCAACAGCAATAAGGTGATAATATAGTAACCTTGTTTCATTTTGTGGTTACTATGATTTTACTACAAAAAAACCATGGGGATACTTTGGTTACTGTAGTAAAACCATGGTTAATTTTTGTACAGGAAGGTTAGGGTTAGGGGTTGGTATAGGGTGTATGTGGTACTCTTAATAAACATACGAAACACACTGCAGTGATGCTCCTATACTGTATGTTAATATTTAATTAGGGTGCAAATAGCATCTGCCTTTAAAAAGCACGTGACCACACACAAATCCAGACATCCTTCAGCAGTCTAAAATGATCTTATTTCAGAAAGGTTTGATATTGCGGAAAGTGATGTGAGTTGTATACACCGGATGTGTTATGGCAACACGATGATTGAGATTATTCTGGTGCATTGTGTCTTTCCAACGGCTATCTCAAAAGGGTGAGTAAACTAAACAGCTGGGTTTGAAAAGACAGAACAAATAGACTAAACATATATCTTATTGTCCAAAAGAAATGGAGTCAGGAGGGGTTCTTTGAAGTGACCTGTGGTAAATACGGTCTCTGTTTGGCAAACTCTGCACTACACTCTCAAAAAAAGAGCCAATGGCAGGCCTGATCCACAGCCCTCTATGAGCTTATTAGAGCAGCTTGTCCTAAAGCAGAGAGGGAGATGAAAGACCATTCTCAGTGCCGCTGGGTCACACCGATCAGCCTCTGTGACAGAGCAATAAACCACTCGACACTCCACACAACAGTTAAGTTTAATGAGTATGAGTAACAATGAAGACAGGGTCCCAACCTGTTAGATCATTGTAGGTGAAGTGTGAAATTTCTGCACCACTAGCACCAGCAAAACGGAATTGCAAAGGTTTCAAACTGGTTTCCCAAACACTCCTACCGCCCCTTTTTGGCCTGCTGACATTTACCATTGTTCAAATAACTGCCAAGTTCTCACAGTGGATGTAGTAGTAAAAATGCTAGTGCAAAAGAAAGAGACAAATTGGCCAAACAGGTAGTCCCAATCTATACTTACGCCACTGGTTGAGCCAGAAGTTGACATTCTGTACTTTTGAATGCTAGTAGATGTTCCTACTGGACTGCATATTAACTGCATCGGGAGGCAGGTCACGCGAACTCTGTAGGCTGTAGGTATTTTCATTGGTAGCTAACGCATTACACATCACTGCTCATTTGCTTAAAGGTAAATTCAAGTTGCTGCATCAAAAACACATGCTATCCCTCATGCTGCCTCAAACTGTCAACTCGCATCAGAAATAAATTTGCTGTAAATTTCTGTCAGTGTGCAGAGCCCTTTAGTTCTGGAGATTATACCAACCACATAAGCCATTTAGAGAATTTTTACTTCCAGTGCTGCCATTAGCAATTGTATGCATATCTTATTTGGTTTAAAAGTGAAATATAAATCACCACAAACACAGTTAACAACAACAGAAGTGGTGTGTAGCAATAACTTTTTCTGAAAGTTTGATTACTTTTCTCAACAAAGTTTGTCTGAAGTTGCATTAAGTTTCCTCAACTCTGGAAAAATTCTTACACAGTTCTTATGTCAAAAATGCGCCGACCCAACACTTCAAGAGAAAACAGGCCAGTTGCTCTTATTTACTGGCCCTTAAATTCAGCCAAAAAGCAGTCACCATCCAGGGAGACAGTGTCGGGATGGTCTAGTCCTGGGAGGCCATTTAAAAAGCAGTCTAGACTGGATTGCCAAGTAGTTAAAAGTGGGCATTGTGTTTGGCTGTGGTCTTCTAGGGGAGCAACACCAGCTCAGTTAATTCCAGAGCATGTGAGCGGAGCAGAGCAGTGATAATTCCACCTGAGCGGAGAGCGCCTTTTGAAGATTCCAATGCGTTTGCTCAGTGCTACTCGCTCAACCCAGAATGCGCTTTGTGTTATGCTGGTTTGGGAACCTTCAAAATAAGCAATAGACCTGAGGGAGTTCAAACATTGTTTTAGTGAAGTTGCACACCTTATAGCCTACATAAATGCAAAGTATAAATCAAAGTTAAGAATGAGGAAATTGCAAGGGAGTGTGGAGAGACCGTAGGAATTAGCAAATATTCCTTTTGGAATCGTACATCACATTGCTAGAAAGCACGAGGATGAGCTACGCCAACATGGTAGAGTGCAGCAAAAGGTGAGCAAGTAGGCTACACTACCATTCAATATTAAATTAATAGATAAGTAGATAGTAAGGTATCTTGTTGTTTTGCAATCATGACAGTGCAACTGCCAGCTAGATGCAGGTCCGGTTCTGGGGGGGTGCGAACATTATAGCACCCTCAATTGAATATGTAAGCTTGATAATACTGTATATTGGCAAAGCATATTACGAACACACACAAGAAATCCCTGCATAAAAACTAATAAACGTGTGATCTTGCAGATCAGTGTGTCCTAATTTGCAGGCGCAGCATTCTGCTTTCATGCATTCATTGTACAACTGAGCATTTGATTGATTAAGATTTCCGCTCTCGCATAGAGAATTTCATAGTGGAATGATCGTACTTAATCGATCGCCTGTTCCTTTCAGTTTCTGCTTCGGGATAAATTGCACATAACTGCTGGTCAGTTTCCCAAAGCCAAATCCACACCTTAAAGGAATAGTTCACCCAAAAATGAAAATTTGCTGATAATTTACTCACCCTCAGGCCATCCAAGATGTAACTGAGTTTCTTTCTTCATCAAAACAGAATTTAAGATTTTTAGGATTTCATTTCAGGCCTCCTCCTATAAACAACACAATACTCATATACTTTTTAAATACAAATGTTCGCTTCCGTACATTTCTGTGAGGCACGCACATGAGAGGGATGAGGTTATGGAAAGCCAAGAGGGTCAGAATTCACGTGTTTTGTATCAGCGCATTAAGCTTTGAAATGCCGTTTTCTAAACGCTAATCACACTGAAATGAAACTCATTCAAAGATTAAAATAAAGAAGCTTTTCTTGTCGAGGTTGTTCTGAATAGTAATTATTGAGACAATCATAATATCATTAAAAAATCATCCAGTTCAGATGGATCTGGGTATCGACCGCCATTGGATAGTAGTGGATCACAAGGTGCACCATCTTATGCCATTACTCGGAGTCAGCTGTCATTTCAGAGGTCTTGAAGTTTTACAGTACCACAGGTGGCAGATATTCTCCACACATCTTTATCTATAATCAAAAGACGATTTAGGTAAGTTGTGTTTGTATTTCATACACTGTAAAAAGTGGTAACCTGCAATGTTTACTTGCTCTATATTCATGATCTAACTCATAAAATTAGTTCTGTTGGTGTAACCTAATGTATTGAGGCTGATTCAGTGATGTTAAGTCATATTTTTGAGTTTAATAAAATGAATTAATTTTCATTTTACTACATGCACACATTTTAGGTTAACAATTTTTTGTCAGTAAAAAAAATATTTACACAACAGCTAGTTCCGGTCCTCTAATTTGATTCACACACTTGAATATTTAGTTTTTGCATCACATAAAATTGAAATAAAACAAAAGTTTACATTTCTCTAGTAAAATCATTTAAAAAGCGCAATCTTAAAATTTGCATTTTGCCTATTACTGCCCTGATGAAGCATTGACAGATATTACCTACTGTATATTACACAAAACAAAATAACTGCATAACTAAATATTTTGGAATCATTAAGAATGTTTTTTCACGTTTTGAAAAAGTTTGTGAAAACCAATAGCCAGCTTAGTTAGTCACCTAGCTGTTAAACCTGAACTCAAGCCCTGAGTCAAATTCTGTGTGAGTAGTTGAATAAACAGTTTTGGACAGCAGAGACAAAATCCTTACCTATTAAGTGATGACAGAAGGACATCAGGTCAAAAGTCAGGTGCAGTCATTTAATGTGCGTTTGCACTGTGAAACAAAATAAATCGTTGCCGTTAATGATTTGAATCCTCGGACTTGCCGTAGATACCTCAAACGCGATAGAGGAGGAGTTATGTACATAAGCAAATGAATGTGCTAATTAAGTTACGTGAGGCACAAAAATAACCCGCATTAACTTAACGCGTGATGGCGTACGGCGTTTATGTAACGCCTTACGCCGTTTAGAAAACGCAGTTTCAAAGCTTAATACAGCGATACAAAACACATGAATTCTTACCCTCTTGGCGTTCCATATGAGGTAAGCTCATTGGTAAGGTCATGCGTCACGTTGAGGAGGAGGCAGGAAGCACGTCACTGTTTACAAGAGAAACTTGCACAGACCACAGACCAAGTGCCGTTCACAAACCAAAACAGTCCAAAAAAAATTTCAAAACAATATAAAATACAAATAAAAAATAATTTCCAAATAATAAAACATTACTGCAGTAAATAACCATCCTTTATTTCAGAGCAATGCCGTTGCATTATCTACTTGATTAGCAGAAATATACAGGCTATATGACTGTCAGGAATTCAAGCCACACAAGTTGTTGTTGTTAGTGAAACCAAGTGCGAGAGCGTTTACTGTGATTCACAGGATTTACAGGGTTTACACAGTGAGATCAATGGTACAGGTGATATCACACAGAAGAGAAGCTTCACAAACTAAAGAAGAGGTAACAGGCAAAACAGCAGGGTAAGCACTAAACAGATATCGATGAAGATCAAGAGCAAATACAGACAGGTAAATAAACACTGTGCGAGAGCAGCGCAGTCAGTGAAGTGACAGTGAAGTGGCGTGAAGGTGAGTTATTTATGTAGGCAGTGATGAGCGAGTGAACTGAGTGCAGGTGCGGTGAATTAAAAATCGGGTGATGAGGAGCGGAGCGCTGAGGGAGGTGCAGAGCCCGAGAGAGGCATGACAATGACAAAGTTTTCACACATACTTGAGTTCGCTGGAAAAACAGCACGGGCACAGCCGATGAATTCAGATATCGACCCTTTGTTTCTTTCGATGGTCTGAAATCCTCAGGGATAAAATATTCACTGCACACCCTCCAATATTTGAGAGAATGTAGGGGTGTACTGATATCCAGGTTCAGCGCGATAAGCCAGAGCTTCAATCGCTCATGACCATGTATATCAGGGGTGTCAAACTCGGTTCCTGGAGGGCCACAGTCTAGCAGAGTTTAGCTCCAACCCTAATTAAACACACCTGAAGCAGCTAATCAAGGTCTTCAGGAGTGCTTGAAGATTACAAGGAGGCATTTTGGAGCAGGGCTGGAACTAAACTCTGCAGGGCTGCGGCCCTCCAGGAACTGAGTTTGAGTGTCACACCGCTCCGTTTCACTCACATGCTCTGGTTAATTCCAGACTCAGGAAGGGCTTCATTACCCAGCTTATGCTGACCTCACTGGAGGCAGTGGTTGGAGTTCATCATCCATGCTTATTGCACCTTTAGCCACAGAGTCTCAAAAGCAACTGAACTAGATCCTGACAAAGCCTGCATCAAATTGTAGACAGCAAAATTCTTATATAAAATAATGTAAACTAATCAAAATGCATTATTTCATGCAATATTTGTATGCCAGGGCTCCAGTCTGCGACTAAATGGTCACATTTTGCGACAGTTTTTCCTGCTAGTGCGACTAAGTTTTGTTATACACTACTGGTCAAAAGTTTTGAAACACTTACTCATTCTTTATTATAATTTTTTTCACATTTTAGAATAATAGTAAAGTCATCAAAACTATGGAATAACATAAATGGAACTATGGGAATTATGTTGTGACTAAACAAAATCCAAAATAAATCAAAACTGTGTTATATTTGAGCATCTTCAAAGTAGTCACCCTTTGCCTAGAATTTGCAGACATGAACTCTTGACATTTTCTCAACCAACTTCTTGAGGTATCACCCTGGGATGCTTTTTAAACAGTATTGAAGGAGTTCCCATCTATGTTGGGCACTTATTGGCTGCTTTTCTTTATTATTTGTTCCAAGTCATCAATTTCAAAAAAATTTTTTTTTTAAATACAATTTTAGTTTTGTTATGAAATAAATTAATATGGTGGCACAATTATATTTTTATCTACAAAACTGATTTCAAACATTTAAGCATACGCCTTCAGATCAAAAGATTTTTAAGATCATGAGAAACATTTCGGTCAAGTGTTTCAAAACTTTTGACCGGTAGTGTAGGTCGCACAAACTTGTTTTGCCAGTAAATTTACATCTGCATACCAGATCAAAATCAGTGCCTTACCATGAGCATTTAAGTCTGGCAAAATATGCAATATTATTGGTAATTGCACTTATTTTTGTAATATCAATATCACTTTTATTATTAGTTTCTGCCTTTACATTTTTTATTTTATAGGCCGGAGACCCTCACCCCGCATCAGTGCTACCAAATGAGGTGCTGGTGCCACCAACTGTAGGACTTGATGGCACTGGTGCCACCGCTCTAAAAAGTTAGTCTGGAGCCCTGTATGCAAAGTGTTTTTGTGCTTGTTAGAGTACTGAATCATTAGTTTAGCTACATGTTAATGTTATGATCGGCTACAAGCATTAGTAGAGTTTCTCGTGAGGTTCATCCTTAAAAAAAAAGAAAAAGAGAAAATTCTAACCACTCCAAATACAGCAAAATAGAAATCTGTAGTTTTTGGAATACTTAATTCTGGTTGTCCAAATCACAGCATTCTGTGGTCTAATAATTTTGTATACAGCGAAACTGTATAACGTTGTACTAGGCAACTGATTTCCTATATAGATGTGCTACTTTCATGTCTCTCATATTATTCCACAAGTGTCCTTCTGAAATAATACATTTACATTTTACATTTAGTCATTAAGCAGATGCTTTTATCCAAAGCGACTTACAAATGAGGAACAAAACAAGCAATTTGTCATACAAAAGTCAACAATATCTTCAGTAACGCACTGCCAAGTTCTCACAGTGGATGTAGTAGTAAAGATGCTAGCGCAAAAGAAAGAGACAAAGATTTTTTTGTTGTTTTTAAAACGTATGAGCATTTAGTGTTGATTGGTTAAGTCCTCGTGGAACAGATATGTTTTCAGCTGATTCGTGAATGCTGAGATGGTATCCACCACATAGGACCAGAGAGAGTGAATGATCGTGAAATAGACTTTGTGCCTCTTTGCGATGGAACCACCAAGGGCTGCTCGTTCACTGACCGCAGAGAGTGAGTTGGGATATAGACCTGGAGGAGTGAATTGAAGTAAGAGGGAGCTGTTCCATTAGCTGTCCTAAAGGCCAGAGTCAAAGCAATGAATTTGCTGCCAACAGCTACTGGCAGCTAGTGGAGTGAAATCAAGATTGGGGTAATGTGAGCCCTCTTTGGCTAATTGAAGACCAGATATGCTGCAGTGTTCGGGATCATCTGCAGTGGCTTAATCGTGCTAGCTGGGAGACCGGCCAACAGGGCACTACATTAGTCCAGCATTGAGAAGTCCAGAGCTTGGATGAGGAGCTGTGAAGCATATTCAGACAGGCAAGGTCTGATTTTTCCAATGACTGGGTCATTGAGCTGAGACGGTGGGGTCATCAGGCTGGAACGACAGGTAGAGCTATCATCTGTTTAAATTAAATATTTCATGTCTGTTTAATTATGCATTTTAAAAGTAACCGTGTGATAAACGTGATAATGTACAGTCAGTGGGTCATTATCACAAGATAAACACTGACAGGGTGATAAAAACCCTGATTAGAACTGAAGGGTATTGTATCACCCTAAAAGGGTTTATTTTATGATAATGATATTATCTGATTGTACGTTATCCCTAGAGGTAATATCTTTTCATTCGATATACTCACACTATCAAACAGCAGATTTGTGGCCTATATCACAAAGCCAGTTGCTGCCGGCACACTGCACAAGTCTGTTTGTAGCTTTCTTGCCTGCTTAGCATTGCTTATTCTTATTATATGTTCATCATTTTCTCTTTTGCCATTTTACCACGTGCTTCGTTTTTTTCCGATTTTATTTTAACGTGCACAACTGTTTTCTCTCTTTTTTTCTTTCTTTTCTCCGCTTGTCTACACCTCGCATCTCGACTGCGTGGATTCATTTTCTCCACTGTGTTTAACACGGATTATTGCATTAATCTCAAACCTCTGCTGATCAGGAACCGCATCTAACCACATCGATCTCAAACCCTCACCACTCAAAAACAACCATAACAACAACAACAAACAATTGCGGTAAGTCATGGCATCCGCTCATGTTATTTCTTCCACATGTTTACTATAACTTCTTCCATCAGCAGTGAGGGATTTACATGTGATAAATGTAAGGAATTAGTCAGGCTGACGGAGAAGCTTAATGAATTAGAGACACGCATCCGAACGCTAGTAGAGGTCAGTGAGAAAGAGAAGCTGGTAGATACTGTTTAGATGCAAGTAGTACAGCGAGCAACACACACACTTTGGTTCCGGCTGTAGAGCCCCAGCAGCAGGGCGTTTGGGTGACATCTTTGCGGCATACCAAAGTATGGTAGTATGGTATGGTAGTTCGCTCAAAGTGACACCACTCTCCCGTTCCTGTTAGGGTTTCCAATCAATTCTCCCCACTCATTGATGGTACTACTGAGAATCATTTTGAAAGAGCCTTGGTCATAGGTGATCTATTGTAAGGAACGTGGAACTAGAGAATCTAGCCACTATTGTTAAATGCATTTCCGGGGCTCAAGCGTCTGACATCAGATCAAATTTACAAGTGCTGGCTAATGCTAAATGTAGATTTTCTAAAATTGTTATTCATGTTGGCACTAACGATGTCCGGCTTCGCCAGTCGGAAATCAGTAAATATAATGTTAAAGAAGTGTGTGATCTTGCAAAAACTATGTCAGACACTGTAATATACTCGGGCCCCCTCCCTGCTCATCGTGGTGATGAGGTTTATAGTAGATTAGTGTCACTGAATGGCTGGATGTCTGAGTGGTGTCTGGAGAATAGCACTGACAACTGGAAGAGTTTTTAGGGTAAACCTGACCTGCTAAAGAGAGACAGACTCCATCCTTCCAGGGAGGTGCCCCTCTACTCTCTAGTAATTTGGCTCATAGTCTTAACAGTGATAGTATTTGACTAACTGAGGCCCAGGTCAGGAAGCAGACAAACTGATTAATCCAAACATCTGCTAGCTGCCTTGAGACATCACACAGGTCACATAAACTACAACATATAAAGACTGTATCACCTAGATATCATATAGAGACTGTGTCTGTTCCTTGAACTACCAAACACAAACCCCTCACTAAATCATTTAGAAAAAAATTGATTAAGATCAAACTTGAAAAAAACAACAACAACAACAAAGAAAATACATTATTATAAACATCATATAAAGGTAGGGCTACTAAACATTAGATCTCTTTCAACCAAAGCACTAATTGTAAATGAAATTATTACAGATCATAGTTCGGATGCGCTCTGCTTGACTGAAACCTGGCTTAAACCGGATGAATATATTAGTTTAAATGAATCTACTCCTCCAGGTTATTGTTATAAACATGAGCCTCATCTGAAGGGTCGAGGAGGTGTTTCTACAATTTACAGTGAAGTTTTTGGTGTTACTCAGAAGACAGGATATAAGTTTAAGTCTTTTTAACTAATAATGCTTAATGTGACACTGTCAGATATAAATAAAAAATTTCTGTCGTCTTTTGCCCTTACTACAGTATATAGATCACCCGGGCCGTACTCAGATTTCCTTGGTGAATTTGCTAATTTTCTATCAGATCTTGTAGTTAGAGCTTTAATTGTTGGTGACTTCAACATTAACATAGATACCGAAAATGACACATTGGGATTAGCATTTATTGATATTCTCAACTCTCTTGGAGTCAGACAAAATGTGATAGGACCAACTCATCACCATAATCATACGCTAGATTTAATTCTGTCAAATGGAGTGGATGTTGATACTATAGAAATTCTACCGCAGAGCGATGACATCTCAGATCATTACCTCTTCTCTTGTTTGCTGCGATCAGCTAATGTCACTCAATCTACACCATGCTATCATTCAGGTAGAACTATTCTTTCGACCACTAAAGATAGCTTCACTAATAATCTTCCAGAATCGTCTCACATACTCAGTAAGCCAAGAAGTCTAGAAGAACTTGATGTAATAACAGAAAATATAAATAGTTTCTCTAGCACTCTTGATAGTGTCGCCCCCCTTCAATTAAAGAAAATTAAAGAAAAAAGCCTTGCACCGTGGTACAATGATCACACTCATGCTCTCAAGAGAGCAGCTCTTAAAATGGAGTGCAAGTGGAAGAATACAAAATTAGAGGTATTTCACAGTGCATGGAAGGATAGTATCTGTAGCTACAGACAGGCACTAAAAGCTGCCAGGTCAGCATATTTCAGCAAACTCATAGAAAATAACCACAACAATCCTAAGTGTTTATTCAGTACTGTGGCTAAATTGGTTAGGAATAAAGCATCGACTGAACCAGATATTCCATCGCAGCATTATAGTAATGGCTTCATGAATTTTTTTTACTGATAAAATAGAAATCATCAGAAATAAAATTGGAATTATGCAATCATCTGTCACTGCACCTCAGAAAACAGTCTCATAAATTTCCTCACAAGCAACTTCAATCCTTCGCTGTCATAGGTCATGAAGAGCTAACAAAACTTAATCAAAAGCCACAACATGAATGTTAGATCCAATACCAACTAAGCTCTTAAAAGAGGTATTCCCTGTAATCTCAGAACCTCTTCTTAATATTATTAACTCCTTGCTATCCTTAGGACATATCCCAAGAAACTTTAAAATGGCAGTTATCAAACCGCTTATTAAGAAGCCACAGCTTGATCCTGGAGAATTGGAGAATTATAGACTTAAAATCTCCCATTTATGTTGAAAATACTAGAAAAGGAAGTGTCACTACAACAATATTCATTTAACAGAGAAATGGTATATATGAACAATTTCAGTCAGGTTCAGAGACTGCACTTAACAGAGTTACAAATTACTTGCTCTTATCATCTGATCGTGGCTGCACTTCTCTTCTAATGCTTTTAGATCTTAGTGCTTCCTTCGACACAATAGATCCCGACATTCTCTTAAATAGGCTGGAGAATTATGTTGGCATTAGTGGACTAGCATTAGCATGGTTTAGGTCCTATTTATCAGACCGCTACCATGTATACGGTATGTAAACGAGGAATTGTCAAATCAAACAAAAGTATGGTGTGCCACAGGTATCAGTTTTAGGGCCTCTGCTTTTCTCCTTATATATGCTTCCCTTGAGAAATATTATCAGGAATCATGGAATAAGTTTCCACTCTTATGCCGACGATACCCAACATTATATTTCTTCTAAACCCAACGAAATTTCACAATTCTTCAAATTAGCAGAGTGTGTCAATGAAATCAAAGACTGGATGGCCAGGAATTTCCATCTCAATTCCGACAAAACAGAGGTACTAATTATTGGACCAAAAACCTAAAAAAAAATAAGCAGCTAAAATATAATTTGGCATCGTTGTAACACGTTAAACTTTCGGGTATGGGAGGAGGAGATGGGGAGCAGTGGCACACTTCAGGTAGGCTTTTTATTTTCTGCCATCAGTCTCTTTGAGTGCAGCCTTCTCAGGGCTTTTCTTATGTCAGTCAGTTCAATGTAACAAAACTCTCAGTTAACAAAACTTCTCAAACTCTTCAGCTTCCTAGTAAAATACACAATAAGGCATGCCAGTCACTGCACTCTCGTGCCGTTCTCTCTCAGCTCTCTGGCGTGTTTTAGCTGCTTTTAATGTCTCTCCCCGCTATCACTGTAACAAGTAACAGCTGTTAGAAATTATGCCAACCATCTTGACGAGCCACACTACTCCCTCTCTCCCACAAACAGAAACATGACCATGCCCCCATCCCCACAGTCATCTTCTACAGTGAAGAACTTAGGTTTTATATTTGATACAATCTGTCCTTTGAAAATCAAAATTCCAGTGTTTGTAGAACAGCATTCTTCCACCTCAGAAATATTGCTAAGTTACAACACATGCTCTCTGTTGCTGATGCTGAAAAACAAATTAATGCGTTCATGACCTCAAGACTAGATTATTGTAATGCATTACTGGGAGGTCGTTCTGCAAGTTCAATAAATAAACTTCAATTGGTTAAAATGCAGCTGCCAGAGTGCTGACTAGAATCGAGAAATATGATGATATTAGCCCCATTCTATCGTCGTTACGTTGGCTAACTGTTAAATTTCGTATTAATTTTAACATTTTGTTAAGTACATACAAAGCTTTGAATGGTCTAGCTCCACAATACTTAAGTGACCTTCTGTCATGCTATATTCAATCACGTTCATTACAATCACAAAATTCTGGCCTGTTAATAGTTCCTAGAATATCAAAATCCACAAAAAGAGGTAGATGCTTTACCTATTTGGCTCCTAAACTATGGAATAGTCTCCCTAACACTGTTCGGGATGCAGACACACTCACTCAGTTTAAATCTAGACTAAAGACTCATCTATTTAGCCAGGTATACACCTAATTTACCCATCAACTCACAATTAGGCTGCCGGAACCAGAAACATTTCTCAGAAACATTTCCCATAATCTATAACTCTGCAACAAACTGAATGGCATCTACATTAATATTATTCTATTTGTTTCCCTGTCTCAATCCCGGGATTCATATCCCGAGGTTACCAGAGCCGGCCAGATCCAGCTCCGTTCCTGCTTGGTGTCGGACTCCACTGCTATATGTGATGACGACAAACTACAGCCAGTGCTAGCCAAACATCACTTCAGTCTTTTATGATGGACTTCAGAGGATAAACTGATGCCAACTCCAACTGTAAGACATCGGATACTTCATATGCCACTGCCTGAAACTTGGATTTAGGATGGACCCCACCGAACCTCACTAAAATGACCTGCTGGTTGAACTGAGATGCACCTCACTGATCTCTGCCTGCATCACCTTTGTCTATTGATGGACTACACTCTTGAAATGGAATACATAGACTATCAATTGCCAACAAAAGCCTTCATCAGCCAACTAACAAAGGACAATGCATCTATGTGAACTTCTGCAGTTAATCCAGGATGGACTTCAAAGACATTAGTCATTAATCTTACAGTTCATACAAAATCTTTGTTAAAACACTGGACCTTAACACTTACTTAGTTTACAAATTTTAAACCATAACTTGCACTGTTATTTTTCTCCATTAACCAACATCTTATGGAGTTTTGAGTTCCTTGCCACAGTCGCCTTCGGCTTGCTCACTGGGGTTATAAATACAATTATCTTTTTTTTTTTATACACAATTTACAATCATATTAAATCAAATTACACAATGCTGACTCTTGCTGAAGTTTCATTGTCTGTTAAAGCATGATTTTCTGTAAAACTGCTTTGAAACAATGTGTGTTGTGAAAAGCACTATACAAATAAAAATGACTTGACAAAGCAGGATTAAGTGGCTAGTAGGGATATCATAAAATATTGATATATCGATTATAGATAAGCACGTTATTTTATTGATATATTTTTTAGGCATCAATATATTAAAATTAGCCGACATTTAAATTAGAAGCCTAATTTGTGTGCTTTCCAATTCACTCAGTTGGCATTGTTTAACAGTGTGGTGTAATAGCGTTGGGAGACCACAAGAAAGTGATATAACATTTACTGAAGCCGGTTGCGGAAAGGCATAGGTATCACACACAGAGGAAGATCTAATGCGACGCAGCAGATTGCAGTCCAAAGTTATGAATTGTTTTGCACTTCAAGAATGAAAAAAGTGACAATGATGAGTTTGCAGGTTAGTATATGAAACTGGTGTAACTGTGCAAACTAAACAATTAAAAATGGCTGTTTATTATGCAATTTCTCTGTATGTAGCCTTGATAGGTTCATTCAAGCTGACAAACCGACATACTTTTAACTGAAAATACATTGTGTAGGTTCTATGAAAGATACTTATACACAATATATCATCCAGTGATGGCTAGAGTAAATAATCTTTGTCCTTTGATAATGATTTGGGTTGAATTCAATGGAAAACTATGCGAGTTGCACGTCGAAGCACTGCAGAAATTTGACACTGAGCGTTGGCGGTGTTAAAGTACCTTTGTAGAAAATAATTGTTCCGAATTTTAGAATGCGCCATGTTGTCCGCCAAACGAGTCTGGTGCGCGACCCACTTTAGTCTACTATGCCGCTCACACGTTACCAAAGTTGTGTTGAGAAATAGCTTTGAAAAGACAAAGACTATATTGCAACGAGCAGCCTAATTTCTATCTGAAAAAAATCCAGATATAGTATATCGATAATCATCGGGAAAATCTTCAGATTATCTATGAAAAATGCATCGACCCCAAGCCTAGTGGCTAGCTAGTTAAGTTCAAACTTAGTTTAAGCAAACTCTGAAGAAACAATTTTAGATATCTACAAAGTCTCATGATGATTATTTATTCACCAGATACAGATTTTTGGCAGTCTTGCAATTTAGCTAAAGACACTTTAATTAATCTAATAAATCTATGAAATAGCTAGTAAGTAGCTAGTAAACCTCTATGTATTACAATAATTTCAATCTGACTTGAGTACAAATTAACCTTCTACTGCACACAAATAAAAGCAAAAAAACAAACAAAGTTTATGTTATATGCTTTATTGTCAAAGGTCCGGGATAGTGAGAAATCAAAAGCAGTAGCAGAGTGTACCAAAGAAGGCAATCAGAGGTGCTGTCTGAGCATCTATGACTGCTGGTGGGGTGTACATGCCATTGACAACTAACATCCTCTCAGCTAGAGAAACAGGGTGCTTGGCATGAAGTAGTCAACATCAACACACTGCTGTGAAATACTGCCGTCCTGCTCAGCTTCACTTGACAGGAGCACAAAGGGTAACTTCCTTTTGAGGGAGCACTCGATCTGCCCAGCAACTGTCTCATGGCTCAAATCTGCAGGAATGCAACTTAATGAATGGTTTGTTTGCAGCCTGTGGATACAAAACAGCACACTGCTCAGTAAACACATATATAAAGTGAGAGTTGGGTGCAATTGCAGAGCGTTCATGAGATAATTCAGACGGCTAAATAAGGCACTGATGGTTCTCTAACTCTGACTAACAGCACTCAGGCATTGAACCTTATAAGGCGAGCTGTGGGGGTCACTGGTTTCCCTCCCAATGTGATTCATTAGCATTCTACTGATGGACAATGAAGTAGAGTCGCTCGTGGCCAGAGGGTCTTTATCAAAGCAACAGTTACCAAGCAAACAACTCACTTTAACTACCAGCCACTGCATAACTTGCATAAAAAATTATAAATGCATGAATGAACAAACAGATTCCTGGGAAAAACATGACAAGTTATTTAATATGATGTGGATGAACAAAATGTTTTGATGGGTGTAGAAAGAAAAACATTTTTTTTTATCTTTTAATACAAGGCCGTCTTATGGAGAAAAATCATCTCTTGTTGCAGTGGAGCTGTGTAGATTTTAATCAGATAAGGCAGACTGTTTACTATGCCATGCAGGTTATGTAAAATGAGTCTAGGACCAATCTGGCATTCAGGGAAAGTGAGCATACAGCAACAAGTGAAAAGCATTGAATCTATATAACAATATAGATATATATGGGAGAACAGGGCTAGTTGTCAGACTTTTTACTCAAGTGAATATTTCTCAGGGTAGTTTTAATCTTATTTTAAGTCAGTTTATTTACATTTATGAACAATACCCTTGCCACTGAGAACAAAGTTTAAATTTTCGATTAATATCTACCTTCATGATATAGTTGACCCTTCCTTGAATGTATGCCAATGGGGTTACAAAAAT
The DNA here is from genome assembly GCF_019703515.2 of Myxocyprinus asiaticus. Lineage (NCBI taxonomy): Eukaryota > Metazoa > Chordata > Actinopteri > Cypriniformes > Catostomidae > Myxocyprinus > Myxocyprinus asiaticus. The sequence continues at coordinate 9,386,726 of NC_059377.1, forward strand.
CAGAAAATACAATTAGAGAAATACAGAGATATTGAAATTTTAGTTAAAATAACATTAACATAATAAATAAATAAATAAATAAATAATAATAAAAACAAAAAAGAAAATTGCGATTTTTTTACTTTATCTCCAGGCTTAAAATATCAGATTTGAAATACCAGATTTTCAATGTGGTCTCAGACTTATGGACTTCACTGTATATACACTACTGGCCACTTTATCTACTTATTCATTGGATTATCTGATCAACCAATCGTGTGGCATACAATCATGCAGGTAAGGGTCAGGAGCTTCAGTTAATCTTCACATCAACCATAAGAATGGGGAAAAAATGTGATCTCAGTGATTTAGACTGTGGCATGATTGTTGGTGCCAGATGGGCTGGTTTGAGTATTTCTGTAACTGCTGATCTTCTGGGATTTTCACACACATCAGTCTCTAGAATTTACTCAGAATGGAGCCAAAAACAAAAAACATCCAATGTGTGGCAGTTCTATGTGTGTTTTGTTTTTTTATATATATATATATTTTTCTACCTCCCTCAGTTTCACCTCTTTCACATTCCCAATCTAAAACACCCCCACAGCTAAACCAATGCACACACTCAATCACAAACCAGTGAGACTAAATGCAAAATATATTTAGCTTATTATTATCTTAATTAATGCCTTGGGTTTTAATAAATCATAACATATTCTTATGACATATCTAATATTGGAATTTATATTTTTTTAATAGTTCTTTTTATTGTTCAATTCGGTAGAATGGCCCATATACAAACATTATGGTTTGCATACACACAGATACATGCATATATAAGCAATACAGGTTCTATCAGCAGATTTGCACAGATGTGTAAACACACACACACACACACACACAGTGGTACAGGAGGCAGCAGCCATTATCTTGTCAAGTTACCCCAGTGCCAGTGGTTGCTTCCTGCCTGTGCCATCAAATTATAGTAAGGGTGAACTGACACACACACACACACACACACACACACACACACACACACACACACACACACACACACACACACACACACACACGTGCGGCTATCCTTATGAGGACTTTCCATAGACATAATGATTTTTATACTGTATGAACTATAGCTTCTATCCCCTAAACCTAACCCTCCACAAAATCTTTCTGTATTTTTACATTTTCAGAAAAACATAATTTAGTATGTTTTTTAAAGCAATTTGAATTATGGGGACTATAATTATTATTGAATAATGTCCTCATAAACCACATTTATAGCATAATACTCTTGTAATTGCCAGTTTGTAACCTAAAAAAATGTCCTTGTAAACCACTTAAACCTGCCCACACACACACACACACACACACACACACACACCACTCACAAACAAACACACAGGAAAACAGAGAACAGGATGACACCTCACACTGTGCAATGCTACCAAACACACTAACTCACACTGACAAGATGTGTCTTTACAGCACACACACTGTGGCTCTAGCAATTAAATAGACACTATGAAAAATTACCTAATTACTAATTTGTGGTTCCACCATAAGCCTCGTGAAGGCAAAATTAAGAGTCCACTAAACCAATTAAGTTAACATTAGAGAGCGATAATTAGACCAATATTTTTAACTGATATTTACAATTTCCCCTTAAAGGGATAGTTCACCCAAAAATAGAAATTCTCTCATCATTTACTCACCCTCATGTCATCCCAGATGTGTATGACTTTCTTTCTTCTGCAGAACACAAATTTAGATTTAGATTTTTAGAAGAATATTTCAGCTCTGTAGGTCCATACAGTGCAAGTGAATGGTGCCAGACCTTTGAGACCCCAAAAAAGCACATAAATGCAGCATAAAAGTAATCCATTAGACTCCAGTGGTTTAATCTATATCTTCAGAAGTGATATGATAGGTGTGGGTGAGGAACAGATCAATATTTAAGTCCTTTTTTTTTTTTTTTTTTTAACCATAAATCTCCACTTTCGCTTTATACTACTTTTGTTTTTGGCGATTCGCATTATTTGTGTATATCGCCACCTACTGGTCAAGGAGGAGAATTTATAGTAAAAAAGGACTTAAATATTGATCTGTTTCTGACCCACACCTATCATATCACTTCAGAAGATATAGATTAAACCACTCGAGTCATATGGATTACTTTTATGCTGCATTTATTGTGGTTGAACTATCCCTTTAATTGGTTAGACATATCCAAAACAAAGCTAAACTCCCATAGTGGAAGGTAAAGTCTTATACAGCAAAAGACAATTTTAAGTTACATTTATATGAAGAGCCTTGAACATGTGTATATTGTCAGTAAAACAGGTTAAATGAATTACTTGCTGCCTATGTGCAATATGAGTCTCACAAAGCAGGCTTTTCGCCTTTGGTTAGTGATGAATGATTTGTATTATTGTAGCAGAACAATAATTAAAAATCAGTTCTGCATATTGGTTATCAGACATATAAAAATAATCAGTTTCAGTATAAATCATAAAGTTTAAATGATGAATGATTTAATTATTGTGTTTAAAAGCAGAAAAAAAGACATGAAAAAATCAGTTCTGCATATCGGTTATCGAACATATAAAAATAATCAGTACCAATTAAAATATATTGATTGGTTAACAAGTGATGAAAGATTTAGTTATGTACCTAAAAGCCAAAATTAAATAATCAAAAATCAGTTTTGCACATCGGTTATTGAACAAATGAGAATAATCCGTTTTAATCATAACAACATTGGTCGGTTAATTAGTGTCATATTATTTAGTTATTATCGTGTCTAAAAGCAGATATGAAAAAATAATTTAAAATCTGTTGTTTTGCATATCGGTTATCAGACATATAAAAATTATTGTTATAATTTCAAATCATAAAAAAAACAATATTTATTTATTATCGTGTCTAAAACCAGAAATAAAACAATTAAAAATTGGTTCTGCATATTGGTTACCGGATATAAACTAATAATCAGTATCAATAATAAAAAACAGTATCGGTCAGTTAACTAGTGATGAATGATATTGTTATCAAAGTGTCTAAAAGCAGAAATAAAAACAAATACAAATCGGTTCAGCCTCTCAGGACAAAAATAATCCGTATCAATCATAAAATTACAATATCAGTTGGTGACCATACAGTAAATCTAATGAATTTATATCTGATCCCTGTAGCTTAGCAACAGTGTTTCATAAACCAGTTGAGCAGGAAGTCTGACAAGCAAACATCAAGGAGTGACTGGCTTTATACTGCCATATATCACTTCCTATGTTAATCAGTAAAGGCACTAGACCACAGGAGAGTTCCTTCATCTCTCATTTTATTTTTTATTTTTATTTTTTTTGCTAATGTGTGTCTTGCAGAATTTCTGAAAGTTACAATAAGTTTTCATAGTACAATCTTATTTCAAATGATCAAGGTAAATGTGATTTCGTATCATTTGACCTTTAAAAACATGTTCCACCCTAAGTGGAACTTTCTATGGTTTCCCAACATCGCAATTACCATTACTGAAAAGGGTAAGTCTCAACCCAAACTAATGCACACCTTTCAGATGTACGTTGCTTCTCCACACATTCCTCTGAATCAGACGTTTTAAACCAAACCTGAGGTAAAAGGCCTGAAACCGCAATGACATACAAAGATGTCAGAGCATCTCCAAAGAGCCAAAAGGAATGCTTCATTAACATGTCAGTGTCTTTCATAAGGACAGTTCTGCTTCATCACTCCCCTTCATAACTAGTCAAAATACTCTCAAACCAGATGCACATTACCCATAATGTACCAGCTTCCTATCCCTTTATCTGTTCCCAGGCAGAGTTAATACACACAATGAAGCCTGTAAACGTTTTAGCATCTTAGACAGGGAGTTTCTTTGCTCATGGAGGCCACATGCTGGTGGTGTTATGGTTGATAACTTCTGCATCAATAATAACCTGCAGTAAATGAAAGCAACGCATGAATAATTGGTGGAATACGCATGCTTTTCATTGAGCTCATTTCTCAATGCCAGTCTGGGATGGATTCATTTTCAAGCATGCATCAAGAAACATGTTAAAATTAAAAACATTTACATGCTTAAATATACATTATGCTAAAAGCTGTTTGGTAGAGGAAAATTCTCCCAAACTGACACAAAGCTTTCTGAACACATTGAGCACCCATATATGAATAGAGCTCATTACATTGTGGATCATTTCCACCATCAGTTTAACAAAATCCATATACATTTCTATATGTCACCACATGGAGAACCAATTTCTAACCATGGGCGAAATCCAGTGGAAAGTGATCATCCCTATGCCCTACTCACTATGAAAGACAGAGCTCTTTATGTGGGCACTCTGAAGGGAGCATGACATTACAGTTTAAAATGTTGCCTTCACTTGTAAAAGGGCCCTTTGTGAAAAAATTAACTTTCTTACTTTTGTTTGGAACGAACCTTCGAGTGGCGTCCCCTTCCCAAAGTGACCTTCAAGGGCGCAAAAATGCAGTTTAAAAAAATGCCCCATGACTTTACTGAACATGAATGAGTCAAGAGCTCATCATTAACAATAAAGCAAAAATCTGTATTTTTTTTTTCATGTAATTTTTATTATTGTTAACATTTTAAAAACATATATTTTTAAATTGTAAAAGAAATTTATAAAAGCATAAAAGTAAGACTTTTTTGCCAATTCAAAGACAAAGTAAAGAGATGATTAAAAATGATGAGAGAAGAGTGTGGAATGTGGGCCGTACTCAAAACTGCTTTACCCACATGAGCACTAAGGCTTAATGTGTCTGGAGCATCTAGGCTTACTGCTAGGCCACAGCTCCAACCAGTAATAACATATTATGCCTACAAGATTTTATTCTGCCAGGTTTGTGCCTATGCACATGCATACACAAAAAGTACCAAAACTATGATTTTATTTCAACATGTACCATGGCAATACCATGGTATATGGACATGTATTCTTTGAAGTATCTTGGTGTACCATGTGAATACCACAGCATATGAATATGGCAATCATTCAGTGCTGTATATCTCAAAATAAAATGGTATTACCAAAGACTATTTAGCAGAGACCGGCCACATCTATTAAAATGAATGGGAGAAATTGGAACGCCTAACGTTCATTTAAAAGAGCCAATCACATTTTAGATACAGACCTCGCCTGTCCATCAACTTGAGAACGAGCATGCGCATTAGCTATAAAAGCCAGGAAAGTGTTTTTTTTTTTTTTGTAATCTGAGGTAAAGAAGCACAATTTATGATTCCAGTGTTGTCACATTTTGCTGCTGATTTGAAATATGTTCTTTAATCTTAATCTTGACCAACCGTTTTTGAGATTTCAGTGTTCCCCCATTCAAGTAGATAGGAGCTGCACTTACATGACTGGAAATAGCTTCCCAGGAGCATTCCAAAGATGGCCACCAGTGGACTGCCTTGCTAGAAAGTCTTTGGTATTACCAAATTACATCATCACTTTCCATGGTGTAATGTGTTTTTTTTTTTTTTTCAGGCCACATTTCCCTTTCCCTTTTAGTGACCATTTACTAGAACATCTGTAGTTCTAACCTCATGCCTTCCGTAGATTTGTTCTGGTAGTTGCAGTAGAGCTGTGGAGTTCCCAGCATGGCTTCAGTGAACACGGCCAGGAAGCCCAGGGACTCTACGAACAGAACAGAGTCCAGCATCAGATACGTCACGTAGACTGCCAGCACCGTGAAAGCCAGAACACACTGCAGGTAATCCACAAATCGACTCCAAGACCAGAAGTAGTTCCAGTCAAAGTCTGTGATTCAGAAAGAGAGTGTTAAAAGTAATATTTGAATAAAAAACTTCAATTTTTCTTTGTTGAATGGAGTTAACTTAACAATCAGAGGCACTTTTGGGAAGTAATGATATTAGAGGCAATTTCTCATTACACTTTAATTAACATGTTAAACCAAGCTTCTTGCCCATCTTTTTCAAGTCACTCCTTTCAACAATTGGCTTCTTAGAAAACTGAAAACATTTCACATATATATGCATGGATAATGTTCAACAGTATATTAAGTATGGATGGAGGGTTGAAACTAGGGCTGGGTATTGATACTGGTTTCCCGATTCAATTCCGATTCACAATTCACAATCAGATTCATATGGGTACATTTCTATTACAATGTCCATTTTGCTAACATATGAAAGAAATTCTCTCTCAGCCAGTGCTCTTAATTATAAAAGGTACCTTCTTGGCAACCCTTCTTGGTACAATTTCAAAACATTAATTTCATAAATTATATTTTATCATTGGTTTTTCATCAAATTGGTCATATTTTAACTATTCTATCAATTAATGTCTTGAAATTGCATACATTATGTTGCATATACTGTATATTTTTGTCAAATTTATATTGTTTACTTGCATAATTTGTACTTTTTAGAAGTATTTACATTTATATCAAGATTTTGTCGCACATGCAAGTGATTTATATGAATTATAGAGGGTTGCCACAAAGTGAAAGATCAATCTTGGGATTTAAGAATCGATTTTTGACTCCAGCCAGGTCTCCTAAGCAACCAAATTGGCCCGGTTGCTAGGGAGGGTAGAGTCACATGGGGTAACCTCCTTGTGGTCACTATAATGTGGTTCGCTCTCGGTAGGGCGCGTGGTGAGTTGTGCGTGGATGCCACGGAGAATAGCGTGAAGCCTCCACATGCGCTACGTCTCCGCGGTAACGCGCTCAACAAGCCACGTGATAAGATGAGCGGATTGACTGTCTCAGACGTGGAGACAACTGAGATTCGTCCTCCGCCACCCAGATTGAGGCGAATCACTACACCACCAAGAGGACTTGGAGTGCATTGGGAACTGGGCATTCCAAATTGGGGAGAAAATGAAACAAGAATCGATACTGAGATTGTTCAAACGAAGATCGCGATGCATCAGAAAATCTATATTTTTACCCACCCCTAGTTGAAACAATGTCAGATAGTAGACATTAGACCAAAGACTCTCTAAGGCTGGTTTCGAACCAGAGTTTGAATCTACCCCCACCCCCTGCAGGTCTCATTTGAAATTTAGTTAATTTACAAGCATTTTTAACCATATGATTTCTGTCTTTTTAAAATGTCATGTAAACGCTTAGGTGACAAACTTAGATAACAGTCACATTAGACAGAGGTGCCTCGCCAGTGGCATAACTGCCGGCAATGCGGGCGGGGCAGCCGCAATGGGGCCCAAGGTCTAAGGGGGCCCGTGATGACAGGGCCCTACCTTAAAAAGTTAAAATGTCTGCACAGTTTAACTGATTACACCTTCGTCAGCATACAACGCATGCAATTACCAAAGATATTCAGATGGAACTGCTTTGTATTTAACATCTTACTCTAACACTAATTAGAATATTTAATTTGAAATTACTAATTTTAAGCAATACATTGAACGATTCTCTGCATTTTTTGTTTGACATCGTATGGATTCCTGGGAAATCTTACTGAGCCAGTGTGGTGCGTCTGACATCATTACTCAGTGCGAACGAAGCGTCATCCCTGAGCTTTTACGGCTACCGCTAAATTTTTTTCTCTGCAGTCCCAAACTCGTTTCTTCTTCCATGAGAAACCGTCATCTCTACCCTGCATTAAGTCGCTAAAGAGCTGCAGAGTATCGATGATGCAGTGTCACGGTCAAAGACATAATATATTTAATGATATTATAAAGCAGAAAGAGTTGTGCTGAGAAAGAGCATGAAGCATCAGTGAAACTATTATTGGGCATCTCCAGCATGAAAGTTCAGTTGATCAAGCAAACCATGTCTGTGATGTCAAGTAAACTTGAAGTATCCTGTCGTTTTGTTCAGTAGAAAGCTGATAATAGTGTCATAAAGAAACTGAGAGTAAATTATTTTAGTTCCAAAAACATGACTATGATCAGATGGATTACTGGTATAATTGTTTTTATTTTAAATGTAGCTTTTTTTTCTTTGTTTTTTTTTTTAAAGTCAAATGTAGCCTTTCAGAATAAATAGCACAACTCATTTGTGGAATTCCATTTTAATAATTTAAGAAAAACATTAAGATAAATAAGATATTTCTCATAATTTCTGAAAAGGTGCCTTAAGAGGATCAAATCTATTGAGACATTTAGTGACAATATTGCGCAAACAAAAAAATTACATTATAATGTCATATATTAAGTTAATTCTTGTAGGCTACGAGTGGGTGGGGGTGGCAAGGGGCCCCATCACGTTTTTTTTGCACTGGGGCCCACAAGATCCAAGTTACACCACTGTGACTCACATTAACACATGTTGTTTTTGCCTGCGTTCCATTAAATATTCTATTATGTTTTGTGTCATGTAGTATACTTGGACAGACAAATGAAGGCTGTGGCTTGACTACGCAAAATCCTGCTTAAGTGTGATTATAACGGTGAATGTAAACATACTAATTGTGCTATGTATGTCTAAACTGCAGAGCATTTGCATCCTCAGACCAAAAACACACTTTATGCAATCATACAAACAGAAACGCAAGCACTTGGCCAATGCACTGCAAATGCAATGGGACGCTGGGTCACATTGTACATATTTAACATGTGTTACTGTGGCATTAACAAACCTCTGAACTCAAGGGGGTGATACACTACTAGGTACTAGCTAGAAATGCATTATATAATAATAAGCATGACCAGGAGCATGCAAAGATGCAAATTATATATAGTCAATAGCGGTTCACTTCCACAATACCAATAGCAAAATGCACTGAAGTTCAAATGAAGGCCACCTTTTCAAGCGGACTCGGTGCAGCTTGTGATGTGTATCTGAATTCGGAAAACCATGTTTATACCAAACAAACAAAATTAATTTTGATATAAAACAGACTCGGGTCTGCACCAAAAGCTCTAGTGTGAAACCCCACTTAGATCTCCAACACAGGAACTGATGCAAGAGCTTTGAAATGATCATTCAGTTTTCAGAACTCCAGAAACTCAGGATGGATGATTCTGACCCAAAATAATCCACTTTTCCCAATTATTTCTGACCTCAGGTGGATTTAGTCTGAACTCTGCGAGCTCATAAGCCTGCAAGTCAGCTCTCTGCCTGTCTGCTGGTGGAAGAGAACGGCATTTAAAATCAAAGGACACTGGGAGCTTCCACAATGGTTATTCTCATAAACGGCAATGGAAATGTCAAAGCAACAAAGGACAAGCAGGGGCTGAAACTGCATTACAAGGGCCATGTCATGGTGGCATGAGGAAATGTCAGGGAATAAGGGACAAAGCTGAAAGAGAACATTGACACAAATGAACAGAGGCCAAAGCATTACTATCATTGGTCTAGGCTGGACTGAAGCCAGGAAAACATATTGTGCTATGTATATGAAAGGTAACTCAAATTGGGCAGCAAGTTGACTTTCAAAGCGACCAGGCTTTTTGCTTGGCAGATTTACACAGAAGGAGTCATACCCTCAAAACAATAATTTTAGCTGCCTGTTCAATTTACTCAATTAAAATAAAGCAAAACATTTTGTCACAACTGGATTTCATTGTGTTCTATCCATTTAAATTGGTAAAATGGAAGTTTACTTAAACCATTTGCGTTGGGACTACAAGAATAGTTTTTGTGGTGTTAATGAAGCATTGATGCAGCGGATTTCTGTTTCACAGCATACATTGCATGGGACTCGATATGGAGGGTAAAAATTAAAATTAACTGTTATTTTCTGTGTTTTTGTGCAAGATGAATATAAAGGGGGATACTTGTTAGTGTTTAATGTTTTGTTATGTTGATATTTAGAAGAGTTTCTGTTATTTTGAGGTTTTGGGGGTTACCATTATGGTGAAGCCTGAGCTAACAATGAGGACAGGTAGATGTCACACATGAGATTGATTGCTCGCTTCGTTAAGCAAATGATGTGCTAACCATATAGCATAGTTACTAAACTACACTCTGTAGTGCTTCCAACCAGCATGTATTTAGCACGCTAACATTCACTTTCACTAGTTAGTACATAAAGAAATAAGATTTATTTGAGTTACATTGACATGGCTAATTTTGTTGGGTTTACCCAACTCAACTAGGTTCTTTCTACGCAGTGTTTGTGTTGAGATAACATAGTACATTTAATTTAAGAAAACTCCATTCAAACATGTGGAACTACTGTCCACGATTAAATCAAGTTCAGCCAGAGAGCCATTTTTTTAGTGGAACTAGAATATTATAGGCTTTGAGCAGGTCTGCAAAATACCTTTGCCACTTATGTTGCACTGCCTTGAAGTGTAAAGAATAAATGAGCATCTCATTTCCCGCAAAATGACAGTGGCGACAGTCAGCCTTATAGCTTTGAAAAACAAATCGCAGATTGTGCAGTGTGAACAAAGCCAGATTTAGGGGTGGGCTTTTTGAACTTGGGCCAGTTAGCAACCTCCCACAACGCCCTAGCGTCTAGCAGTGAGGTTTGCATGAGCAAACATACAGCACTCACATTTTCATCAGAAAATGTAAATATCTACTTTTAGGAGGAGAGTTAAAAAAATCAATCACTTATAGCAAAAGTTCAGCAAGGCAAAAGTGAACAAGTGAACTTGTAGGACCACATTTAGAAAAGGCATGAATGACTAATTGTCCTCACATTGAGTACGAGGTCAGCCGGATTACACTAATGACTGTGGCCAGAGTGGGATTCTCAGTGCGCCGGTCGAGTCATCACAACCCACACAGACAACAGCGTGACTGCTGAGCACAGACAGCGCATTGCCAAGATTTCCAAACAAGTTACTGTACAATGAGTTATTATCTTTACTGTTCTTCCAAACCAGTTCTGGAAAATCAACTTGCCATTAATTCCCACAAAGCAACAATGAAAAACATTTGTTATATTTGATGCAGATAATAAGTGGATAATGGAAGAGAAACTCAATACACATTATGGGTAACAGAAGAAGCCAATTTGATCACCACTACAAGGAAATGGCATTTTCAACGTTAAAAGGGATATCTACAGCATTTCATAACATTTTCAAGCAAAACTGAGATTCTGAATTTATTCACACTTAGTTTAAAAGATGAGATTTGAGCTGGTCAGGTCAGGAGAGAAATATTGCAACGGTCTCATCACTCTGCAATTTACTGTCATTAGAGTCAAAGAACTGCAAAAATCTCTTTTCGATCATGTCATCACAAAGAAGCTCTATGACAGTGAATCTCAAAAAAACACATCCGGGACAAATTTCATCCCAAAATCAAAACAAAACAAAAAAAAGACTATAAAAAATATATTTTGCATAAGTAAAATTAAGCCTTCATTATAACTTTTCATCCTGTCAGTCTTTTTTTAATTTGTGACATACTCGTTGGTGGAAAAACAACCACACAAACATCAGTAAGTATTTACAATGTTTTTTAAAAGAATTCTGACGATTTGTGTAATAAAATTGTGTTTCATTCTAAAAATTCCATCCTGTTTGATAAAATTACATAAGTTGATAAAAACAATATCCAAAATTACAAAATATTGCTACAAAATTATCACAATTTGACATTAAGAAAGACGATTCATAATGCCTTACTGAGAAATGGCTAACTTAAGCTTATTGTTTCCATTCTGTCAGGAATCCTATGAGTTCTTGCCTTTGTGGAAATAAGTAAATCAAGCTAATTAATAAAAGTTTAAGTGACTAAGCTTGACCAGAGCATATATGAAAGTCTGGTTTACCCTTTTTTTTTTTTTTTTTTTTTTTTTAAGTTACAGAGTTCAAAAAGTGTACTAATATTACCTTTTATATAGATAGTTGCATTGTAACATTTTCAAAACAATGGAGCACAATTCTCACTACTTTAATGTCTCCGGATGTTTTATTTATTTATTTATTTATTTTAATTTTTCTCAATGATAATTCTAATTTGATTCTTATTCATGTAAATACAGTTTTTTTTTTTAAGTGACAGAAAAAAAATTAGAGGAATTTGGTTTTTTTATACTACAGTGATTTAAAAAAAAAAAAAAAAAAGCATCCTGAATTAAAGTACTAAACTGATGTATAAGAAAGTACTCTACAAGTTCAATAATAAGCACTTTCCCACTGGCAGTGCTAAAGCCCGTTTTAGGTACTTCTCCCCGGACTAGTACCTTTCATCGCTTTCACAACTGAGGAACTATAGTTCCTCGGAGCCGTTTTAGGTGGATTTTTAGCTCCTACTCCAGAGTAGGTACTGTGGGAGGTGCTGCAGCCTGTGATTGGTCAAATACCTATCACACACAAATAGTCCGCAGCCACCATTTGTAAACTAACTTTTAGCTGCTAACCTGCTACTCAGAGGATTGTGCTAATTTGACAATTCCCTTAGCATAAATAACACGGGGGCCTGGGTAGCTCAGCGAGTAATGACGCTGACTACCACCCCTGGAGTCGCGAGTTCGAATCCAGGGTGTGCTGAGTGACTCCAGCTAGGGAGGGAAGAGTCACATGGGGTAACCTCCTTATGGTCACGATTAGTGGTTCTCACTCTCAATGGGGCGTGTGCTAAGTTGTGCGTGGATTGCGCAGAGTAGCATGAGCCTCCAGATGCTGTGTGTCTCCGGTGTCATGCACAATGAGTCACGTGATATGATGCACAGACTGACTGTCTCAGAAGCGGAGGCAACTGAGACTTGTCCTCCGCCACCCAGATTGAGGTGAGTAAACCACACCACAAGGACCTACTAAGTAGTGGGAATTGGGCATTCCAAATTGGGGAGAAAAAGGGGATTAAAAAAATAAATAAAATAAAAACTTAAATCACCCATTTCACATATGCGTGTATATGCGTGTGTATGTGTGTGTGTGTAACTTCATCGGGAGACACACTGAACTCTATTCTACACTAAACCCTCATGAAATCTAGTTTTCATGAGGGAAGTACTGCATGCCTGTTACTGTGTGGTAATTTGCATCAAGACATCTTTAAGTAAATGAGTATGTTTTTTTAAATTTACGTTGAGTCATACAAGCTTTTATTGTAAAAGATTGTGTTGATAAATAGGTTTATAGTGAATTTTTTAACGTTGCCCACTAAATTCAGTAAATGCTGCGTGGTGGTCTGACCGCTCGTCTCATCTCTCACTCCGGCTATAGCAGCACAGAGCTCCACATGCACAGCTCTCGTGCCCAGTCTATAACTGTAACCTGAAGACATGGACTGCATCTGAAAACTGGAAAATGCTGCCTTTGGGGGCTGTATAAGGAGTTAGGATGAAATAAGGTGCTTTTTGTGTTCTGTGACCAGTTCCCTTAAGAGTTCCATTCATCCAAAAATGCTGTCGTTTAAACCATTAACTGATTAGGCAGCTGCCTACATTTTCGGATGCAGCCAAAGCTTGTGTAAAACAGCCCTAACAAAAGTGTATAATGTAGATCTGATCCCGGCGTCCTCCATTGGTGTTGAGTTCGTTGTTGTTGCTATTGAATCGCATGTGCCAACCATGTCAGAAGACAAATGGCTGACACTTGATGACGTCACTACGGTGGTTACTTTTGTGAAGGCGAATGCAAAGTCTCCTCGGGTGTTCTCCTCTCCTCGTAAGAGATCTCATCTAGAAAGTTACTAAAGGAAAAGTACCAGGACTGTAAGTGGGAAAGGGCCTAATAATAGTCCCTTTCCCACAGCAGGAACTAAAGCCCATTTAAAGTACTTTTACTCGGAACAGGGACTAAAAACATTTCAAGGAACGAAAATGAAAACAAGCAAAATTTTTAGCAAAACATAAAAAATGAAACGTGCTTTGATCCCGAAAGAAACTGTTGCATCACACATTTCTTTATCTAATTGTCCGTTGTGGATGTCGTATTTTTAACAACTATGTATAATTACTACATATACATGCACGGCTAATCCAGATACAATTAACTGTATGCTTGTTATGATTTCTACTGAGATAAATCGCTATTTTTATTTTTATTTTGAGGCAAGTGGCTTATTTTGAGTTTTTTTTTTTCCAGAATAGATTATTTGTTTCTCTTGTGAGATCTGGCAACACTACAATTGGTATTTCACCCACCCATTAGCGCAGAATACTGTCATTTTAAAAAGAAAGTTATTAACGGTTCTTTTATTTTGTTCTAACCGGTAACTATTTGGAAAGGAGGCTGCGGAACTTTTGAACCGGAACAAAAAAAAAAAAAAAAAACAGTTTTTGCTCAGAACGAACCAAAATGAAAAACATTTCGTTTTGGTCCCTGCTCGGAACAAACATTTTCCATTGTGACCTTTTTTGCTCCTACCCCAGGGTAGGTACTTTTTGGGAGAAGTGGGACTGTGGGAGATGCTGCAGCCTGTGATTGGTCAAACACATATGATGCACAAAACAATGAGAAATGCGAAGAGTCGACAGCCACCATGAGTAAACAAACTTGTAGCTAGCCTGCTGCTACTAGGATTGCACTAATTTTCCAATTCCATTAACAGAAATAACGTAAAACCATTAAACAGTATCCAAAGAGTATCGCCTGTTTTATATATTGTGTGTGTGAGGAGCTGCTGCGTAACAGGAGAAGCGGTTTGAGTTTATCGCATCTGTACTGTTTGTACTGTGTGACTATTCAGAAAATAAAGTGATTTCTGGATTACTACATTTAATTTTTCCTGGGATAACGGACATAAATAATAAGATGTTTATCGAGAGTGGGTATTTGAAATCTCTAATATTTTAAACTTAACTGTCATGAAATCTAATCTACAAGAGGAAAGTGTGCCTGTTACTTGCAGTTCAGAACAGTATTTTTTGTTGAGTCATTAAAAGCCTTAATTGTAAAAGATTTTGTTGATAAATAGGTTAACAGTGGATTTTCAATGTTTTCTGTTGAGTTCAGTGTGTGCTGTGTGCTTCTAAAATTCAAAACAATAATTTTCTTTGAAGGTACGCACACCGCAGCTTGTCGTTTGTCAGCAGCGGCCAGCTTCAGCTCAAAATTCTGTAGCGCTATGGAGAGAAACTTGTAGTTTTCCATTAAATTTGACTCAAATCATTATCAAAAGGACAAAGATTATTTACTCTAGCCATCACTGGATGATCTATTGTATATATGTATCTTTCATATAGCCTACACAATGTATTTTCAGTTACAAGTACGTCTTTTTGTGGTTTGACAGCTTGTATGAAACCTATTCATATAGAGAAATTGCATAATAAGCCTAACCGTTTCTAATCTTTATGTTTGCGCAGTTACACCAGTTTCATACACTAACCTGCAGTTAAAAACTCAGTCAATTTCATTCTTGAAGAACAAAAACCTTCGTAACTTTTGTGTGTATGTTGACTATTTTAACAACTGCCACCTGCCGTATTGTCGCATCATGTGTGTGTGAGATATCTGTGCCTTGTCCTACCCATGTCCGGCTTCAGTAAATGTTATACTCTCCCAACGCTATTACACCAGACTACATTAAACAGAAGGCCAACCGACAGTGAATTGGAAAGCATGCAAATTAGGCTTCAAATTTAAATGTCGGCTTATATTAACATATTGATGCCTTAAAAATGTAATTTTTTCGAAACATGCCGATCAATAATCGATATATCATCATTATATGACATGCCTAAAAGATTGTAACCTGAAGACACAGTTTGTGTAAAACAGCCGTAACAAAAGTGTAGCTTCGATTCTGGAATCCTCTATCGGCATTGTTGATTTTCCCTGCGTTCCATATTGGCTAAATCAGCCTCCAAAGGGCACTTAGAAGAGAGAACAATCATGATTGCCATGCTGTGAGATTGCTTTAAACTGAATTTCCAATAAAAATGACTCAAAAGGAAAGTTCAGAATAAATGTTATTATTGAGCCCCTCACCTTTCAGCCTTCCAAAGCTCTCACAGTGGATGGTAAAGTCTTTTAGGGCATAGGGATAATCACTTCTGAATGGAACACACCCTTTGTTGTTGCTACAAAATCACGTGTGCAAACAACGTCACAAGAAAAAAGGTCGACACTAGATGATGTCACTATGGGGGTTGCTTTTGTGTGCGAATGCAAGAGGGAAAATTCTCTTAGGGTGTGCAACTCCTCTTTAGAGTTCTTTTCTAGAAAGGTCCTAAAAGTACTTGGACTTTATGTGGGGAAAGTGACTAGTATACCTTTTTTTTTCTTTCTTTTTTAATTACAGTATGAGAATGAGATTTATTTTTCACAGTTACAGTAAAAGAAAATTTTTGGAGAAAATAAGCTGTCACAATAATGTCACAATGCAAAAAATCTTAAATGTTCCTAAAAATAGTCTACATTTTATTTAAATTATAATTTATTTTAATTTTGGGGTGAAATATGACTTGGATTGACCTGTTAAGGTCTGAGATTACATTGCGATGAAACTAGCAGTGTTATTACCACCATAAAACACCACTATGCCAGTGGTGGTGGCGTAGTGGGCTAAAGCACAGAACTGGTAAGCAGAAGGTTGCCGGTTCTATCCACACAACCACCACAATTGTGTCCTTGAGCAAGGCGCTTAATCTCTAGGTTGCTCCGGGGGGATTTTCCCTGTAATAAGGGCACTGTAAGTCGCTTTGGATAAAAGCGTCTGAAAAATACATAAATGTAAAATGTTATTGTACTGGCTTACTCACTATGACGACTTGAGAGACATTGATTCCGACCTGGCAGGCGGTTATCTAAAGCACCATCAGAGGAGAATGATGACCAGTTTATGACATTTCAAAAGGATTTATTGAAGTATTGAAAATTAATGACAGTGACATTTCAGATGACATTTGAAAATCAGATCAATTACTTTGCTTTTGTCTGCAGCTTGACTGGAGGAGACAGGTGTTTGATGGAAAGATTACAAAAGAGCAAAGGAAATTTTGCATAAGAAAATGAGAAAACTAAAGAATATGACTTGTATGATATTTTAATTGAAAGTCTTTTTTCTAAATTGAAAGCTTTTCAAATACAGCACATCATTGAAGTTATCAGTAATAAGAGTGTGTCTGATAAATGGCCAAACAACACATAAGTCAATATATTTAAAGGGTTTTTGATGTTAAAACTAATACAAACTCATTTGTTAATTAGGTTAACATTGTTTCAAGTCATCAAGTAATTATTCAAGACAAGGAAACAGTTAGTTATATAATAAGAACAAAGAAACAAATTAAGTTTCTAACAGCAGTATCAAGTTTTAAGGTAAAAATTGAGAAATTGAAAAAGTACAGGTCTTCACTGTATGTTTAAAATACATCAGTACTTTTTAAAGCTACTAAAGTTATCCAGCCAAGAGCAATCAATGGTTTTCAACAATGGCTTTAGGGTAGAGAGGTCCGTTTTGTTCACCTCATGTTTGCTTTATGACACTATCGGTTAAGCTAGGTTATGATGAAGAATTTAGGTAGGGACGTTGGTTTTGTTTATTTCAAACTACAAAAACAGATGAAAGTTTTAAGGTTAATGCTCTATCCGCACTCAGTCGCTTTTTATTACACTATTGATTAGGTTTCTGTTAAAGGTTTAGGTCAGGGGAATTTAAAAGAGCATTAACTTTAAAAACATCGGAAAATGTAACTCACTTTTAGCGCCCCTCAGTGGACATTTTACGCTGAAATTGCAGTGATACATAAAATGAACCACATAATTTAATTTAGCAAAAATGTTGCCACAGTCACGTAATTTGAATGAGATCAATCGTCCTCAATCAGTCGATCAGACCTGCAACCCATTTTTGGCTAGTCGAGAAAGTCAATGTACCATCTCTAGCTGACCATTTCACACTGTCCTTTCACAAAAGCTGCTAACCTTTTCTTTTATACCTCTACTACAAAAAAAAAAAAAAAACCTTTGGCAGGATATTTATAGACATCCTTCAAAAGTGACAAGTGTGTTGTGACCGTATCAGATCTGTTGTGGTATCTAGCATGAACCTTGTCCAGTCTCATGGCTCATCATAAAGAGAACACGCATCACAGCCCTGTCTCGCACCCATCGGTGGGCACACGTGTGAGTAAGGAATTATGGACTGTAAATAGCATTCTATGTGGCAGGCATCACTGTAGGAACCAGGGCCATCTGGAAAACACAGATAACAGAAACAACCTGCAGAAGAAGAGGGCTTCGAATCAACGGGAGGTCTGTGATACAAGCTACGCCATGACCACATGCCAATCAGCAGGCCTAAAATGGCCAGTACTACATTCAGCATTCAAAAACACTGCTAGGCTTAGACACACTACCTGATCTGGTCCTGAGAGGATTGATTCAATATTGTAATTGATGTAATTTAATAAGTTAGCATTTTCATTCCAACAGTTACTCCTGGTCAGAGGCTTCCTTAAATATTTAGTTTACACATTGGGTTATGTTTCACCTAAATGTAATGGTGCAACGATCACATATTTAGTAGTGCATTATTTGTACTAACTAGTTGTACCTAACACATGGCTGGTGCAACTGGCCCCTGAAGAGCACAAGAGTCGAAATGTGAGCCGAAAGTGATTACTTCAACAACTGCATTTTTCATCTCTCATTTGCTTCTTTTTTTTTTTTTTTTGGACACTATCAGTTAGGGTTAGATTTAAAGTTGCACTCAGTAATTTGTTCCTCATCAATAAAGTATAACTCCTAAAGACATTAAATGAAATCAAGTAGGAAATCATGACCACTCACATTATTATGAAGACTCCAGTCATATCTGTAACCTTATAAAGCTGTTTTATTCTACACGGAAAGGGTCCGCACATGGGGGATGCCATGTTAGAATCACATGACCAGCCAAATACTACTCTCTTAATCTCAGTAACCATCCTGTTATTTGTCACTTTCACTCATTGATTAAAGTAATCATGGTTGACTGTGAATACTAAATGTCTACAATGACATCTGAAATTGAAAACTGTTGATTTTAAATGATGCTGCCAAGCCGCTAGGTGTCAGTGTCCAAGTCCAAGATGACACAAAGGCAAAAGTTACTGAGTGCACCTTTAAGGTTTAGACCCATGGTTTTCAAAACTGGAAAGTGCGCCTCCCCAGGGGGGCACCAGAGAATGTCAGGGAGGTGCAGAGATTGATGATAAATTCACCAGGTAAAATCAAAAAGATAGATAAATACAATAAAAATGTATTGTGAAGATAAATAAAAATGAATAGCTTAAAGGACAGTAAGCTTATTAGACCATAGCTCTAAGACGTTATAATATTGTTAAATGTCGAGAGCACATGCATATCATGTGAGAGCGCATGCATGCACCAGTTGTGCAAATCTTTTTCTTCGCTCTCTCCAAAACTGGACGTGCGCTCTCAAATATACGCTGCTCTATGAAATCTCCATGCTCTCACTCAATTATAAAGCCATAATGTTCTGCCTCTGTTTATTCGTCACGACATGTCCATTATTAAGAGTTCAACATGATATTGGGTCGACATGTCCTTATGTGTGTGTGACAAGCGCAGTTACACATAGGGATGAAGACTGGCTCATGTGATGCTAGTTTATCACACATATAGGTGAAAAATTTTATAATATAACACTAGAGGAAAATACCTGATAAAACTTCAAATAAGTGTCCACAATGTACTGCTGTTTTTGGAGGAAGGGGTGGTGCAGTCTTGTAAAGTTGGTCTGAGGGGGTCTAACGGTTTAAGACTTTGAAAACCCCCAGTTTAGGCTAACACCCTGTCTACACTGGACGAGAGTGACGTGTCCAGTCCAAAGCAAATAGATCCCATTATAATCAAAGAAGCTGTCTACACTGGAAGCGTCCGTTGGGGAATGGCGCGTTGCACAGACAGTAAACGTTCCATTTTGCACTGACAACAAGTCAAATAAATAATTTAGAACATTTGCGTGGCCGCATCTCGTCAATAGGCAAGCTGGTGTAGACAGGGCATAAAGAGGTTGATTTTGCTGATTAAAACTTCATAGAGCATTAACCTTAAAAACCTCATCTGTTTGGGAGAACATTTAACACGCTTTTAGCGCCACACAGTGGACATTTCACCTCAGAACTGCTGAGATGCGTATAAAGAAATGATTGCACTTTGCAAAATTGTCGCCACAGTCACGTCATTTTAATGAGATCAGGCTATAAAATACACACTAGGGCTGGCCTATATCAAAGAAATATGTTTATGATATTTTTATAAAAAAAAATATCATGATATCCGATTACATCGTCAACCCCCTTGCCGAGGGATCATTGAATATTCTTGCTTTAATGATTTTCATTTATTGAAACATCAAAAACTTAAACCAAAAGATATTTCTAAATTCAAATTGCACTTCAAACTAAATGAAAAGCAATTACAATAGCGAAGTGGTCAAACAATCGTATATAACCACCCTTCCATTTGCCGTCACGCAACTATCTGTCTACAACAGGTGGAAAATTAAGATCTAAAGACAATTATAAATTTAAACATAATAATAATAATAATGATCATAATAATTTAAATTTAAATACATTTTAGGTTTAAGGTGAATTTGCGTAGGTTGTATACACATGTATAGGCTATAAAGTGAACCTGTAGAGTTGCGTTCACAATGCAGAAATAAAGCGAACTAAGCTTCGAGCACCTCCTGAGATCCGCATTTGGCGGGTGCCAATTTAATTCCCTGTGCTGCTGTTTAATATATTTGGTAACTTCCCAGCTTCATGGTTTTGAATCGTTTGTCAATGAGTGTCGCAATCAGCATCGTGATATTTGTCAGATATTGTTGATATCCAATTACATCGTCCAATCGCCATTATATACGTTTACATGAGACTAGTGTGATAAATCATTTCTAACTTAGTTTACATTACTAATGTTAGATCCAATATTTCAACTCCTGTCATGAGTATGTAAAGTTGGTAAACCCAGTATCTTTTACACTATGCATGCTAGAATACCAAAAAGGGACCATTTATGCGCAAAGATTAGCTGCAGACTTTTGAAGTTGGACACATTTCATTCTATTCTGTTACAAACTCTATAACTCAGTTACAATACATGTTAATGTATTGTGGGTTTTCTGTATAAAAATGGTTGGCAGCTTTTAGACAAAAATAACACATGTACACAAATCCATATATGCCAGTCTAAGCCACTATTCACAGCAGAGCTGGAAGAATGGTGCAATGCATCTTCAGATAAAGACAAAATGCACAAAAAGCCATGCACACACACACACACACACACACACACAGTCATATGCAAAGCCTCTATGTGTTTGTGCCTGCGCAGGGCTCAGGTAAAGGGCTCTGTAGCGCTGGAGGCAGTGTGTGTGGAGAGGGCCGTATCAAAGTGGCAGTTGTGCGTGCCACACTATATCGTGTCTATTGAGCCCTGTGCCAGTGCTGTACATGTGCATGTGTGTATCGCTGCTGCCAGCAGGGCAGTGTGTGGGAAAGACTGCAACGGCTTTTAAACAGCAACCCCAGCAAACTCATCCTCTTTTTCAGCTCACACCCACAGTCTTACACACACAGCGACAACTGCAACACGCAGATACGGTGCAGCAAATAGAGGAGAGCGTTGCAAATTACTCTGAATTTTCTGCCACAAGTGAAGCCAAATTTTGATGCGTTCTCAGGCAAATCTGGTTAAAAATGAAGCTTTCGTTTAACCAAGCACTCAAATTTGAGTGGTTTTGGGTTTATTTTTACAGACGAAAGTATTCTTCAACTAGATCTGTAATAGTTATTATCCTATCTTACCCTGATATGACAATGACTTTAAATTCAATCATGAAACTCTAAATGGAACAAGCTGATACAGCTAACTTAAAATGCATGTCACACACACAATACCAACAAAAATAAATGAACATTTCATTACGCTTATAAGCAGGGTTTCAATTAAACCATGCTATGTTAGTCTACAACTAGTGACTCATCAGGTCAGTTATAACAGGAGATAATGCCACCATTAAAGGAATATTCCAGGTTCAATACAAGTTAAGCGCAATCGACAGAATTTGTGGCAAAATGTTGATTACCACAAAAACAATTGAATCGTCCCACCTTTTCTTAATTTTTTTTATAAATAAATACTACATGTGTTATAGTGAGGAACTTACAATGTAAGTGAATGGGGAAAATATAGGGAATAGGGAACATTTTTTATAAAAGCACATTATATAATCACTAAAAGCAATTATTCTGTTAAAAATCGTGTATTATTTAAGCTGTAAAGTTGTTTAAATCATCATTTTTATGCTTGTTTTTGGCGTTACTTCATCATGGCAACAAAGTTGTAAAATTTGATATAACTTTACACAGAAAAGGTTAGTAAGTGATTTTATCACACTAAAATCATGTTAACACATACTTTTTACATCTTGTGGCTATACTTTTTGAAAGAGTATTTTAACATTTATGGAATGGCCCCATTCACTTCTTTTTTCTTATTTATTTATTTTTTAAAAGGAGCGAGAAGTCAAAATGTATTTTTGTTGTAATCAACATTATGCCACAAATGCTGTTGATTGAGCTTAACTTGTATTGAACCCGGAATATTCCTTTAATTTGATGAATAATTGTTATTTTAATATAGCTAAAAATAAAAATCTAATTATGATTGTTCACAAGGTATTTTCAAGAAGATGGTACCATTAACCAATACCTATGACAAAACAGTTTGCATTTATTGAAATGTTTTTTGATTTTTTCCAAATTATACTGTGCCAACATTCAGTTCATAAGTTTTAATTGAATGCAAAAATTAATTCATTGCAATGTTTGATGAACATTCACAAATCAAAATGTACAAATAATGTACATATAAAAAAACAAAACAATAATATTTGTTCATAAAAGTGAAAACTCTCACTTTCTTCACACTCAACAAAGGTGCAAAAGTCACCCTTTGTACCTCCTGATTTTGCAAACAAGACTTGTTTGACTTGAATTTAGTTTTACTGCGGTGGCAGACTATCAGAACAAATTTACAGTTTAAGGTACAAAGCAGAAACTGGGCTTTACCCTTGTTTTGGGTACATATTTGTACTCTTAAAGAGACAAAAAGGAAAATTTAAAACATAAACATAAAATTAACTTTTAACCTCTTCAAATATTGAGCACTGCCACCTGCAATTTTTCACACTCAAATTTAAAAGCTCACCATTTGCGTGACCATTTGTGGACTAATTGCCAAAAATAGGTCTCATCCCCAACCCCCACAAATAATTTAAAAAAAGACTCCAATTATTCATAAATAATATTGTATATGTTTACAATCTTATGATAGATTTTTTTTTTTCTCCTAAATATGTAAGGATGTCTTTATGGTTCTGTTCACTCCTTCTCCCTACAAAAAAAAAAGTATTATTTTATTCCACTAGATGGCAGCAAGTACTAGAAAAAAGATTTTTTCCTCTATCAACTTCCATCACAAAATGCCGATCTGGAATGTAGGTGACACTCTAATGCATTTTAGCTCTCACAGATGTGCTCGTCCATAGACATTCAGTATAATTTTCAGTTCAAGCACCACACATGTTGTTTCATCAAATATCTCGGCCTTTGAGTGGACCAGAAGCTCAATCTAGGTGTCATTAGAATGCTGAGATCCTCCCCTTTGTGATGATGTATAACAGTTTATCATCCATAGTCGATAATATATATTTCCAATTATTTATATATATATATTTTTTTTTGCATGCTTTTCTTGCTGTACCGCATATTTTGTTCTGGACATTTAAGATTATTCACACAAGTAAGCTCACAGACAAGTAAAAAATGGCAACTTTTTTTGAAAACTGCCTAAGGTAAAAGCAGATATAAAGTTTTTAGGTATTTGGAGCATACAGCAGCAATGACTGGCGCATAAGAGACGCTTTATGATTCTTTTGAAAATCTTTCGAACTATGGTACGAGGGCAACAAAAAATGTGCAGTCGCATTCCTGAGAATGAGAGCTTTAATTTGATATATGATTTAAGTGCTATTTGAAAGACTTTTATATTCATATTAATAATTCTACCACATGACCTCTTGGTGGTGCTGATTTGTGACACAAAATTTTTCAGGCCTTATTTCATTGTGTTATGCTACAAATGCAGAAGTGATGGCTATCTATGAAAAGTTCAGATTCTGAGCTTTCAAACGATACCACACGTCTGACTTATGTATTCTGAGACTAGTGTAAATTTTTTCGCCAAATAGCGCCCCCTTTTGGACTCGCCGACGGGTTCGCAGAGGTGAAGAGGTTAAAGGTATACAGTAGGTCCTTAGGATACAATTAAGTACCCAAATCGAGCTACACATTTTAACTAGAGGTACAAAAAAGGTCCCTTTTAGGATACCACCAAGGCCATTGTACCATAAATGGTACCTTTTTTCTAAGAGTATACACATAGCGGTAAGGGTAATTTTTTTCCTACCTACTGTAGGTCTTTTGAACATGTAACTGGTTAGCTAATTGAGTTGCCAACTTTGTTGCACTCAGTTTTTTGCAGGTAAGCCAGCTTTACTGCAGCAAGCTACGAGTTCTCTCTCAGAAAACCTCCTCATCCCCTGCAACACCTGTCTAGATCTGCTTTAAGGGGATTGTTTATACTTCTAATTGTGCAGCAGCATATTTTACTTGCTTGATGCAGTATGTCTTATGTCTAATTGTGCAGCAGCAGAGTATGCAGAATTAGTCCACCAAGACCAAACCTACTAACTTGTCTTATCCATTTTAATACTTGAAAATACATTCTAAAAGTTTCACGATTGAAATATACAGTTGAAGTCAGAAGTTTAAATACACCTTAGACAAATACATTTAAACACAATTCCTGACATTTAATCGTAGAAAACATTCCCTGTCTTAGGTCAGTTAGGATCACTACTTTATTTTAAGAATGTGAAATGTCAGAATAATAGTAGAGAGAATTATTTATTTCAGCTTTTATTTCTTTCATCACATTCCCAGTGGGTCAGAAGTTTACATACACTTTGTTACTATTTGATAGCATTGCCTTTAAATTGTTTAACTTGGGTCAAACATTTGGGTAGCTTTCCACAAGCTTCTCACAATAAGTTGCTGGAATTTTGGCCCATTCCTCCAGACAGAACTGGTGTAACTGAGTCAGGTTTGAAGGCCTCCTTGCTCGCACACGCTTTTTCAGTTCTGCCCACAATTTTCTATCAGATTGAGGTCAGGGCTTTGTGATGGCCACTCCAATTCCTTGACTTTGTTGTCCTTAAGCCATTTTGCTACAACTTTGGAGGTATGCTTGGGGTCACTGTCCATTTGGAAGACCCATTTGAGACCGAGCTTTAACTTCCTGTCTGATGTCTTGAGATGTTGCTTCAATATATCCACATAATTTTCCTTACTCATGATGCAATCTATTTTGTGAATTGCACCAGTCCCTCCTGCAGCAAAGCACCCCCACAACATGATGCTTCCACCACCATGCATCACGGTTGGGATGAAGTTCTTCGGCTTGCAAGCCTCACCCTTTTTCCTCCAAACATAACAATGGTCATTATGGCCAAACAGTTCAATTTTTGTTTCATTAGACCAGAGGACATTTCTCCAAATAGTAAGATCTTTGTCCCCTTGTGTTTCCTCCAGCATCTTCACAAGGTCCTTTGCTGTTGTTCTGGGATTAATTTGCACTTTAGCACCAAACTACGTTCATCTCTAGAAGACAGAATGCATCTCCTTCCTAAGTGGTATAATGGCTGCATGGTCCCATGGTGTTTATACTTGCTTACTATTGTTTGTACAGATGAATGTGGTTGATGGCAGAAGACTATTCATCCCCTTAAGTTACAAAGCAATACATTATTCCAAATGGCTGCACACTTTCTACAGAATGAGCTTCTAAAAGCAACAAATGAAATCTTCCTAAAATCACTCCATTTTCCCCAGGGTCTTTCCCTCTTTCCTCCCTCAGAACCACTTTGTGTACATTCACTCCCTCCATTTATACTGGAGAAAAAAGCTGTTCAGGCTGGGGGCTGAGAATGATTGACATGCTAACAGAATGGCATCACTGGCAACCCGTTTCTTCTTTCAGCATGGCTTCAGCCTACACGCCAAAAGATTTGTCAGTTCCCTGCTCCAATTACAACTAAGTGAAATGGAATGATTTGTGAAAGAGGCTTTTGAACAGTTAAAAAATTAATGACAGTTCTGATTGTGCTGGTCTTCATCCAGATCAACACAATCTGTTCAATCGAAAGTCTTTCCAGTACGGACTGCCGCCCAATCTGCAAGACCGTCAACAGTAGCTAAAGGCGGTCTGCATCAAACGCTTGATTAAGATGCTATCGTTGCTGTACATGCCAGACTGAATTCACATGCCAAAACGGAAAACAAAACTTCATCTGTGTGTGACCATGCTTTCGGTTTGATACAGCGATTTCAAAACACATCAAAATATCATATCACTAACCTCTCAATACGGTTTGTGTGAGCCAAAAAAAATTGTTTTTACATGCTTGGAGTTATGAATCTTTTGATAATCTGGTTAAAGTTTTATATTTAAGTTATGCTAAAATATATGCTTTGATATGCACTGCCCTGTTGTCAGTAAATGAAACCCTGTGATTGGCAAGAGCTAACTCCAAATCATCCATCCTCATCCTCCTTGACTTGTCTGCTGCTTTTGACACAGTAAACCACAAGATTCTCCTGTCCACCCTCTCTGACCTGGGAATCACAGGAACTGCACTTGGCTGGGTTGAATCATACCTCATTGACAGATCTTTCAAGGTCTCCTGGAAAGGATAGGTGTCCAAGTCACACCAGCTGACCACTGGTGTTCCTCAAGGATCAGTGCTTGGACCCCTCCTCTTCTCAATATACACAACATCATTCAGACCGATCATTGAGGCACATGTCTTTTCCTACCACTGCTACACAGATGACACGCAGCTCTACCTGTTGTTCCAGCCTGATGACCCTACTGTCTCAGCTCGTATCTCTGCCTGCCTCTCGGACATTTCGGCCTGGATGAAGAAACGACACCTTCAGCTCAACCTTGCCAAAACAGAACTCCTCGTGATCCCAGTCAACCCATCTGTTGACCACAACTTCACTATTCATATTGGTTCAACTACACTAACACCAACCAGAACAGCTCGGAACCTGGGAGTGGTGGTAGATGACCAGCTTAATTTTACCATCCACATCTCATCAACCGACCGGTCTTGCAGATTCCTCCTCTCTACAACATCAGTAAAATCAGACCTTTTCTGTCATATATGCTGCACAGCTCTTGGTCCAAGCTCTGGTCATTTCAAGACTGGACTACAGTAATGCTTTGTTGGCTGGCCTCCCAGCTAACACAATTAAGCCACTGCAGATTGACCAGAATGCAGCAGCACGTCTGGTATTCAAATCAGCTAAAAAGGGCTCATGTCACCCCACTTTTGATTTCACTTCACTGGCAACCATTAGCTGCCCACATCAAATTCAAGGATTTGACACTGGCCTTCAGGACAGCCAATGGAACCGCACCCTCTTACTTCTCCAGGTCAATGCTCCAACTCACTCTCTGCGATCTATGATCGAGCGGTGCCTGGTGGTCCCATCACAAATAGGCTCAAAGTCTATTTCTCTATCTTTCACTTTCTCTGTTACACTGTGGTAGAATGAGCTTCCAACATCCACACGATCAGTGATACCATCTCAACATTCAAGAACCAGCTGAAAACACATCTGTTGCACGAGCACTTAACCAGTCCACACTGATTGCACTTACTATACACAAAAAACATTAATAAAAAAAATACTTTTGTCTCTTTCTTCTGCACTAGCACCTATACTACTCCAGCCACCTTGAGAGCTTGGCAGTACAACACTGTAGATGTTGTTGAACAAATTGCTTGCTATGTTCCTCATTTGTAAGTCACGTTGGATAAAAGCATCTGCTAAATGACTAAAAGTAAATGTAAATATTTCAGACCTGTGTTGGGGGTAATCTAATTACAAAGTAATTAATGACTGTATTTTAATTACTTTAGTCAAAAGTAGTCTAACATATTATTTTGGGTTAAACAATATTATTTATGTAGAAAACATTTAAAACATGAATTATGTTCAACTGTATGTCTGTTTGCGTTTTTGTGAAAGCTGAGGGGCGTGCCCCCCCAACAAGTCACTGTAAGGAAGAAACGAGTGGTGCTGAGTGTATGACTTGTATGCGACAATGAACAAGGAGGAAATTTAGACATTATTTTGAATTCATTGAGTGGAAAACAGTGTTTTAGAAAGTAACAAAAAGTAATAGGTAATGTGATTACTTTTTCGATTAAGTAATAATTTAAGTAATCTGCTACCGTTTTACAGAAGTGATTAGTAATTTGTAGTGGATTACTTTTTTGAATAATTTACCCCACAATGTTCAAGACCCATGTTTGTATCTGTCACCAAAGTTTGGTCCTTAGTCTGTCTCGCTGTTAGCAATATAAGAACACATTCCAGTCACGTTCTTTGGAATGTTTAAGGAAAAATACTCTCAATTTATTTGAAAGGCCCCATTCTCTGATAGAGTAGTGATCAGATGCTAATTGAGGCTGCTGCGATCGCCTGTAGGGATAAAGTAGCAGAGCCGAGACTCCATGTAGGAGGGGCCACCCATTTACATCCATTACTGTACAACCACAAAGACCCCAGCAGTCTTGCCCTACACAAAATACATTTATAAATATCTGTCCGCACCTAGACAGAATAATAGTGAATAGAACCATTAGCGGTGACAAACTGCCACCTGCTTCAAGCTTGAATGACGGACATAATGGCACCAGTGTGACCAATATGGGACACAAAGGTTAATCTGAAAGCACGTTTGGCAGTCAGCAGCACTGCAATACAAGCTCTGATTTATTGAGTGTTTGGACATCACTTAGGACGAAGAGCAAAGTGACAACTCTATTTGTTCTGCCCCCAACAAGCGAACAGCCCATTCCAACTCGACCTTTGACCCTGGGATAGATTAGAGCACAACTTCATTTTTTCAGGTCCATTCGATCAATGAGCTCGCAAGCAAAGCAGCAATTAGCAAAACACCTCTCAGCTTCTAATGAACACACTTCTAATGAGGCGTGAGAGGGCTGTCAGGCATACGTGGTCAATAGTGTGAACAATGCGAGAAAAAAGCCCAAAAAAATCTACTGTTCTATAAGAAAAATCTACAGCAAGAAGAGAAAAAAAGTAGCTCTAGCAGAAAACAGATTTAAATTTATTTTACCCTAAATGGTCCAAAACATCTACAGTACACAAGTGCAAGAATGCAAACAAGCAACTCAAGTTCGATTGAGGTGTTGCAGTCCAATAACACAAGTACGCATTGTATTCGCAGCATTTCTGCAACCTTTCTATTGTGAATTATTAGCTGTTTTCAGTATCAGCTAAAACTGTACTTCTGTTTACTTCCATTCATTATATGCTATTCATAGTAGGGATGCTCCAATCTATCAGCCACCAATCTGTATCGGCCGATATTCACATCCTATGACTCGATCGGTGGTCGGTAATATGGCCGATCGCATAAACCGATCGCTTATGTAGCAAAAGACACGTGGCTCCTTTAAGACTTGAAAACAGAGGCGAGCTGTAAAAAGGTCCTTATTATTGTTCATGGCAACAGCTTCTCAGTCTCCGGCGGGCATAGGCATCTCAGTAATAACGAGAATTACAAGATGTGGTAACATATTAAATATCTCTCTATTACACAACATTAACAATACAGCACCTGTAGAGTCCAGAAAAATGCGCTCTTTCTCTGCTTTCCTTTCATCTCTTGCCCTCATGAGAGAGTGTGTGTTCCCCTCATTAAAGTTCAAGCAGCAACAAGTGAAAAATGTACTATTAATACAATCATCCAACTAAATGAAAAGACAGGGAAAGAATTTATAAATATAATAATTCTTTATACAATATTAAGATACTATTATATAATGTACTGAATATAATGCAAAAATAAAATAGAAATAAATTGAGGAATAATAATAATTATATGACAATGAATCAATAACCAACAATGTCACATTAAGTTTAACTGCACCTATGGGTCATCAGTTTGTCTTCAGTTTAAATCGAAGTTTAATTTTTTTTTTATTTATCTTAATATAAAGAATATTTTGTTAGCCTATACTTTTTTAAAAGTCTTAATAAAAAAATAAAAAAATAAATAAAAAAAGCCTTTTAACCTTTTTTTTGCTCAGCAATATCTAGGCAAAGTGACAATACTGGGAAGAGGAAAATTCAATAAATAGTGACAGAGTGCATAAAGCTTACATATAACCAGTTATGAGATAGTTAGAGATCCTGATAAGAGGTGAAAATGATCGGTATTGGCCGATCGTGAAAAAAAAGATCGGTGATCGGTATCGACTGTAAAAATCCTGATCGGAGCATCCCTATTTACAAGTTATTTTCGTAAGATGCAAAAAATAAATGAATGACTAAAAATACAAATTTTAAAAATTACCACTGGGCCTAAAAAAAGTAATTAGTCATTTAGCAAACACCTTTATAGTGACTTACAGTGTTCATACGAAAACAACACAAGATCTTGTGTAAACATGTGAGCTACTATGTTCAAGCTTCTCTCATAGCTCTCATAAACGTGCAACAAACGTAAAGATTTTCTCTGAAAAATTACTATTTGGGTTGTTTCTCACCAAAACCTATTGTATGCCTTCAGAAGACTTGGAATATGACGCATGGATTTCTTTATAGCTTTAAAAGTGAGTTAGTAAGCTTTTGTGCTCCCATAAGAAAGTCTTACGGGTATGGAATGACATGAGGGTGAGTAAATTATTCCATTACTAACTACACCATCCCAAAATAAACTGGTCCAAACTGGTTTTAAAAGGCAGTGGTAACTCTTGAGTTGACCAGTTGACCTCTAGTAATCTAGCTGAAGCTCTCCAATATATTCTAGTTAGGGTCAATACTATTTGTCCACTTTGCATTATGTCTGTTTTTTTTTTTTAATTCCACAGAGCTGGTCAGGTTCTATTGAACTATGTGAGTGCCTGGTTTACTAGCAGCAAGTAGGTTTGATTCCCTGGGAACACACAAACTAATAAAATATATTACTTGGATGCACCTTTGTCATGTCTACCAAACGAATAAATGTAAGGCAGCACTCACGAATGGTCCACTGAGCTCAGAAGAGATGGGACAGCTTGACAACTGGATCTGATGATCAGGCTAAAATAAAAACATCCCTGACTGAGCACAAGTGCTGCAAAACTCTGACATGATATTTTTTTGAAAATCAATGATAAATAACCAATTCAATGAATATACAAAATCTACTGACCAAAATGAAACACTAAAATCTTCATATACTCTCAGGTGCAGGATCTATATACAGTACAGCGTAACATTTAGGGACATGTACAAAAACTCAGATTTAATACAGTAGGAACAATCAGACTGTAAAACAGCAGCTCAGATTTAAGTGCATTACTAACGCCACCTGCTGTTCATGCAGAGCAACAGCAACACCAACCAGGAAAACAATGTCAAAGATTATATTAAACTAATTGGGTTAAAGAATTTTTTTTTCTTAAATGCCAGTGCAAGAATAATATGTATGCGTGTATGCGTGTGTGTGTCTCAGAGTTAACTATTAGCAGACTGTTATCTGTCATTGCAATCATAAATCAGTGCAGTACCCAAAGCCATGCATCACTTGTCAGAGTTAGATCATAATGAAAGCAAGTTAGTAACAGTTGAAGTCAGCATTAAAATGTTGTACATAATCCAATAGTCTAAAATATTCTTTTGAAGCTGAAGTGTGTAATTTCTGCGCCACTAACATCACCAAACGGAATTGTAAAAATAATCCGTTTTTAGGACATTAAGCACTGTTAGGACATTGTAAGACATGCATTTTCCTTTGAACAGTTCATGTGAGCCTTACACAAACAGATCTCATTTAAAAAAGCAATTAATGATCATCTATTAGCATGCAACACTGCAATTTCCTCATGCAAAACATGCAAAATGACATGCTAACGTGAGCATGCATTTCTAATTCATTCTTGGCATATACATATGTCAAGACATATGCAAATTAAATTTCAGGGTTAATAGAGAGATTTATGGCAGGATTAGAGGAGTCTGCGGTTCGACCCGGGTTAGGGCTGATGATATTAGCCAAAGTGCTAAAGGAGGAAAATGAGTGGGATGGATGATGAGTGTTTTGTGCTCATTATATAAGTACATACCCACAAAGAGCCTTTTAGGAACTTTGATTTCCTCGTCCTTACTGTCTGTTGCTTCAGACAAATAAAAAATAAACAATAAGAACAGTAAAAAGAGAGAGAAAAATAGATTTGATCTCACCTTGTTCTGGAACAAGTAAAGTTACATTTGATGGTAATTTTTACACATTTACCAAAAAATTTGTGTTGTCAAGAAAATCATGGGAGCCTTTAGATTTGAATTTGAGAATAGGATTCACTTGAATTGATATCTTGAGTCACTTGTCTGTAAGTCTAGGCAAAACACCTTATAAAAACAGATACAGTGGTGTGAAAAAGTGTTTGCCCCCTTCCTGATTTCTTATTTTTTTGCATGTTTGTCACACTTAAATGTTTCAGATCATCAAACAAGTTTAAATATTAGTCAAAGATAACACAAGTAAACACAAAATGCAGTTTTTAAATGAAGGTTGTTGTTATTAAGGGAAAACAAAATCCAAACCTACATGGCCCTGTGTGAAAAAGTGATTGCCCCACCTGTTAAAACATAACTTAACTGTGGTTTATCACACCTGAGTTCAATTTCTCTAGCCACACCCAGGCCTTATTACTGCCACACCTGTTCTCAATCAAGAAATCACTTAAATAGGACCTGCCTGACAAAGTGAAGTAGATCAAAAGATCTTCAAAAGCTAGACATCATGCCGAGATCCAAAGAAATTCAGGAACAAATGAGAAAGAAAGTAATTGAGATCTATCAGTCTGGAAAAGGTTATAAAGCCATTTCTAAAGCTTTGGGACTCCAGAGAACCACAGTGAGAGCCATTATCCACAAATGGCGAAAACATGGAACAGTGGTGAACCTTCCCAGGAGTGGCCGGCCGACCAAAATTACCCCAAGAGCGCAGCGACGACTCATCCAAGAGGTCACAAAAGATCCCACAACAACATCTAAAGAGCTGCAGGCCTCACTTGCCTCAGTTAAGGTCAGTGTTCATGACTCCACCATAAGAAAGAGACTGGGCAAAAATGGCGTGCATGGCAGAATTCCAAGACGAAAACCACTGCTGAGCAAAAAGAACATTAAGGATCGTCTCATTTTTGCCAGAAAACATCTTGATGATCCCCAAGACTTTTGGGAAAATACTCTGTGGACTGACGAGACAAAAGTTGAACTTTTTGGAAGATGTGTGTCCCATTACATCTGGTGTAAAAGTAACACCGCATTTCAGAATAAGAACATCATACCAACAGTAAAATATGGTGGTGGTAGTGTAATGGTCTGGGGCTGTTTTGCTGCTTCAGGACCTGGAAGACTTGCTGTGATAAATGGAACCATGAATTCTGCTGTCTACCAAAAAATCCTGAAGGAGAATGTCCGGCCATCTGTTCGTGACCTCAAGCTGAAGCGAACTTGGGTTCTGCAGCAGGACAATGATCCAAAACACACCAGCAAGTCCACCTCTGAATGACTGAAGAAAAACAAAATGAAGACTTTGGAGTGGCCTAGTCAAAGTCCTGACCTGAATCCTATTGAGATGCTGTGGCATGACCTTAAAAAGGCAATTCATGCTCGAAAACCCTCCAAAATTCCTCCACAGCGCTGTAAAAGACTCATTGCAAGTTATCGCAAACGCTTGATTGCAGTTATTGCTGCTAAGGGTGGCCCAACCAGTTATTAGGTTTAGGGGGCAATCACTTTTTCACACAGGGCCATGTAGGTTTGGATTTTGTTTTCCCTTAATAATAACAACCTTCATTTAAAAACTGCATTTTGTGTTTACTTGTGTTATCTTTGACTAATATTTAAACTTGTTTGATGATCTGAAACATTTAAGTGTGACAAAAATAAGAAATCAGGAAGGGGCAAACACTTTTTCACACCACTGTACATTAAAGTAGTAGTTCCTGCAAAAACGAACCTTCTGTCATCATTTACTTACTGTCATGCGGTTTCAAACCCAACTTCATTTCTTCAATGGAACACAAAAGCAGAAATTATGAAGGGATAGTTCACCCCAAAAATGAAAATTCTCTAGTCTTTTACTCACCCTCATGCCATCCCAGATGTGTATGACTTTCTTTCTTCTGCAGAACACAAGATTTTTTGAAGAATATTTCAGCACTGTTGGTCCATATAATGCAAGTGAATGGTGACCAGAACTTTGAAGTTCCAAAAAGCACATAAAGGCAGCATACAAGTAATCCATTCGACTCAAGTGATTTAATCCATGTCTTCTGAAGCGATCCAGTTGGTTTTGGGTGAGAACAGACCGAGACCCCGTTTCCGCCTGGTAATAAGATGTGTTTTGGGTGATCCGATCACATGTGGTCAACCCTAAATACAGGTCTAAATGGGGTCGAATTTTTTTTTAATCGGATCACATTTGAGGTGTAAACGCTCCGTGCTGTATGTGTCCCGGCCGCAGCGAAGCACCACCCCTCACCTGTCAATAAACCGCTGCACTAAAACAAGAATTTAAACTTTGGCTATAAACCGTCCGATCGGAAAATGTACACAATACATACACAGTCATGAGAGCTTCACAGATCTTCTTTGGTGTATCTGATATCAACACAGATGAAATGCACGAACACCTGAATATCCTTTAATACAGGTAATCCACTAAAATAACGGATAATTCTGCTTAGATTAAATTTCTACTGCATCTAGGAGAAACAGTGCACTGTTTTTTTGTCAGCTGTTTTTTGTCTTTTCTGAATTTGTTGTGTTTTAATATCACGCAGTAACACACTGACATAGTGACTGATGTATGTTGTCATGAAACAGAGACCCTCCTCTCCAAATCCAATCACAAGTGGTCACAGGAGACGCATTTAAACACCCAGGTGTAAACAGCCATGTGTCTCACCTGACCACATGTGATCAGATCACCCGAAACACATCTCAATACCAGGTGGAAATGGGGCCCAAAACTCCTATTTCACTATAAATCTTGACATCAACAGTCTCCTTGGCAATCATGACTTCAAGCTCGATTACACTTCCTAGCGCCATCTAGCGCTATGAGCGTGCGTCAAGCACTATGAAGTGTAATTGAGCTTGAAATCATGATTGTGCCTAGAAACTGCTGTCAAGATATACAGTAAAAAAGGAGTTATATTTTTGCCTGTTCTCACCCAAATCCAACTGGATCGCTGCAGAAGACATTTATTAAACCACAGGAGTCGTTTGGATGACTTTTATGCTGCCTTTGTGCTTTTTGGAGCTTGAAAGTTTTAGTCACCATTCACTGGCATTGTATGGACATACAGAGCTGAGATATTCTTCTAAAAATCTTCCAGATGTGAAAGAAAGTCATACACATCTGACATTTCTGGGTGAACTAATGCTTAAAATGCTTGGCTATTTTATAGAAATAACAACTGAGTGGCTTTCTATTCACACATAATGTTGATTCCACAAAACATATTTTTGACTCATCCCTCCTTTATTTATTTATTTATTTAAAGCACGATTTATGGTTACAGTAAAGCACTTCCAATGGAAGTGAATGGGGCCAGTCTATAAACATTAAAATACACACTGTTTTAAAAGTATAGCCACCAGATGTAAAATTATAAGTGTTAACATGATTTGAGTGTGATAAAATCACTTACTAACCTTATCTGTGTAAAGCTGCATCCAATATTAACACTTTGTTGCAATGACAGTGAAACTCTGAAATCCTGGTATATAACTTCAGATAAGGTTAGTAAGTGATTTTACATATAATGCTTACGTATTGTGGCTATACTTTTAAAACGATGTGTACTTTAGTGTTTGTGGACTGGCCCCATTTACTTCCATTGTAAATGTTTAACTGTAAACACTCTTGTTTAATAAAATAGGGATGAGACAAAATCATTTTATGTGGTAATCAACATTATGCCACAAATGCTGTTGATTGAGCTTAACTTGTATTGAATCAGTAATATTCCTTCAACATAGAGAAGGAAAGAACTTCCTTTGCCCATTTACAGAGTAGCCTACCTTTTCTGGGCTGAACATTCCCAATCTGTTATGTCCTGCTGTAGAGTTTGCAAGCGACACGGCTGTGTTATGTACAGAAGTTAACTCTGTGAATTTAACTCTTTTTGATGTCATAATTAAAACCCCTCAGACCTTTTGTGGACTGCCATACAATATCAATTTTTACTCCATGTAGAGAATGACATCACATTTACTGCCCTAAGCAGTAACAACCGCCTTTAAAACAGGATCCTTCACTTCTGTACAAACAGAATAAGGTGGACACTATTAGTTTAAGGTTCGATCAACTTTGTCCAAGGAGTGTAAACCGGAGTATGCATGTACCTATATAAGTCTGTAATAAAAGTATTGAACACTAGAAGAGAACGTTTCTGGCCTTGCAAATTGGTTTATAGTTCTCTGGTCAAATGATATTGAGATACTGTTTAATATACTAATTTTTAAAATCAGTATGTGGTATACAATACATGCTTATTCCAGTGTTTAAAAGTTCAGCATTATCTGGATACTTGATGGCAGTTTAAGAGATCAACATCAACTTTGTAACAAACACTGAGGGTAAATAAACCAATGAAGCTTTGACTCGCATGGCTCATCCACTTCAGAGGCCCAAAGGAAGACCCTGACCATGTGACTGTATCATTTATTGTAATTCAATAAGTTTGATTTGCAATCACACAGTCAGTTCTCAACTAATTGAGATCAAGAACAACTTCAAACATTTGAGGCAGACGGCAAATATCTTGCTAAAAACAGGAAGTAATCTAATCACATTATTTTATTGCATAAACACTCAAATACTCCCTCTGATATATTGCTGGAAACAGTCTCGCAATCACTCAATGGGACAATGAGGATGTGTAATAAAGTGTCAAAGAGATTATAGATTCACACCTGTGAACGAGCGGCGTTTGGTGTTGAGTTCAGTGGCCACGTGGACATTGGTGCACAGATTCAGCATGATTAACATGGTGATGATCATGATTATACTCTGCCAAAGCAAAGGAGTCTCAAAGTAATGTCCAAACCTGCAAAACAAACAAACAAACAGAAACACATATAAACTGATCTGAGAACAATCAAAGGCAAAATATCCTGTATTCTAGGATGCAGAGTTCCCACAACTTTTGACCAACAGGTTGCTCCATGTCAAATCAACTAAAATAATTAAGTAAATAAATAACAATTAAAGTTTTTTTTATTATTATAATCTACTGTAGTTTTAACATGATTTTTACTTCAGACCTTTGTCTTGTTGGACAAGAAAAACTAGCTTCTTTCCATGTGACCCACATTTGGTTTTTGACCATTTAAAATAGGTCAAATATTACAATTTAAGCATCAAGTCACATCGAGAGCCCCATATCTCTGGGATTTAACCATATGCAGCCTTAAATATGCAAAAATAAAAGTTTATTCTGAACCAGAATCTAAAAGGATATTAAGATATATTTAACACTTCTGGAGTTATGGGCATTCCAACTTTGGACAAATAAAACAAAAAAGTGCTTTTTTTCTCCATTTCTGGACTCACACCATTGGCATATAGAACAGATAATATTTAAGGATTAGTTCACCCAAAAATGAAAATTCAGTCATTGTTTACTCACCCCATATGACTTTCTTTTTCTTAACAGTGAAAAATTGTGAAAAAATGTTGTGCTCAGTGATGTCATATAATTGTAGTTTATGGTGACCACCTCTTCAAGCTTCAAAAGAACGCAAAAGTATAATTCAGAAGTCTAATAAATTATTACATGATTGTTATGAAAGCATACGATAAGGTTTGGTGCGAAACAAAAATGTTCACTGACCGTTGATCTTCACGATTGGGCATGAGAGCAACAGTTCACGAAGCCTCCTCGCAACATTGTGGCATTCAAGCAAAAACTCATTTATCTAAAAACAAGTCTGCCACAGCGATTGTGACAACAGAACACAAAACAGCTGCACACTAAACAGAGAACAGAACTTCTGAACTTTGTCTGAAGAGTTTGTATTCAAAGAACTGATGCATTTCTATGCCCAGCCTTATTTTTTTGAACAAAGTACTCGGAAATCAAACAGAAACATAGAGGAGGCTACAGGCAGCCACAGTCACACTGTGTCCTAACCTGACAGCAAACGACATGCGATAAAAGGTCTCTTTTCTATGGTATTTAGAGTTCTATTGGTTTAGTTTTTGTCCTAACAAGCAGTGACAAGCGGCGGTGCATTCTATCGATGGCTTGATTTCTATTTTCGGCACTGCGCGTGTAACCATTCACTGTGAACTGGCGCCGGTCTAAAAACTTTCAAAAAAAAATAAGGCTGGGCATAGAAATGCATCAATTCTTCGACTACAAACAGACATGTTTAGTAAGTTCTGTTCTCTGTTTGTGTGCAGCTGTGTTGTGTTCTGTTGTTGCTATCGCTGTGGAGGACCTGTTTTTAGATAAACAAACAAGTTTTCTCTTGAACGCCCCAATGTCGAAAGGGGACTGCGTGAACTGTTGCTCTCATGAACGCGCACAGGAGATCAACAGTCTGTGAACATTTTTACTAAAAAATACATTAGATTTCGGTTCATTTCTCACCAAACCTTTTCATATGCTTTCATAAAAATCACAAGTCTCATGGAATAATTTATTAGACTTCTGAATTATACTTTTGAAGCTTGAAGATGTGGTCACCATAAACTGCCATTGTATGACATCACTGATAACAACACTTTTTCACAATTTCTTGTGAAATTTCATTTGGTTTTATAACAACACAGGAGTGAGTAAACAATGACTGAATTTTCATTTTTGGATGAACTATACCTTGAATAGATCGTCACTGTGTAAAAATTGAATAATGATGCTGCCATCTTTCTACGGTTAGAAAGATAATGGATTACAAAATAATGGATTACTCAGTACATTTTGATCAATGGCATTTAATATTTTGGCTTTCATCATCATTTATGTTTATCTTACACCGGTAAAAAAAAAAATGATCAAAAATAAAGTTGAGCCTGGGACCTCTGGTTGATTTGACAAAGAATGACCCCAATTCTTTAATTAGGTATTTCTGGGGTAGATTACCATTTGAGTGAAACCTGTCCTTGGAAAAACTGATTTAAACAATTCTTAAACAGTTCTTATTATTATACCAAATGTTTTCAGTAAGACCAAAGACGCGGTTCAGTGTGGGAATTGCTCAGAGCGCAATATCTAGCCAATGAAATATTTTTGAAAAATAATAGCACAAACATTTATATACATTTTAGAATTGCCATGACTTTTTCAGGCCTGGAAATCACAATGTAAAAATTCCCAGACCGTGGCAACCCTTAGGTTAACATCTTTGATTGGAGAAACGGTTGATTAGTGGGATAATTCACCACAAAATGAAGATTCTGTCATCATTTACTCTCCCTCAAGTTGTTCAAAAACCATGTGGCTTTCTTTCTTATGTGGAACATAAAAATAAATGTTAGAAATAATGTTAAGGACTGACAGCCTCAGTCACTATTCACTTTCATTACATCTCTTCTGTTCTGCAGAAGAAAAAAACCAGGTCAAACAGGTTTGGAACAACATGAGGGTGATGACAACTGACAACAGTATGTTTAATATTTGGTGAACTGTCCCTATAACACTTTTTATAATTATCATGTACAGCCTGAAAAATGTTATAAACATCCAAAATGACCACATTACTGATTTGCTTTATATGACATGGTCACCATTCACATGTCAATCATCCAATGCCTCTTTGTCCACACATTATAGTGACATATGTCATCATGGGTTTACATTGTTCCCTCATATAGCAGCTGTCTTACTGAAAGTCGTTATGGCCACAGGCATGATGGTTAAAGAATAACTCACCTAAACAGTATTCTTAAGATGTTGGCAACCAGCAGTACCAGGCAAACATAGGTGGAGAATCCTTCAGCATTCTGAGTCCTGCGAATATCCCTGTACTGAGGGATGTATGGCACAACTCCTCCAAATATGATGGCGACAGATGCGATCCAAGACACCAGTTGATGAACAACATGCATGCTTTGATCCAATATCTCGTCATCCATCTTTTAATGATGTAATTGTCCTTTATCAATGCAAATGAAGAGCTAAATACAACTCATTAACTAATTAAATAAAACTTCAACCATTTGTGCTTTAAAAGTGACTTCCACATATTCAACTTCTTCTCTCGAAGATAACTGAGCAAATTATGAATACAGAGAGTAAATATACTTTCATTGTCCCAGTCACTAACTCATTGGAGGCTATTTATTCAAGTGCTTCATTTTTCTTGGAAATACATACTTGTTAAATCGATGGGAACGGGTCCTCTGCGTGGGTCCACGTCAGATTATGTATTCCTTTTGTCTTGTTGTCCCCGAAATGATAAATAGACTGCTGTTAAACATTGTAAAGGCGCTGTGATCCTCTCTGCTACAGCTGACTAATGCTCACTTCCGCCTTGCTACTACGTAACGATGCGCTAATTACATATTCATGAGCGGTGAGGTCCAAGAGCGACTGTTTGGCTCAAACGAGAAACGAACATGGAAAACCAAAAATAAAAGTTTTGACAAATGATAACTGATTAACAACAACGTTTCAGTATTTCAGAGTGTGAGTCTTATATACATCATACAAGTAGACACATACCTGGCCTCATTTTATCCTTATGACAGAAGATTTTTGTCGTTTAACCCGTCAATAAAAAAAAAGTTACTCAGAGGACCTAAGAGGACAAAAATGTTTGCGTCAAAAAATATAATAATATTATATATTAATATTATTTTCCACTTTCAATTATTTATTTATTTATTAATTTTGTTTTTTACGAACATCAGTCCTGATCATAACTACCAAATATTCATTTATTTTCAGGATTTTAACCCTTTAAATGCCAGTTTGTTTATTTAATGCCACTGTTGTTTTTTATGAAGAAAAAAAACACACACACACACAAAAAATTAATTATTTTCCATATACTAAATGCTAAGGGGATTTTTATTGTTATTATTATTATTATTATTATATATATATATATATATATATATATATATATATATATATATATATATATATATATATATATACATATTATTTTATTTATTTTTTATTTATTTATTTTTTGGATTATCACAGTCTGGGATATGTCAGTGATTAGCAACAACATTGATTTTGATGCATTATTATTTTTTGTACCATGTCAGATTAAAAAAAAGAAAAAAGAAAAAAAGCTAACTCACACTCAGGACCTTAGAGGACAAAAATGTCGGCGTCAAAAAACTACCATAAAAATATTATATATTAATATTATTTTCCACTTTCACTGACATAGATTTTTTAACCAGCATCAGTCCTGATCATAACTACCAAATATTCATTCATTTTCAGGATTTTAACCCTTTAAATGCCAGTTTGTTTACATAATGCCACTGCTGTTGTTTACACACACAGACACACACACACACACACACACACACACACACACATTTCTCAGTACACACATCCAAAACACACTCTGACATCCATACCAACACACCCACACAAGTTTAGCTGCATCATTTATTAAATTGGCCTGCAGTGCTTTATAATACAGCATACAGAAAATAGGAAAAAAAACATGTATTTGCTCCATAGGCTAAACATGAGAAAAATGGCCACGAACAAATCCCATTTCCCCAGCCTTCTAAAAAACATCTCCTCAAACCCCGCCACCTCGCCCATTTCCCCGCACCATTCCCTAAATGAGGGTGCCCCAGCCGACTTCCATCCCCTGAGGATAATTTTTTTTTACCAATCATGACTCCGGCTAGGACCCAACTTTTTAAATAACTGTCCCCAATGTCCAGAGTCATCCATCACCCAGGATACAGAGTCTGGGGCTAAATTAAAGTTCAATGTTCAACACCTCACTCATAAATTTCTGAACCCTCAACCAAAATTCTTGGATCTTTACACATCCCCAAAATACATGTATTGTGTCCCCGTCTTCTGATTGGCACCACCAGCAGGTGGGTGTGTCTTTAAGACCCAACCTATACAATCTAGAGGTGGTCCAGTAGAACCAATGCAAAATCTTAAATTGCATCAGATGGACCCTTGCATCTCTAGATGCAGACTTGATGCTTTTTAGGATCCTGGCCCACACTCCCTCCTCCAATACCAGATTTAAATCCTTCTCCCATAATCTCTTGAGAGAAGACAAAGCTCCATCCCCCAGACTCTGAACCAACAGGGAGTAATACACAGATGCTTCATGACCTTTCCCAAAAGCAGTAATCACCATTTCCAGAGTATCTGCCACTTTAGGGGGGGTGTACACTACTCCCAAAAATAGTACAGAGCAAGTGGCGCAGCTGTAAATACCTAAAGAACTGGGATCTAGGAATCTTAAAATGTTGAACCAAATTATCAATAGATCTCAATACTCCACTCTCATACAGGTCGCTGAGTGTAGCAACCCCCCTCCCAATCCACTCTGACCGACAGAAAGGGGACTTGTTGATACATAATTTAGGGTTCAGCCATATGCTTGAGACAACACTTAAATAAATGTCCAAATTAAAAACTCTGGACACTTTCGTCCAAACCAGGTGCAGATGTGAGATAATGGGGTGTGACTTAACTTCTACGGTTAGTTTGACAGAAAGGCTTTGCAATGGCAAAATTGGGGCAAGAACTTCCTGTTCAATACAAAACCAGGGAGGGGCTCTCTCAGGTGGGAGCGACCAATGAGCCAAATGTCTGAGACCAAATGCATAATAATAAAACAAAAACTTGTGTAGGCCTAGTCCATCTTTGTCAATCGGCCTATGTGTCTTGTTGAAATGTAACCAGGGATGCTTACCATTCTAATAAAGGACTTCACTATGCTATCAAATTGTTTGAAATAAGAGAGGGGGACATCTACAGGGAGAGATTGTAGCAGGTAGTTACATTTTGGAATGCAACTCATTTTAATAACATTAACCTTCCCAATCACAGATAAATGTAATGAAGCCCACCTGCCCACATCACTCGAAAACCTTTTTATTAAAGGGTCAAAATTAACTCTGACTAAATCACATAAATCTGCTGGGAATAAAATAACCAAATACTTAATGCCCTGTTTGGGCCACTGGAAGGCGCCCGGCTGAAAAGCCGTTACTGGACAGTACGCTGTCAGAGCTAAAGCTTCGTATTTAGACCAACTGACTCTGTATCCTAAAAATTTAGAAAAGGAATTGATAATTCTGTGGAGGCAAGGCATAGATCTAGTGGGATCGGAGACAAATAATAAAATATCATCTGCCAAAAAGCAAAAGCTTATGCGCCACACCTCCCGCAACCACCCCTGGAAAATCATCCACCTTTCTTCTCGCGGCTGCTAATGGTTCCAGGGCAAGACAGAACAATAATGGGGAAAGAGGGCAACCCTGTCGAGTGCCCCTATTCAGAATAAAATAATCTAAAATTAATCCATTTGTTTGTACCGCTGCTACAGGGTGTTTATAAAGTAATTTAATCCATCCAATAAAAGTATTCCCGAACCCATATATTTCCAATATCTTAAAAAGATAATCCCATTCTACCATATCAAACGCATTTTCGGCATCAATTGAGATGGCAGCGACCGGAGATTGATCATTCGCCACTGACCACATGATACTAATTAGACGCCTAATGTTGTCAGAAGAGCTACGGCCCAGAATAAACCCCACCTGATCTATATGTATAAGAGATGTCCTAACTTTACTTAATCAGTTAGCCAGAATTTTTGCCAACATTTTTACATCTAGCTGGATCAGGGAAATTGGACGGTAACTCTTACACTCGCTTGGATCTTTGTCCTTTTTAAGAATCAGACTGATCCAGGCTTGTGTCATGGTTGGGGGAAGCTTTCCATCCTTTAATGATTCAGTATAAACTTCTAACAAATGTGGAGCCAGTTCTGTAGCAAAAGATCAAAAAAATTTAGCAGCAAAGCCGTCTGGCCCGGGAGCCTTGCCTGTAGGTAAGGACTTAATTACCTCGTCAAGCTCCTCCAAGTTTATCTCAGAATCAAGAGAATTTTTTTGCTCCATCGTCAATTTAAGGAGTTCTAATGGTTCCACAAAATTTCTAATAGCTTCATCAGTAGACGAAGACATGGAACTATAAAGATCAAGATAGGACTCTTTAAAGGCATTATTAATATCAATGGCTGAGGTAAATATTTCACCACCAGCAGATTTCACTGAGGGAATGGTAGAAAGAGACTCTCTCTGCTTTATAAATCTAGCAAAAAGCTTCCCTGCTTTGTCACCCGACTCAAAGTATGACTGTCTTGCCCTGAATAACCAAAACTCCAACTTCTGTGACAAAATAGTATTATATCTGTATTTCAATCAAGTCAATTCTCTGAGGCCATCAGACAACATTCTGTGCTTCAGCACTGCCTCGGCACTTTTAATGTTCCCTTCCAACTCCATGAGTTCTCGTGCTTTGGATTTTTTGATGAATGAGGCATACTGTATGATCCGACCTCTAAGAACTGCCTTAAGTGCCTCCCAACCCATAGAGGATACTGAGGACCAGTTGGTCTCCATATAAACATTGATTTCAGCCTTTAACATTTGTTGAAATTCAGGATTTTGTAGGATTTATTTTTCTCCGTATGTGGCAACATCTCTAAACTCAACAG
This sequence comes from Myxocyprinus asiaticus, assembly GCF_019703515.2. Lineage (NCBI taxonomy): Eukaryota > Metazoa > Chordata > Actinopteri > Cypriniformes > Catostomidae > Myxocyprinus > Myxocyprinus asiaticus. Next base: position 9,431,451 of record NC_059377.1, read on the forward strand.
GGCGTGATCTGAGACTAAAATGTTTCCAACTGAGCAGTCAACAACAGATGAAATGAGGGACTTAGTTATAATATATATATATATATATATATATATATATATATATATATATATATATATATATATACTAGAATAAATCTTATGGACTGATGAAAAAAAATGTATAGTCCCTACCAGATGGGTTCAAAAGTCACTAGATATCTACAAGACCAAGATATTTGCTCTAGGAGGCTTACACACTTTTGCTTCACTATGATCAAGGACTGAATCCATCAATAAATTAAAGTCTCCTCCCAAAATTGTATATATATATATATATATATATATATATATATATATATATTTATTTATCTAGCAATGCACTGCAAATGCGAATCTTAAACTAATTTTCTCTGCTACTAAAAGGTTTAAATGTGGATACGGGTGCCACCTACACACGAAAGAGGAGGCAAACTTTTCAATCAATGAGACTGAAAAGTTTCAGTATTCTTGTAGAATCATGAACATAATCGATAATCTTTGAGATAAAACACACAACCCTTATCTTATACACTGATACGGGTTTAGTTCAGATGTTGCTTGCAGCTGGAAACTAACACACACACAATCAAAGTAAAGTCAACTCAACAAAACTCATGGCAGGATTCGAGTCAATAGCGGCTCAAGATCTGACTGCCATGGTAAGAGCTCATTTAAATCTATTTTAATGTGTTAATTGATAGCCACATCTAATAGTTAAAATGTATCTAATGTGGACTTTTCCTATAATGTTAAGAGTTTCAAAAATCATTCATGGAAATTGTTACATTACCTCGAGATATGTTTGGTGTCGATCAGGTCAGGAGAACATATTAAAAGAGTTTGAATGGAAAATAAGAAGTTGATTTCAGAATTAGGCTATTATTATTATTTTTACATGCCCCAAAAAGAAAAGAAGTTGGTCTCAGGGTAAGAAATTAAAGGGTTAGTTCACCCAAAAATAAAATTATTTCATAATTTACTCACCCTCATGCCACCCCAGATGTGTATGACTTTCTTTCTTCTGCAGAACACAAAGACTTTTGAAGAATATTTCAGCTCTGTAGGTCCATACAATGCAAGTGAAAGGTGACCAGAACTTTGAAGCTCCTAAATGCTATAAAGACAGCATAAAAGTAACCCATAAGACTCCAGTGGTTTACTCCATGTCTTCAGAAGTGATATGATAGTTGTGGGTGAGAAACAGATCAATATTTAAATCCATTTTTACTTTCAATCTTAAATACCTCTTGGGCCTAAAAGAGTGTTCTTTGTTACATATTGTAATAACAAAGACCTGACTTAACACAAGAAGATGACTTTTGTGAAAATAAGCATTTTGTGCATGCCCTTGTACATCCACATCAAGTCAAATTTTAAGTGAAACACATGATTTTCTAATTATTCCTTTAAAAATAAGCTCACCACCTGTTGTGACCAGCAGGTGGAAGCCTTGTTTCTCTGTTGCCATTCAGGTCAAATAGCTCTGGCAGTATTTCTGTAAATAAAGCACAGTAGTTAAATCAACGCAATCTTTTATTATTATTATTATTATTATTATTTAGCTAGATTACATTTAGATATTATTTACAGCATTAATTAACGCATTGTATGGTATGGCTCCAAAAAATATATGCTAAGGTAGACAGGGGCAAATTCCAATAGCAAGTGATCATCTCTATTCCCTACTCACTCCGAAGGACAAAGCTCATGTTGTGGGCAGTCTTAAGGGAGCATGACATTACTGTAGGAATGTACCCTTTGCTAACAGTCTTGTGCAAGGGCCTTTCGAAAAAATCAATCATTTTCTTACTTTCGTTTGGAATGATACTTTGAGTGGCGTCCTCTTCTCGCAAAAATGCCGTTTGGAAAACGCCCTAGAACTGTAACAGAACTGCTAAGATCTCACCAAACTGCCAGACCTCTTATTTAGATCATCTCTGAATGCTGTCTGATGATGATCTAGATGTAAAACTAAAGAAAAGCCTTTACATTGGGGGCCCTTGACACTGGAAAAGACTTCCCTATAATGTCAGATCAATTTTCAAGTGACATTTTATTTGTCAACTTGTTTGTGTAGAATGTAAAACTGAAGTATGTAACTTATTGGGTGTTAAAATAGTTTCTTCTATCTCAGCTTAATATGCAGAGACAACTATAAATTAGCCATTCATAGGTTAATTTTCTCGAAAACGGAAAACACTGTGTCTCTGTGGTGCTATAAAATTTCTGTTTTGAGCAACCTGCTTAGACCCGCCCCAACAATGTTACTTGACCAGTGGTATGAGCTGGGGGCTTTGAACTATAGATATCTATATATAGATACCTTATTAGCAGCTGTTTCTATGGTCCGCGATATGTCTACACGGCCACCATATTGGATAGGTCAAGAGCAGTCCGTCAACACATGAATGTAAACTGACAGATACGGTCTACAAAAGTCTATTGTCTTTTCCAGCCAACTTTCAGATTATCTGATTTTCCACAAACATTGGGCAATATTTCAGATGCAGTTTTTTTCCCTGTAGCAAACTGCAAATTAAGTCCTCTACAAATGAATATATCAATTCAAACATACTGAAAATAACACCCAGTCAGTCAGTTCATTACTTGATGAACTGTTTCCACACAAAAGCAGTTTATGCAGCGGTCTGAGGCTTCTCCTGCATTCTTTTACATTCAAACAGCTCTCCTTGTTGACTATTCCAAGATGGCGCCACGGTTGACGTATCTGAACCAGCCGAATGAGGCATCTACCTATGTGTATATCTATGGTTTGAACAAGTGCAGAGAACGGGCATATGATGAAAAGGAATATTCTCTCATCATTTACTCACCCTCATGCCATCCCAGACATGTATGGCTTACTTTCTTCTGCTGAACACAAATGAAAATTTTTAGAAGAATATCTCAGTCTTGTAGGTTCATACAATTCAAGTGAATGGTGACCAACATTTTGAAGCTCCAAAATTCACATTGAGGCAGCATAAAATAATCCATATGACTCCAGTTGTTAAATCCATTTCTTCAGAAGTCATATGATAAGTGTGGGTGAGAAACAGATCAATATTTAGGTCCTTTTTTACTATCAATCTCCACTTTCACATTCACATTCTTTTGTTTTCAGTAATTTGCATTCTTTGTGCATATTGCCACCTACTGGGCAGGGAGGAGAGTTTATGATAAAAAAGTACTTAAATATTGTCTGTCTCATTTCGAAGGCTGTATGCTAGGTAGGACGCATCCTTTGAAGGCTGCAGTATACAGAGTGTCCTCCTTTAAACAAGTCTCGTTTAAACGAGATGGCCTTCGTAGGATGAACGGGAACGTAACGTAACGTGGTTGCTATGACAGCATGCCACTCTTTAACAAGCGCCAGCACTTTGAGTGAGAAGGTAACAAAGTCCCTTTAGAAGGGAATGTATGAGGTAAATTTTAGGAGAGTTATAATGATGTAGAGAAAAGAAAATAGATTTTACAGTTGTACTTTTAGTCTAATACTTTATTTTAATTATATATTAATATAATTACACATATTATATACTCTGCACCCATCTACTGAGGTACTTCAACTTGGGAATTAACATTCCTTGCGTTTGAACATCATATTTACGGGCAAATTTGCGTTATTTATTTTTTTAGACATTTCCGTTGAAGCAAAGAATTGTGGGTTGTGAGTGCCCACAAAGGATACACCTCATGCATCCTCCGAAATCCCGTGAAAGTAGGTCGCATTCGAAGGCTGCATTTGAAGTGTCTACTGGCTTTTCTGAAACGAGACAGCCTTGGCCGACAAATGCGACCTCCGGAGGACGCAGCCTTCCAAACGAGACACAGCCATTGATCTGTTTCTCACCCACATTTATCATATCACTTCTGATAACATGGATTAAACCACTGGAGTCTTATGGATTACTTTTATGCTGACTTTATGTTCTTTTTGGAGCTTCAAAGTTTTGGTCACCATTCACTTGCATTGTATGGACCAACACAGCAGAAATATTCTTCTAAAAACCTTTGTTTGTGTTCAGCAGATGAAAGTAAGTCACACACATCTGGGATGTCATGAGGGTGAGTAAATGATGAGATAATTTTCATATTTGGGTGAACTATCCCTTTAAATGACCAAAACTATTTTTCTCGGTAAATTCTGCATTAACAATACCTTGTTCTTTGCTTTAGTGTTGTCTGTTTGTTTTATTTATTTGGCTATAGCCTACTATATTTTAATTATTGTCTACAAAGTCAACCATTCCAAAACTAGTGTCCAAGCAGCATCGTACATATTTGCAAATGCAATAACAAACTTATTTTTAATATTCACGCCACATTTGAATCATAAAAGGTGTCGCTTGAATGAACTATCGCGAGATTTGCGCTGACGCTATTCACCAAAGATACGCCAAGGCCGTCACTCTTATGGTTGTCAAGGGAGACTACGCAAGAAATGTGACGTACGCCTGTGGGCTGTACCGTGTGCTGGAGAAAGGGAATGTCGATCGGTGAGAAATCGTTTATAGAGGCGGCCGGGAGCGTCAACACAATGGGTGAGTATTCAGTCCCTGTTGCTTTATTAAACTCATAGTCCGTCGATGTGGTTTATGAGACTTGTTTGTATGTAGATATGTTGGTTTGATGCGTAGTGTGTTTAAAATGGTGGTATTTTGAATGCTCGCGCGCGGTAGGTCCGTTTCCTGAGTGTGTGTTTGTTCAACAGATCTGCACGAGCTCTCTTTTCTTCGCTCTTTATGTAATTATATTGACAATAGTTGTGTCTCACTTCATGTAAATCACTTTAACTGAATGGTTACACTTATGAGGAAGTGCTTTGGCGGTACCATGACGTTACAGTGATAGGATATGATGGGACAGAATGATTACCATATTCATGTGCTGTGGTATTTGAAATAAAACCATAGTATCACCATGATATATGTCCAAGGAACATGGTGTTACAGTGGTACCATGTCCTAAAAACCATGAAAATACTACAGTACTGGTTAGGGTGGGCTTAGTGAATGAACAGCAGCGCTTGTTGAAACACCTTCTGTCTCTTTCAGTCTCAGCAGTGTTGAAGGATGTGAATCAAATCTATGTGAATTGAGTGTCTGAGACTCAAACATGTTTGTGGGAAACTAAATGATTAATAGTCACATTAATCAAAGAGTCTAAGAGTCTACATTGACGGACAGATCAATATTGGAAAGAACTGGTCACAGTTATGGCTGGCAATAATAAACAGTTGTGAGATCTCAGATCTGTTATGACATGTTAACTCGGTTTGTCAAATGCCATTTGGTGATGATTAGGTACCTCCACTATGAACGTGTCTGTCCTCTTGTACTCCACTGAAAGTCACACACACTTACCAAGTATTTGGGTTTGTACTTGTCTTGTTCATTGTTTAGATGTCACATGGTGTTATCTGATTTTACCTTTCCTTTTGAGCAATGTAACATTTTGCAAGATCTCTTTATAGAAGAGTATGAGAAGAAATATGTGTGATTGCAACACACAGCTCGTCATCCATGAGATCTGCATTGTCTCCTTACTGTAGATCTCATAATAATTCTTGCACAGTGCTTTATTCATTGGTATCATGTTTGTATCACATGGCTAATGCTTGAATTTGGCCCGTCTGTTTGCTCACATGTGACCGTGTGGTTTTCCATGGGTTAGCCTGGAATGACGGGACACCGATGGCAGGGAATGCTCTCTGATGTTCTAAACAACAACATTGTTTCCCATCAGTGCGTGTCAGGTAATGAGCTGATAGGAGGACCTCGTAGCGAGATTGTGTGGACATAAAGTGAGTTTTGAAAGAGATTCCCTATTTCAGTAATAAAATAAGATCAAAAGTGTGCTCTTACCACACACACACAAGCACGCACAGAGAAACAAGGCATCAGACAGTGCGCAGGGTCGAATGTCCGAGATGTAGGCTGGCAAGGGGATGGGTCTATACAGATTCATGAGGAAAGCGATACCCGATTGGTCGAAGAATCTTTAACCCAACCCTAACCCTACCCATGTCCTTTTTGTATTACTTTTTTTAAAGAAAGTAAGTCAAATGAGTTTAAGATAACATAAGGTTGAGTAAATGATGAGAGAATGATCATTTTTGGGTGAGCTATTCCTTTAAGAAACAAGATCTCTGTTTTTGGCTACCCACATACTATATGGCCAAAAGTTTGTGGACTACTGAACACAGTTATTCATATGTGCTTGTTGAACATTTGATTTCAAAACCATAGCGGTTAATCCTCTTTGCTGCTATAACATCGTGTTGAAACAGAAGAGGCCTCTCCCCAAACTTTTGTCACAAAGTTGGAAGCACACAATTCTTAAGAATGCCACTAAAAAGCATTAAGATTTGTCTTCACTGGAATTAATGGAAGAGCCAAACCTGTCAATTAAAAGGGGGTGTCCACAAACTTTTGGTCATGTTGTGTAACTGTCTGGCAAACTGGCATGTCACTGAATGGCCAGACCTTATAGGCCTATATAACCTGTTCCTGTATGAGAGCTAAATGTTTTTTGTCATGGGGTTTCATTGTAAGAGACATTTATGGCCACTAAATGTTTTTGAGACAAAAAGTAAATTTTGGACACTGTCTGACACTTACGAGTCAATCATGTCCTGAAAATCTCTGGTTAAAAAAAAGTGTTATTTCTAAAAAGGGATTTCATAGCAACTCAAACCATTTTCTCATTATCATTGATTCTCTCTCTCTCTCTCTCTCTCTCACTCTTTTTTTTTTACTGCTTGACTTTTAGGCTACCACATCTCTTCCGGCAGTTAAGCCACACACAAAAACATCTTACTGCTTTCAGTACTGCAGTGCAGCTCTCTCTCTCTCTCTCCTGCTCTACTACTGTTTCCGCTGTCCCTTTGCCCCCGTTTACACCTGGTATTAAGATGCATTTTGGGGGATTAGATCACATGTGGTCAGTGCTAAATACAGGTCTAAAAAGCATCTAAAACAGTTTGTGATCGAACCACAAAACCACTTTTGTAGGTAGTCTAAAAATAATGTGACCACATCGCACTTGAGGTGTAAACACTATCTGTCCTGAATGTGTCCTGGAAACAGCGAAGCACCACCGCTCACCTTTCAACTTTGCCGGCTACGAGCGGGACAAAAATTTGAAAAGGCGAATACATGCACAAACACGAGTACTTCACGGATCTTCTGAATCAGCATGCAGTAACACAGATAAGAAGCACAAACATCTGAAGCTCAGGTTAATATACATTAGGTCCTGGTCACAGGAGAAACGTTGAAGCAACCAGGTGTCTCGCCTGACCACATGTGATCGCATCACTGAAGATGCATCTTAATACCAGGTGGAAACAGGGTCTTTAGGTCTCTGGTGGAAGGTAATGGTTTTGGTTCGTAAATTTTAAATAGTGATTAATCGTATTATTTTTCACAGTTAATCATGATTAATTGCAGATTTTGAAATTCCTGAAACACTTATATATATACTACTTTTTTTTTGTTGTTTTTTTTTTTTTGCAAAATGCATTTCTTTCTTTCATAGGAAAGAAAACAGAACTATATGTAACACTATAATGCTTTATTGACATTTTACAAACAAAGCCTTCCACAGTATAAAGATAGAAATGCACTAAAATAGCACCAATTCAAGTAACATTAAACATTTCCCAAAGTCTAAGTGGGAGTTTGACTAATTGAAAGAACTAGTCTCCACATAGGTTGCATTTTCATTGCAATGGGCTTTAAATCTCTTAAACTCTCATCAACCACAATATTCATCTGCCAGTAGACTGTGGCTATCCACTGTCCTACAGCAATCATGAAGCTGCGTCATGATTCGTGTCAGCTTTGCTTTGAACTCACCATGAAAAGCGCTTGCAGATAAAAACGGCTCATTCTGTGTTTTGGATAGTTAAGACTTGACGTGCTTCTGAGGTCATTAAAATCCACCTTGCTTAGGCTGAAAAATACTTGATTTCTTGTTTTGTACATCAAATAGCGTTAATAGCATCATTTAATCACTGATACGGCTGTTGTGTGTGTTGTGTAGTGTGCATCATTTTATTGACTCTGGGCAGACACATCGCAAAGTTTCTGCCCTCCCAACCAGTGTTTATGCTGAATTAATGGTAAATGCGTTAATCGCGTTAATTTTGACAGCGCTAATTCAAATATATTACAAATTATTACATTATTTCATGTAGGGCATTGGTGTAGTGTAGTGACTGAAGAGGTGGGCATACTGTTAATTTATTTTGTGTATTATAATGTGCTTGTCTGTGTATAGTGAAATTGTTTTCTTACTAAGAAAAATCAATTAAAATGATTTCATCTCATGATACAAAAGGCTCCACTTACCGAAGTAAAAGGCAGAAAAAAAAAGACATTTAATGTTACTGTAAAACTCCGATAACTTGGCCAGCATCTGTGAAGATAATCAAATACTAGAAAGGGGGCAGTCAGTATTTTTAAAAGTTTAATAGTATAAGTTATATTTAAATGCATAAATATGTTCAAGTTTAGCAGCAAAGTAAAGTGCAAATTATGATAACTCTTGCACTGCTGGCACATCAGCACCCTTACAAACAGTCTAGAGTTCATGGCAAATTTGCCGCAAATTCACCACTGATAATTTTCACGTGAAAATGAGTTTGCGGCAAATTGTCCATTGTTGCCAAAGTTTTGCCGGAGGTTCATGTGTACCGGCGAAGAGCTGCAAACTTCTGGCAAACATTTGCAGTGAATCAAAAGCTCATTTGCATGTGAAAATAACGAGTGGCAAATTTGCTGCAAATTTTAGATTTCACTGAAGATGCTAAAATGTCCCGCCTCTACTGTAACTCAAATTATGACTAGTTAGTAAATTTCCCATCGCTGCAGAAACGAAAGTTCTGATTGGTTGCTCAGCTAAAGTCGGACTGTCTATTTCACTCAGGTCAGTGCTCCCGCCTCACTCAACGGTGCTGCGGCATATGCCTTAGTAGATACAAAAGTTAAAAGCCTACTTGTTATTCTGGCGAACATTTGTATCATCATCATTCGTTATTGGTGAACATACCCAAAATCCTTAGAAAGATAGGAGGGCATACGGCATATGTCAAAAGATCTGGCCAGTTCATATGATCAAATCTTAAAGGAATATTCCGGGCTCAGTGCAAGTTAAGATCAATCAACAGTATTGTATAATAAATACAATATTATATAATAATATTGATTACCACAAAAATGTATGTCATCTTGTCCCTCCTTTAAAAAAAAAAAAAAAAAAGCACAAATCTGTGTTACAGTGAGGCACTTACAATGGAAGTGAATGGGGCCAGTCAGTAAACATTAAACTACTCACTGTTTCAAAGGTATAGTCACAAGACGTAAACAATATGTGCGTTAACATGATTTTAGTGATAAAGTCGCTTACTAACCTTTTCTGTGTAAAGTTATATCTAATTTTACAACTTCGTTGGTTAACGGACAGTTACCTTAAAATTTACGGTAAAAAATGGTAATATATTTAAAAAGACAATACATGTAATTTTATGGTAAAATGTTATAAAAATGACCTTTTTTAGATGTAAAAAGTATGATTTTTTTACCGTATAATTAACTGTAAAAATGTATATTATGTTTAACGAGAGTACATGTACTGTTTATGGTAAATTATTGTTAAAGCTATGGTAAAACCACAATAATCGGGCGTTCCCACAATTCCCTGCGTGACCCATCACATTTCATTATATTTTATGAGAATATGGTTGTTTCTTCTTATTTTTAATATCAGTTATGTACTTTGGGGTGTTCTGTGTTATATTTAATGTAGTTTAATGTATATTGCATAATTTTAATTTCACATGTGTTACCCTGATGGTGTTTAGTGTTTGTGTGAGTGACACTGCTCACACTGTCTCTACATGTTTATTGGTCATTGCTTCTGGAAGAGCTGCTATTGATGAACTTCTGATGTGCCTTTCTGTAAATACTACGGTGAGTAACAATACATTATAAAGTGAAAAACAGATTTTTACAGTTTCAGAAGGTTAAAATATTAAGGTTTGATCATTTAATAATATAAACGGTAATGCACCGTAAAATATACAGGCATCAAAGTTACATCCCGTAAAGCCTGAAGCGTGGTTATCATTTCTGGCAAACACAGCTGCCAGTTTTTTACTGTAAATTTAACTGAAATTTTTTTTTACAGTATAAAATGACTGTAAAAATGATTAGGGGTGGGTAAAAATATTGATTTTCCGATGCATCGCAATCTTAATTTGAACGATATTGATTCTTAAATCCCAAGATCAGTCTTTAACTCTATGCACAACCCTCCACTACAGTGAGAGGAAATCACTCACATATGAGATCAAATTTCGCGCTGTGCAACTAAAAATGTACATATATGGCAACTGGCTGGTAAATGTTTAGATTTCACTCACCAGTGAATGAATTGTGTAGTTTAGTGGTGGAGTATTCAGCAGCGAGATCCTTTCATTGCGTGTTGAGAGTAAAAGTTGTTCCGTGTGATGTTTGTCCAAAGACGAGATCAATCAAATACTACGTGATGCCTTCACAGGGCACTTCAAAAGGAGCACAATCCACGCAATAAGAATCACATAAAAAGTGAGTTGTGAATATCCATTATCACCTTTCAGACCTCACAGCTCTCATTGTGGATGGTGATTGTCTTAGAAGGGAATAGAGCATAGGGATGTTTTTTCACGTGAATTTGTGAAAAAGATGACGTCATGCGCACGCGTATTATGTGTTCAGTCTATAGGCATGCGCGTAAGTACTTCAAAACAATGCGCGAGACATTCAAAACTACAATGGCGGACTGCAGGACTGTGTTTGTGCTGCTCAAGATTTTGTCCAGACAAAATTGCTCGATGCTTTCGCCATCTTCATTGTTTGTATTCACCACTCTGTGGAAGAATGCTTATGTGCGCAGGCGCGTAGTGTTTCTTTACAAAGTGACATCACCAACTACTGGCCTGGCATGCATAATACAGCGTTTTTAGTTGTTTTCGCGGATCCGTGTGAACGGGGATCGTTTTGACAATGTTGTCGTCTGTACGCGAAACTTTTCAAAAACGCAAAGAAAAAACGTTTCCATTTTTAGTACATTGTTGTCGTGTAAACGTACTCTAAATCTGTCTCTGGTGTTGTTTGCATCAGGGCATTTACAGTATTCCCGCATTCTGATGTTCCCCTTCAAATATGCTGAGTGTTTTGTGTTTGGAGGCTTTTAGCCCGGAAGTAGGAGCATTCAGGTCCTCTCAGCTTCTCATGTCAGTTAGGTCAGACTTTCCCCTGTGTGTGCCTGTCCTCTAGAAGAACAGCCAGTCAATAACAGCAGCAGGAAGTGGTGGAGAATATTTGTTACAGACTTTCATTTATAGTTTAAAGAATGAAAAGCATTGCTTAGTCTGTGTGTGGGTGGTGGAAAATAGAGAAATACTTTCAACAGAGTCCTAATGACTCATTAATATGAGCACCTGTTTGGTTTTCTCATCACAAATGAGGCTGTTGATTCAATATTTTTTTTTTTTTTTTTTTTTATCATCACAAACTTGTGTCTATCCAGCTGGATTCATGTTCCTCCAGACCATTTCCCCTTCTAGGGTGAGCGGAACAGTGTGATTGTTTTGAGAGTCAAATCAGTTTATTATGGGCTGCAATCACAGATCAGTGCTTTGAATGAAATGGTATTCAGGGAAAGGCCTGATTTATTCAGTGAGAGGATTTTTTAATAAAGTTGTCAGTTTTACTGGAAGTGTAATGAAGCACCATTTCTGACCTTCCTGTTATTCTGTATGTTTAAAGAAGTGGTTCGGTTCTGCAGCAGGGTCAGAATTTAACCGGAGCTCAGATCTAAAATGGCACCTAAAGTAAAAAATATGCCTCAGATATTTTGAATACCAGTGTGTAAATTCCAGTTTTTCACCTGTTGTCTGTTATTAGCTTTTAATCTCATATTCCATTCTGGGTCTATCTAGTTATGGGTTTAGTGACAACGTACTTTTATTTGCTGTCTTGACGTTGTCTATCTACACTGTTAAAAAATGTCAGTATTTTAACTATAAAAATAATAATGTTTAACAAGAAAATACATGTAAATTTACTGTAAAATATTTTACAATACATTTTTTTAGGTGTAAAAAGTATAATTTTACAGGATAATTATTGGTAAAAATGTATAGGCCTAGGATATTTAACAAGAGAATAAATGCACTTTTTTCTGTAAACTATTGTTTACAGAACGGTTTAAAACAATAATCGGGCATTTCCAGAAGTCCCTGCATGACCCATCTCATTTCACTATTTTAAGGGAATATTTCTCTTCTTATTTTTAATATCAGTTATGTATATTGTGGGATTTTGTGTTATATTTTATGTAGTTTAGTTAATGTTTATTGCATTATTTTAGTGTCACATGTGTTACTCTGATGTTTTGTGTTCATGTGTTTAATAATAGCATTTATTTTGACATAGTATTAACTACAGATAAAAGTAGGACAAGTTGCTCCTATTGTTCTCGAACTACAACCCCAATTCAAAAAAAGTTGGGACAATATGAAAAATGCTAATAAAAACAAAAAGTTGTGATTTGTGAATTATGTTCACCCTTTGCTATATTGAAAGCACCACAACTAAACGTTATATGATGTTTTACCCTGTGAATTTCATTGTTTTTTTGAAAATGTACAGTAATTTCAAATCAGATGATTGCAACACGCTCCAAAAAAGTTGAGACTGGGGCAGTTTAAGACTAATAACAATTTGACGAGTTAAAATAACAAGGTGATGTGAAATGGGAGAAGTTAAACTGGTGAGGCAATTGTGTCCTGTATACTGTATAAGGAGCCTCCAAAAACAGCCTAGTCTTTCAAGAGCAAGGATTGTTCAAGACTTGTCAATTTGCTAACAGATGCTTCAGCAAATAATCCAGCACTTTGAGAACAATGTTCCCCAAAGACAAATTGGAAGGATTTTGGGCATTTCACCATTTACAGTACACAATATAGTTAAAAGATTCAAGGAATATGGTTAAATCTCGGTGCGTAAAGGGCAAGATGAAAACCACTTCTGAATGCACGTTATCTCTGATCCCTCAGACATCACTGTCTTAAAAAACAGGCATTTATCTGTAATGGATATCATGAACATGGGCTTGGGATTACTTTAGTAAACCTTTGTTAGTCAACACCATTCGCTGCTGCATCCACAGATGCAGGTTAAGACTTTACTGTGCAAAGCAGAAGCCCTACATCAACACTGTCCAGAAGTGTTGCCGACTTCTCTGGGCTCGGTCTCATCTTAGATGGAAAGTAGAACAGTGGAACTGTGTTTTTTGGTCCGAAGAGTCCACATTTCAAAAAGTTTTTGAAAATCACAGCCATCATGTTATCCTGGCCAAAGTGGAAAAGGACCATCCAAGCTGTTATAAGTGTCAGGTCCAAAAGCCAGTGTCTGGAGTGTGTCAGTGTCCATGACATGGGTAACTCGGCCAGCTGTGAGAACACCATGAATGCAGACAGATTTGTACAAATTTTGGAGCAACATATACTGCCATCCAGCACTGTCTTTTCCAGGGATGTCCCTGCATTTTCCAGCAGGACAACACCAAACCACATACTGCCCAGATTACAAGTGCATGGCTGTGTAAGCAGAGATTGCGGGTGCTAGATTGGCCTGCCTGCAGTCCTGACCATCTCCAATTGAGAATGTGTGGCGCATTATGAAGCACACCATCCGGCAATGAAGACCCCGTACAATTGTGCAGCTGAAGACCTGCATAATGGATGAATGGGGGAAAATTCCATTTTTTAAACTTAACAAACTTGTGTCTTCAGTGCCTAAATGCTTAATAAGTGTTATTAGAAGAAATGGTGATGATTCACAGTGGTAAACACTCAACTGTCCCAACTTTTTTTTTGAGCGTGTTGTAATCATCTGATTTGAAATGACTGTATATAAAAAAACAACAACAAAAAAACAATGAAATTCACAAGGTAAAACATCATATTATGTGTAGTTATAGAGCTTTCAATATAGCAATGGGTGAATATTATACTGTCCCAACTTTTTTGGAATTGGGGTTGAATAACTCAATAAGCCATTTTTTCGGCTTCATCTAATAACTGGGCTCATGATGCTGATCAGTTAAAAGATTTCAATAATTTGTGTGTGTGTCAATATTAGACTCAGTTGCCCCTGTCAAAACAAGAACTAGAGCAGAATAAATCACCTTGGATAAACGATGATATTCACATTTTAAGGAAAAAGTGCAGGAAGCAAAACATGCTGGGAAATCAAGTAAACTTCAGGATCTCTTAGTCCTCTACAGTAAGACAGTTAAAGCTGCTAGAACTGTGTATTTTTCTCCACTAATAACTGATAACTGCCATAACGCTAGGTTTTTATTTAACACAATTAATAATTTGATCAACCCCGTGTCTAGTGCTGCTTGTTGTCCGATAGACACGCTTTTGTCTTTTTTTGTTAATAATGTCTCTAACATAAGGGCATCAGTTATTCCTCTTTTACCATGTGTGGAAAATCGGCTTGTAGGGACAGTTTGTTGGATTCTTTGTCACCTATTTCAGAGCATTATCTATATAAAATTGTACAACAGTTGAAACAATCTAGTTGTCATACAGATGTTCCTTTAAGACTTTTCAAGGAAGTTATTGGGACTTTAGGTCCTTCTTTTTTTGTCTAGAGTAAATAGTTTGCTTGTGTCAGGTTGTGTCCCAGAGGAGTTAAACTGCTTCTGAAGAAACCCTCATTAAACCCTTTGGTTACAAATAACTATAGACCAATCTCAAAATTACCTTTCATCTCTAAAATAATAGAGAAAGCAGTAGATAATCAACTGTTGGAGGTAGTGAAGGATAAGTTTAAGGTTTTAGAGAATATCACTGTACAGAAACTGCCCTTCTTATGGCCCAGGTATACTTCGATTTGCGCATTCCAGATCAGCTCATGCCTGGTCGACTGCGTTGTGTTTGTGAGTATACTCTTCTGGCTGCGAGTGAATACGAACGCGTTTGATGCATGCCCACTACAACTTCTTTTTGATGAACTTTTAGTACAGTCAATAGCAGGCGCATGCATCAGCGACGTGCACAGCTGAGGACCGCATGCGCGGGTCAAGAAAATCTGTGCATCACACATACTGTGCACGGAGTGATACTTAACGCGGACACCCGAAGTATACTTTGGCCTTTAGGGTGACCAATGATTTCTTGATGGTGGAAGATGCTGGAGAATGCTCCATTTTAGTGTTGCTTGATTTAACTGCAGCGTTTGGTACAGTTGATCATTCAGTTGTAATCAAAACATTAAAGAGATGGGTGGGAATATCTGGGGTGGTTTTAGACTGGTTTGTTTCCTACTTGACAAATAGGAAATGTGTAGTGTCTGTTGAAGATGAGATGTCCTCCTCTTCAAAAATGAATTGTGGTGTCCCGCAAGGATCCCTGTTAGGGCCAAAATTGTTTTCACAATATATGCTACTGCTTGGTTAATTTTCATTGCTATGCAGATGACCTGCAGTTGTATTTGTTGTTCAATCCCAATGATCTGAGTAATTGAAATGTTCTTTAAGAGTGCATAGCAGATATAAATTGGTTGGCATGTAATTTCCCATATAAATTTGATGACATGTAAAATCGTCCCATTCTGTGGAGATTTCGTTCTCCATTTGGGGTTTTCCTGGGTCAAAAATGATTGAGTAGCATGAGTGATCCCGCTCTGAGCTCTCCCGTCTCTGGAGCAGAAATATCAGAAATCCTGCTGGATTCGTGTGCACTTCGGAGCGCCAAAGAAAGAGGGTGCCACAGTCATGTGAAGCATTCGCGTGTCAGATGAGAAGAATAATTAGCACCTTTAAAGCACCAAATGCACAATGAAGATCATTAAATTTGCTTGGGTGGTCACAGAAAAATGTTCGATGCCAGAAAACCCTGTCAGTGTTTCTTCAATTCTCAGTCTCACGTGAAGCCATGCTCACTGATAGATAAAGCCCACGCTGCATACATGGATATTTACATACTGCAATATACATGATATAGCAAAATCTCTATCGGTTGACACTTTATATCGTAACTACGATTTATAACGTCATATCGCCCAGCCCTAGGCATTACTTGGGTTGTCGCCTGAATATTTAGCAGAACTTTTAAGACCTTATGAAACAGTTAGGCCTCTTAGATCTTCTTGTCATTAGGTGATAGAGCGTTTGTAGTGAAGGCCCAAGGATTATGGAACAGCCTGCCCATGGACATTAGATCTGCTGAATCTGTGACTGTTTTTAAGTCTCGTTTAAAACTCATTTGTATAGACTGGCTTTTATTACTATATGAATTTGTTGGGTTTTATTGTATGTGTTTTTGATTTTATGTTTTGTGAAGCACCTATATAAATAAAATCATTATTATTATTATTATTATATACACACTGTCTCTACATGTGTATTAATTATTGCTCCTGGAAGGGCCACTCTTGATAAGCTTCAAGTCATCGTGTGACCTTTTGAAGTTACTATGGTGATTAACAATACATTTTGAAGTGAAAAGCAGACTTTTATAATTCCAGAAGGTTAGTATATTAAATTTATTTCATTTAATACAACCGACCGACTAGTTGATTAAGAAAATTGGTGGTTTTGCACATCCCTAATTAGCTAATGTAACTTTGCAACAAAGATGAAAATTGGAATTCCATGTCATTTCTGTACGGCTTGTTCTGAAGTTCATCTGAGACATTTTTTGTTGAAGTAGCTAAAAAACAATCAATGTCACAATCCAAAGTAACCGGCACCGTAATAGGCCGTTTTAATGTAAGGGGAACATTGCAATCATCATAGAAGAGTACCATTCCAATCATCAGAGGAAGCAAGAATTTTTTCTGTGGACCAAACAGTTCAAATGTTATGTGCAACAGTAAAGTGAATGTTTGAACTGGTGGTGGCGCTATGGAGTTTGGCCAGGGACCCCAAACTTGGTCAAGGGGCTATTAGTTCCAGCCCCTATCAGTGTGCCAAATAACATCATTTTCCTATGTAAGGTTCATAGTGCTACCTTAAACTCCTGTTGGGGAAAAAGAGGAAGATGACCAATAAGAATAGGCTACTTGCAAGCAGCAGTGATCAGGGACAAGCCCTGCAACTATTCAGTAAGCACAATACAAAAAGCTTCAGTACAACAAAAATTCAACTGTAAGACTTGGCTACATGGGGATCAAACCCCGAACCTTTGGAACTATTGTCCAGAAATGTACACACTGCACCACTCAGTTGACATGTCTCACTGATGGCAAAGAGACATGCCAAGTTTAGAGTCGGCACACAAAATTGTGGAACATGATGTCGATGATGCATGCCAATTTTTTTTTTAATCATACAAAGCATTCAAAAGATACATTACTTTTGAATAGAATTTAAAATGGCATAGAGGCAATATGGCTGATGTCGGGAAAAGCTCATGATTTGAGCTTAGGTCTGTATATAAAGGTTCATAATACTTAAATATCAATTCGCCTATGGAAAATTAAATTTAGATTTTTTTACTTTCATATTGTTGGGCTCAAATATATCAAAATTATGATGGTAGATAGCAGAGACCTGTATAATCTAACAGGGGGAATGGATAATTACTGTATCTAAAATGTGTCCTTACTAAAATGTAGCAAAAAATGGCCCCTTATTAAAGAATAAGTTCATTTCTGACAATGTTGTGCAGCATTTGACAAACACTACAGGCAGTGCATTTTTGTATTTATGGGGACAAAAGCAGGTTGATATTAACAGAGCCTTGTGTGTGAGAGAGACGTGTGTCATTTCTAGTTTCTGACTCGGACTGAGACGGATGTTAATACCAGGTGTAAACCAGGCTGGAGAGTCACTTGTGGCCTCACAGATTTGGAGAATGCAATAACTATCAAAGACCGTGCAGTTGCTCATTGTGTTATCATTGTGGGTTTGATTGACAGCTGAGATTGAGCGGTCAGATCCCGTCGCCTTAGTGAAAATCTTTGAGGATCACAAGGAAACAATTATAGAAGTAAAGCTCTTCATGAACTTGAGCTGATATCCTAATCTCATTCTCTTTCTCTTTTGGTTCTGGTTGCATCTGTTGCCTGGTGGAATCTGGTCATCTCTTCATCACTGTCCATCTATTCATCTGTGGAACAACATAACCTGAATGCTCTCCAAAGTAGCAGTAAGTATGCATGCAATCATTTCAAACACCTCAACAGCATTTTTATGACTTTTGTTGCACCTAATATAGGTATAGGTTTAGAAATGATCAAACTTCTGTATGTTACTCATCCCGCTCTGTTCGCATTTAGACTAATATTGAAGGAGAGGGGTGCAGTTGCCAATTGCTTTAGTCTAACCAGGTTACTATGCATTAGTTTGAAAATGTTTTCTCTGTTTTCAAAGGCTTTTCTTTTAACAGTATGTTCGTCTAGTCATGGAGCATGGCCACCTACATGTTTCTCATTTGTAGTGTTTTGTCAGACAGACGTGCCAGATGCTAAAGTCATTGACTGTGTTTGGTTTTGGTCTACAGCAACAGAAGAACCTTGAGGGGTACGTGGGGTTCGCCAACCTCCCCAACCAAGTGTACAGAAAGTCTGTGAAGAGAGGCTTCGAGTTTACTCTTATGGTTGTTGGTGAGTAACTTCTATCATGTTTATTCCACTGCTGCCCACTGAATTCCTCTCTTTCCCTCTGGCAAATACCAGCTCATTTGTCATTTGCAGGACTGATAACCAAATAGCCTTAAACAAGCCTTTTGGAAGCTCAAACTTTTTTTTTGTCTAACTTTTGATAGACATTTTAAAGGAATAGTTTTTCAACTAATTCCATTTTGTTTTCATATGACAAAAAACAACAACAACAAAACAGAGATGATCTCTTTAGACCCCCAAGACTGTGAAGTTTAAAAAATATATATTTTTATTTAAAAGTCATACAGACATTGTTTGAAAATGCACGTTTTGTTCAGGTCTTTTGGTGTAACCCTGAAACAACATCTTGATATTCTTGACTCAAACATTCATGATATTTGTGAAAAAAATAAATAAATTTCACCTTGAAAAATATGTTTGAAAACTTTCTTGAAATTAATGAAGCTCACTCTTCATATGTGCACATTGCACATATTTTCAATGTGCAAGGAAAGTATTTAATACATTTATACTTAATGGTTATACCACATGACATTTAAGTCATTAACACTATTTGTTATTTTTTGTAGAAAAAGATATAAATGTTTCTCAGAAATTTGTGAAACCAACATTGACTCAAAAATGTTATTTCTGTGAACTTAAAACTGCATGTTTTAAACTAGATTTCTAATTTTTTATCACCTTGGACAACCTAATTTGTCAATGACCCACCTGTTGAAGAATCAAAGAATCATTTCATAGAAAAAAAAAAAGGGGGAGTTGGGTTGTCAAGCTCCTAAATGTAACAATAAAATGCACCATAAAGTATCATAAAAGTAGTCCATTTGACTTCTGCACTTTATTCACTTTTGTACTTGTGTTTATTGCATTTTTGGAGCTTGACACCCCATTTTTATTTCTGTTGTATGTTGAAAAATATTCTGTAGATATTCTGCTAAGCATCTTTATTGTTCCACGGAAGAAAGTCATGTGTGTTTGGAACAGAATGAGGGTGAGTAAATGAAGAAAACATTTTCATTTGTGTGAACTATTCCTTTAAAAACATATTGTCTCTTGAATTTTGCAACATATGGAGCAAAGCTTGAGAGTAAAATGTTGATGAAAGTGCTATGTTTAGGGATGGTGGGGGTCGGGGGGTGGGGGGGGTGACCCAACATGTAGCGGTATGTGGATTATACACTCTCATGTGTCTAGCAGTATAGAGTTTCACACGGACAGCTTCATGCCAGGCACTGGCAGCTGTCTGCTAAAATGCATTAGCGATGGATTTCACAGAGCAGAACAGAGCGAGGGAGCAGAGCTCGAAGAAACGCACTTTTAAAACAAATGTGCTTCCCATTTCTTGACGGAGCCGGGGTTTTTCCCCCTCCTTTGGAATGTGTGTGTGTGTGTCCTAACGCTGGCCTAGCGGGTAGGAAGTTTCCTGTAATCTCATTCATTCAGCTTGTCCTGAAGGCTCGTATCTACCTCCACTTTCAGCCCTACACACATTCCAACCACAACATAACCTGAATCTGACACCTACTGGGGTCACCTTGTGTCCTGCACACTCCAGATGTAATCCAGAGCAGAAGCTGCATTGGGAAGGACTGAAATGTCAGTATTCCACAGTTCCAGCTCCACAGGGTTTGGGAGGAGTGTTTGTGTTGCTACGCCCTGGAGTTTCCCCACTCTGCTTCATGTTAGGCAGGAAACTGGCTTTTAGATGCCAATTTTCTATACAGCATGTAATAAGAATCACAGAGTAATTGAAAAAGTGCAGCGACTGTCAAACATAACCAGCTCTCTCTATCTTTTTTGAGCTTTTGGCTGATAAAAAGGGAGTTTACACTCCCCAAACAATCTGCAACATTAAGCAATTTGACTTTCGGTACCGTTAACGGTTCTTGAATGTGCATTCAACCATGCTGACAGTGTTTCCTGCTACCGTTCAGTGGCACTGTAACACCACTACTGAATCAGCAGCACAAAACATACAACGCGGCCAGTGTAGTCTGATTCCCAAATGATTGACTCTTGTGAGTTGGTTCTTTTGAATCTACAGCATGAAACATACAGCGCGACCAGTGTAGTCTGATTCCCAAATGATTGACTCTTGTGAGTTGGTTCTTTTGAATCTACAGCATGAAACATACAGCGCGACCAGTGTAGTCTGATTCCCAAAAGAATGACTCTTGTGAGTTGGTTCTTTTGAATCTACAGCATGAAACATACAGCGCAACCAGTGTAGCCTGATTCCCAAATGAATGACTCTTGTGAGTTGGTTCTTTTGAATCTACATCGTGAAACATACAGCGCGACCAGTGTATTCTGATTCCCCAATGAATGACTCTTGTGAGCTGGTTCTTTTGAATCTACTGCGGAAAACATACAACGTGACCAGTGTTGCTGATTCCCGTATGAATGACTCCTATGAACCGGTTCTTTTAATTCTACTGCACAAAACTAAATAGCGCAGCCAGTGTTGTCTGATCCCCAAAAGAATGACTTTTGTGAGCCAGTTCTATTGAATCTACTACGTGAAACATACAGCGTGACCGGTGTAGTCTGATTCCCAAATGAATGACTCTTATGAGCTGTTTTTTTTTTTTTATCTACACCGCAAAACATACACCGCTTCCTCCTGAAGGAATGACTCCCAATCTTTTTAGTGGATGAAAAACTTACTGTATCGCAAGTTATTTATTTAGTCATGTCCGTCTTGAAATGAACTTTTGATTTCAGAGTTATACGTGGATGGTTGTTGATATGACAATGTGTAGTTAAAGATACACAATCACATTATGAGTTTTGATGTATTTAGTGGAAATGTATACAAATTAATGATAAAATATCTTAATAAAAAGTCTTTGGAAAAGGACCATTTCCAACAATCTGTTCTGTTAAAATAATGAAATGATAAATCATAATTTGATTAAAGGTTGCTGAGGGCAGTAAATCCAATAAGAATGGCAATACTTATTTCCTAATATTTACTCAACCATTGACTAGATGTTTAAATAGCATATTGTGTAAAATACACTTTCACAAAATAATTTTGTTGTAATGAATGGTATTATAATTCAATAAAACATTGCTACAACATTTTTTGTTTGCTTGTTTAGTTTTGTAGTTATGACCAATTTTGGGGGTAGGGGGAAAATTCTGCAGCAAACAATGCCTTGCAGTTGAGCTTTAGATTCAGTTAAAGGAGAAGTCGACATACAGTTCTCCATCTTCCAACTGGCCCACTCTCTTTCCCACGTTCTGTTTATATCCATGCAAGTGAAAGTTCTTCGGATGAGTTTGTGGTAAATTCTCTCTCCCTCCCTGCAAAGGCCCGAGCTTTTCCTGCTTCCAGCTCCCCCCCACCCCAATCATGCGATGGTTTAAACAGCTGTGGGATATTTCCTTTAAAGGAAGTGAGCTGGACTCTCACCGATCCGCCTGCTGTGGTTTGTTCTGAGCGGGGCGGCTGTGCTCCACTGGCAGTGACTTGCACTTGGTTTGATTGCAACAGCATAGTAGTATTTTACTGTGTTTTGAGCAGGTCTGTTGTGAAATACTGAAGGTTAAATGGATGCTTGTTGTGTGTAATGTGTTTTTTTTTTTTTTTTTTTTTTTTTAAACAAAGGATTTGAAACCGAACAAACAGTGAGTCTGAGTTTCGTAATGCAATGAGACAGGGCGGGTTGCAGATACCACTGTTTTGCATTTTTGGGCAGCTGACAGGAAAGCCATGATCTGTCATCATTGCTGAAACTGGCAGAATTAAATGAAGGACTCTATAAAACTCTTGCTCACAGTTGTGATTCAGAGCCTCACTACTTCTAGGGATAGTTCACAAAACAAATGCAATTCTGTCATTATTTACTCACTCTAATGCCATTCCAACGGCTTTATTTGTTCTGTGGAACACTAAAGAAGAAATATTGTTAAATATCCAGAGTGCTCTTTCATAATGTGGTCTGGGGCTGTGATTCTCTAAAAGTGACACAAAAGAAGGCATGCAGATTTTTGGCCAATATGGATTAACCAAAAAAAATATACATACAGTGGCAAGAAAAAGTATGTGAACCCTTTGGAATCACCTGCGTTTATGTATAAATTTGTCTTAAAATCTAGTTTGATCTTCATCTAAGTTACAATAATGAACAAACACAATCTGTTTAACTAATAACACAAATTATTGCATTGTTCTTGTACATAATGAATACATCATTCAAACATTCACAGTGTAGGTTGGAAAAAGTGTGTGAACCCCTAGGCTAATGACGTCAACAAAAGCTAATTAGAATCAGGAGTTGGCAAACCTGACATCCAATTAATGAAACGAGATTTTGGGGGAGGCCTGGGTAGCTCAGTAAGTAAAGACGCTGACTACCACACCTGGAGTCCAAGTTCGAATCCAGGGCGTGCTGAGTGACTCCAGTCAGGTTTCCTAAGCAACCAGTTGGCCCGGTTGCTAGGGTGGGTAGAGTCACGTTGGGTTAACCTCCTCGTGGTTGCTATAATGTGGTTCTCGCTCTCGGTGGGGCACGTGGTGAGTTGTGCGTGGATGCCACGGAGAATAGCGTGAAGCCTCCACATGCGCTAGGTCTCCGCAGTAATGCGCTCAACAAGCCACGTGATAAGATGCGTGGATTGACGGTCTCAGACGCGGAGGCAACTGAGATTCGTTCTCCGCCACCACGAGGACTTAGAGCGCACTGGGAACTGGGCATGCCAGATTAGGGAGAAAACAGGAGAAAATCCAAAAAAAAATTATAATAATTTAATGAAATTGGAGGTATGCGTTAGAGCTACTTTGACTTATAAAAAGCACTCAGACATTTTGAGTTTGCTATTCACAAGAAGCATCTGCTGACGTAAACCATGCCTCACAAAAAAGAGATCTCAGAAGACCTACGATCAAGAACTGTTGCTTTGCATAATGCTGGAAAAAGTTATCTCGAAGAGCTTAAATATTCATCTGTCCACAGTCAGACAAATTGTCTATAAATGGTGACGATTTAGTACTGTGGCTACTCTCCCTAGAAGTGGCTGTCCAGCCAAGATGACTCAAAAGGTACACCACAGAATGCTGAATAAGGTACGAAAGAAGTAGAGTGGCAGCTAAAGACTTCAAGGAAGGAATCATTGGAACTGGTTAACATCTCTGTTCATGAGTCTACTATATGGAAGACATAGCAGGACACCACGAAGGAAGCCACTGCTTTCCAACAAAAACATTGCTGCGCACCTGAAGTTTGCCAAAGACCACCTTGACACTCCACTACACTTCTGGTTGAACTATTCAACTAAGGTTGAATCATTTGGGAAGAACACGCAGCACTATGTATGGTGTAAAAAATGGCACCACATACCAACTTGAAAATATCCTCCCAGCGGTGAAGTATGGTGGAGGTAGCATCTTGATTTGGGGCTGCTTTGCTGTTTCGCTGCTTCGGGGCCTGGACCACTTGTCATCATCGAGGGAAAAATGAATTCCCAAGTTTATCAAGATATCCTACAGGATAATGTCAGGGTGGCTGTGTGCCAGCTGAAGCTCAGTAGAAGTTGCGTGATGCAGCAGGACAATGACCCTAAACATTGAAGTAAATCCACTACAGAATGGCTTAAAAAAAAAGAAATTCCACCTTTTGGAGTGGCCCAGTCAGAGCCCAGACCAAAACCTAATAGAGATGCTCTGGAATGACCTTGAGAGCCGTTCACACCAGACATCCCAAGAATATGGCTGAGCTGAAGCAGTTCTGTAAGGAAGAATGGTCCAAAATTCCTTCTGAACATTGTGCAAATCTAATCCACAGCTCCCGGAAATGCTTGTTTGAGATTATTCCTGCCAAAGGATCATCCAATTATTAAATCCAAGGGTTCTCTTACTTTTTCCACAGTGCTTTGAATGTTTAATGGGATGTTTAACAGGATGTTTAATAAAGACATGAAAGATTATAATTGTTTGTGTGTTTTTAGCTTAAGCATATTGTCTTAGTCCAATTAATGCAAAAAACTAGCTAATTACAATGGGTTCACATTCTTGTTCTTGCCACTGTACATGTATAGCTATTTTGCCACACACCCACCATATTTTGCCATCAGATTATTGTTTTGATTAGGAATTGGATGTTTTAAAAATGTACAAAAGTGGGGGCCTGGGTAGCTCAGCGAGTATTGACACTGACTACCACCCCTAGAGTCGCGAGTTAGAATCCAGGGTGTGTTGAGTGACTCTAGCCAGTTCTCCTAAGCAACCAAATTGGCCCGGTTGCTTGGGAGGGTAGAGTCACATGGGGTAACCTCCTTCTGGTCGCGATTAGTGGTTCTCATTCTCAATGGGGTGCATGGTAAGTTGTGCATGGATTGCGGAGAGTAACCTGAGCCTCCACATGCTGTGAGTCTCTGTGGTGTCATGCACAACGAGCCATGTGATAAGATGCGCAGATTGACTGTCTCAGAAGCGGAGGCAACTGAGACTTGTCCTCCGCCACCCGGATTGAGGTGAGTAACTGCGCCACCACGAGGACCTACTATGTAGTGGGAATTGGGCATTCCAAATTGCTTACAAAAGCTATTTGACCCACTGTGCTTAAGATTTTCAGCAAATACCGAAAGACTGAAAAGCATAAATCTTAGTCTGTTTCTCACGCATAGTTGGAAGACATGAAATCACCATTTACTTTCATAAGACAAAGAGCAGCATGAACAATCTGCTATACTTCTCCTTTTTTGTTTTTCACGGAAGAAGTTATACAGGTTTGGAATGATGTGAGTAAATGATGAAAGAATTTTCATTTTTGGGTGAACTATTCCAGTTTATACAAATGAGTTTCCTCGCACAGCTGCAAGTTACGGTGCTTCTGCATTATATGTGAATTTTATGCAGCAATGAAATTCTCTCTGGTCGACCTGCATTCAGTATCATGTGTCATACTGCAGCAACTCAACCATCATGAGTCACTCAGCTGCACTGGTTTCACTTCAAAGACGCAGCAGAAAGGCAGCACAGCTTGCCACTTGCTGTCTACTTTTATTGTTTCCCTAATTCATAATGACACTTTTAAGAAGACTGTATTTTGCCCCCTGTTTTCAAAGAACACATTCTGTGAGCCGCATTTTCTTTGACTCAAAGAAAAGGTTTTGCATCTCTCCAGGCCATGAGTGGAAGACGTTTTTGTTGTGATAGTGAGGTCACTGTTAATCTGCCCTCATGGAAAATATTTAGGATTTGAAAGAATCATTGTGTTCCCCATGTTGTATTTTAGTGGATGAATGCAAGGAATATTCTACTTATGTGGTGCCACATGGAGTTCTGGAGATAAAAATAAATATTTTAGAGAATTATAATTATGTACGGGTGTTTCTTTAACTTTGGGCCCTTTTAGCACTGTAGATTTCTAGTAAGTTAAGTCTCATTTAAACTTTTTTCACACTCCACCCTCTATTTCTACTAACAATGTCTAACAGTGACTACATTTACATGGACACCAGAATGCCGCTTATTGCGAGAAAGTGGCATACTATGAGAAATCAGTGTTCTGATTTACATGCATTGTATCAGCGGCGTACACTTTACTCCTGTATGCATGCAGCTCGGTCAGTAAGCAGCTTTCTCCACAGCAATGTAATTTACCCACAGTGCTTGTGTAAATAACAAACATGATATCCGGTACACGGTATTTTTTATTCCCAGATGCTTTGCTTTATTTTCAGATACTCCAGAGTTGTTGCTGTGTTTGTTTCCTTAACTTTCCATCGCGATATGCAGCGGAATTGCGCTGCAATAGTAGGATTTCCCCTCTTACATAAAATTCCGGGATTCCCCCAATGTACGAGCGCACATACCTGAACGTGAGGGACTGTCTATATTTTACATAGGTGTTTATAAATGTGTATGTGCTTTTCCCACTGAACTCTCAGAAATGTTGAATTCTTTTCCACTTTGTTTACTTGTTGTTGAGCTCCGGTCTGTTCACGCACATGCGCACTCTTCAAAAATCTGTTAGAATGCCACTTATGTGTTTACTTGGCCACATTAAGCAAACGGCGCTTTCTGCAAAAATCCTGGAATAACCCGCAAGACGCGGAGAACACATTTAGTGCTTGGCGAGTGTTCATTTTGGGAGACATAAATTAGTCTTATTATTAGTATATTCACATTGCTCTTTTCCATATAATGAAAGCAAATGATTGCAGACACTGCTGAGCTCCAAAAACGACAAAAAAAAAAGACATAATTGTAGTCCATCTGACTTTTGTGCAGTATTCCAAGTATTCTGAAGCCATATGTTAGCATTGTGTGAGAAACAGACCAAAAAAAAAGTGGAAAGGTTTCTGTTGCGATGGTGAGGTCAGTGTTGTTCTACCCTTTGAAAAATATTTAGGATTTGAAAGAGAGTTTTCTTTGTTGAAAGGTTCTCTCCCTGTTTTGAAGTGTGCAGTGGCTGGTTCTTCAGCTGGCTGTGTAAGTGGCACAGGGTTGGGCACTTGTTAAAGGTCAGGAGAGAAGCCTAGCGCTGCTCTGTGCCAGCATGCACCCAGTTTCCTTCACACTGTCCTCTTTGTTTCAGGTCTTACAGAAACCACTTTGCCTAACATCCAGTTGACAGATCGCTCTCGGATGCTTGGAGGAATTGTTCTGTGAAAATGTCACTTGTTGTTTGTTGGAGACATGCATTGTGGGAGAGCATTGGAAGTTTGTGGAAATCAAATGTCAGCAATACTTTTGTTTAGTATGAACTGGGAGCAAATAATATTATTCTAATAAGTTACCTAATATTTTTTAGATGCCAGCTACAATTGCCTAGCATGCAGGCAGGGAACGACCCCATATAAGTTCATGTCAAAGCTGGTCAAATTAGGCCACTCCTTCAGGCTGATTTCCTGTTTTCTGAGTTAAGTTATAGGAAACTTCTGGGTCCAATACAAGTTATGCTCAATTGACAGCATTTGTGTTATAATGTTAATTACCACAAAAAATAATTTTGACTTGTCTCTCCTTTTAAAAAAATAAATAAGAAGCAAATATAGAGGTTACAGTGAGACACTTGCAATGAAGTGAATGGGGCCCATTTTTGGGGGGTTTAAATGCAGTTACATTAATTGTTCTGTTAAAAGTTGAGTGTTATTTCAGCTGTAAAGTTGTTTAAATAGTAATTTTTAGGGTTGATGGCGTTACGTAGTCATGGCAGCAAAGTTGTAAAAATGGATATAACTTTACACAGAAAAGGTTAGTAAGTGATTTTATCACACTAAAATGTTAGCACACATTGTTTACATCTTGTGGCTATACTTTTGAAACGGTGAGTATTTTATCTTTTACAGATTGGCCCCATTCAATTCCATTGTAATTTGCCTGACTGGCCGTGTTTCCAGTGCTAGTTGCTTTCACACTGTCTCTTCCGGGGCTTCATCGTGCCACCTCAGGGCTTTCTCGGGGCCCTTGGGCCAAACAAGGCCAACTGGAAATTGAGGCGGTGTCAATGTCAAAGTCGGAGTTTCGTTGAACTTGCCAGGTTGTGTATACAGCGCACAACAGTACAGGATCGGGAAAAATTACAAAATTGCGGGTACAGTACAAATTTGTTAAAACGCACAATGGTCAAAGCGGTCCCAAAGAAAGAACTTCCCATGGTTCGAGATCATGGACTGTGTGCTGAGACATCGTTCCACTGTTAGTGGAGAGACCACTCAGGACACCATGGCAGTTACAGTCGCTGAGTTGTCAACACTAACTTATCTTGCTAGCTAATGTTTACAAACAATGTAAAGTCTATATTCTAGTTAACTAGTGAACATGCTTGTGGGCAGAGTGTGTGATGTTGGCACCATGGTGGTGTGTTAAAGCTGGTTTTTAGGGCAACACTGCAGGGTTATTGGCATGATGGTGGAAAAGCGGCTCGAGCTCCGAAGCTATTGGCCCCGGCTGGCCAGATGATAGCCCTGGCTCACACTGGCCCGATAGTGGAAAAGTGGCTACTGTAACCCAGTTTTTGCTTTTTTTTTTTTATGTAAGAGGGACAAATCAAAATTATTTTTTTTTATTTTTTTTTTGATAACCATCATTATACCACAAATGCTGTCGATTTGGCTTCACTTACATTTAACCTGGAAAATTCCTTCAGGCATTGAGAGTTTGATAGATCTGCAGTGATAAGTAGGCCCATGCAGAATCAGCCCACTTTTATGCACATTTTCTGTGCTAATTGTGAGGGGAAATCTGCGGAATAGAAATTTTTACATTTTCTAAAGAAAATGTGAGTGGTGCTTGCCCATCCAAAACTCACTGCCACGATACTAGTGTGTTGCTGAGTGGTTACAATACAGTTTCTTGCTGATCCAAATCAAAAGAGCCCCTCCCCAAGTCTCCATGATATTCTATACCATTGAGATGGCTTTGGCCCCTCCAGTGTAAGTCTGTGGGATTTTTAAAATTATTATTATTATTTTTTATTTTTGCAAGGCATAAAACGCAAGTAAGATGTCTTAGAAAAGTATGGTTATAGCACATCTTTCCCCTACAAGCCACATAATTTGAGGTATCATTAGCCGCGTTTCCCCTATCGGGCCAAATGTGGGCATGCTACTGTGTGCCAGGGCCAGTTGTGTTCCCATTGTCACTTCCGGGACACCATCATGCATCCTCGGTGCTTCTTCGGGGCCAAGCCAGAGAAGAACAACTGGGGATTGAGGCAGGGTCAGTGTCAAAGTGGAGTTTCACTGAGTCAGGTCAGAGGTTTCAGCACCAAGATACTCATTTCCCAATTTTTCATATCTAGCTACCAGCTTACCTCAATAGATCAACAGAGAATGGAGACTCGTCAGTACTGGTCAGTAGACAAAATCAGGGCTCTTCTGAATATTTGATGAAAATGCTCAACGTCAGAGCGATAGCGACTGCCGAAAACGAAGACGCGAGTAATTATGTTGTCGCCGAACTTGCCAAGTTGTGTATCCAGCGGACAACGGTACAGTTGTACACAGAAAAAATTGTGTACACGGTACAAATTTGTGTTCATTTGGAGGGCTAGCTAGTCTCCAGAGTCTGATACCTCAGCTTGAGCTTCCCTCTTGCTTCTGAAATGGGTGGGGTGTGTGACGTTGGCACCAGGGTGGCGTATTCAGGGCAGGTTTTAGGCCAACACTGTGGGACTATTGGCCCGATGGGAGGAGTGGAGATCGATTTTGGTCTCGTGGCTCAAGGTCCAAGGCTATTGGCCCCGGCTGACCAGTTTATAGCCCTGGCTCGCTCTGGCCTGATAGTGGAAACGTGGCTATTCATGTCCATAGCACAACTGGTGTCGTAGGATTGAGAAATACATAGTAATATTGATCACCAGTTAGCCAAAATATTAAAAAAAACAAACATGCAAGGAGTGGGGAATGTGTAGGACTTTATAAATTAGAGCTTTCTGCACATTCTGTGTAGGCCTAATCACAAGACGCCAACAGACCTTATAAGTGAGACATGTCTTGAAATCTCTGACGTAATCTCTCCATCTTTATTCTGCAGGGGAATCAGGTTTGGGGAAGTCGACACTCATCAACTCTTTGTTCCTGACAGACTTGTATTCTCCAGAGTATCCCGGACCCTCTCACAGAATCAAGAAGACTGTTCAGGTAAGATCAGCTCCTCTTAGGGATGTATTTGTTTCTTACGTTACTGTATGTTCACAATAGAGGTTTTTAAAGCTTGGTTTGTAGCAGCTGGATCACATATGCTTTAGTTTGCCACAAGTAAGTTCGATCTTTTTTTTTTTTTTTTTTACCCAATTTGGAATGCCCAATTCCCAATGCGCTTAAGTCCTCTTAGTCGCATAGTGATTCGCCTCAGTCCGGGTGGTGGAGGATGAATCCCAGTTGCCTCCGCATCTGAGACCATCAACCCACGCATCTAATCACGTGGCTTGTTGAGCGCGTTGCCACGGAGACATAGCGCGTGTGGAGGCTTCATGCCATCCACCGCGGCATCCACGCTCAACTCACCATGTGCCCCACCGAGAACGAACCACATTATAGTGACCACGAGGAGGTTACCCCATGTGACTCTACCCTCCCTAGCAACCGGGCCAATTTGGTTGCTTAGGAGACCTGGCTGGAGTCACTCAGCACACCCTGGGATTCGAACTAGCGAACTCCAGAGGTGGTAGCCAGTGTCTTTTTACTACTGATCTACCCAGACCCCTGTAAGTTCGATCTCTTGAAGAGTCAGCAGTATTCCAGTATT
This sequence comes from Myxocyprinus asiaticus, assembly GCF_019703515.2. Classification (NCBI taxonomy): domain Eukaryota; kingdom Metazoa; phylum Chordata; class Actinopteri; order Cypriniformes; family Catostomidae; genus Myxocyprinus; species Myxocyprinus asiaticus. The sequence continues at coordinate 9,462,366 of NC_059377.1, forward strand.
GGCCTAATATCAAAAAGTTTATTTAGAAGGCCAGTAACACTCATGCTGAAGACTACTTCTCATTTATCGAAAGCAGTGCTACTTATAGACAGGTTTTTTTTGTTTAGTTTTTTTTTGTGGTGATTGTCATCGTGCAACCACTACTGCAGTAATCACAAACATGTCTTATCTTTTTAATAAAGAGCAGGGTTGTAAATGTGTCAACCGGTAGAGATTTGGCTACAACGTTTATACTGTAGTATATCCACGTCGCAATTTTTTTTTCTTTTTATACATTTGTAAAAGGGTCCCTGAGATATCTAAAATTGAGTTACCCTGATCTGAATAAAAGGGCTTGTTGTGACTTGGCTTGCAGCTGAATAACCAAACTGTGTCTGTCAACACCTGCCAATCAAGCCACTGTTAGAACTGGATTGACAGGCGTTGTCAGTCACTGTCAGTAGTAGCATCAGACACAGGTGTAGCCCAGCACACCTCATCTCAGGCTTTATGGTATGTGGTACGTCATCCACCGTAAATTACAACGATTTTAGCACCAATTTTTTCACACAGGCTGCATGGTGCTTTTACAGTCAACAATTAATGATCCAGTTTTGTGGTTGAGCAGTTCACTTTAAAGAGGTAGTTGCGTATCTGAGATGTGATAAATTGGTATGTCTGTGTGGAACACTGCATTGTGCACCCGCTATGTTATTGTGCAGACCATTGTGTTATCTGGATTCAGATGCTTTCGTTGATGATACATTACGTAAGTATGTTATCACAAGTCTGTCATAGAGGGTGATCTGAATGCACTGGATAAACAGGAAAGGCCTGGTCAAATGAAGTCTGTCGATGCAACCAAACAACACTGAAGTCTTTTGCTTTTTTGCACCAAAACTATTTAGATCCCATGCTGTTTTTACCATTATCTGGGAAAAGGCTAAGATACCTGAATTGTTCTGCATCAGAACAGTTGACTTAGAATGAAAGAAAAATTTTTTCGGATCATTCCAATATGATATTTTGGACCTGATGTGAAGAAGTTCAAAGTGATCCGTTGTTTCATTTTAAATTTAAAGTCGTGCATGTTTCTCATGTCGATAATTCAGACTTTGCGAGAATAGGCCTTAATTCTATCTAGGATCCAAGGCAGATGAGAAGTGGATGTTGTGAAGTACTGTAAATGGGTTTAAAAATCCATCTCTCTCCAGGCAAAGACCACTGCTGCACAGTTCAAAGCTTGACGTGCAACTCTTCAAATATGTATCTGCGCGTCGCGTCGACACAGACCACAACAGGCTGTAATGTAATTACAATTACAAATTACAAAAAGATTGTAATATGATTACAATCTTTGTTTCATGTCAATAGTGTGTAACACTGTTTAACACATGGTGAATTCATGCTGCATTATGGGCCATTAACAGGTGATACACTCATTATGGAGCGTTCATGGAGAAACAATGACGCTCAGATTTCCTTCCCAGGCAAAATCATGCTGCTCCTTACTCCGCCTCCACTCCACTCTGCTCACAAACTCTGGTACCAACTACTGAAATTTTGGTATCGGGACAACCCTACGGCTAGGATTTGTGCTTGTTGCCCCCTGCTGAAAACATGAAAATGGTACTTCAAGCTTGAAATGCTACAATGGCAGGAATATTCCTTATAACGGTCCGAGGGCATGATTCATTTACAAGTATTCACATTGATATGTATAGAACAAGTGCTAAAACGGTACTTTCTCTTTAAGAATACTGGCAGTTCCATGAGCATCAGTGTTTTTTGGTTGAGCACAGATTGTTCAATGAGAGAGGAGTCGCACGGTTTCTTTACCGAATCAGTGCTATGTCTGATTAGAATTAAATATTTCTATTTTTGTTGTTTTTGATCAACAACTGACTGATTTGACATTATTCAGTGACAAATGTATTGCGTGGATCTCATCTTTGGGCACGGATTACACAGAGCAAGTCAAACCAAACTTTTACTCTCAATACACAGTGAAAGGATCTCTGTGCTGAACTGCTTTGCTAAAATACTTTATTATACTAATTTATATTGAAATCTGAAAATGAACCAGCCAGTGGCTATAATCACAGACATTTTTAGCCCAAAGCGTGAAATGTGGTTGCATATGCAAATTATTTACTTGCATTGTAGATTGCACATAGAATTAATGATCGATCTTGGGATTTTTTTGGGGGGGGGGATTTTTCCCCTTTTTCTCCCAATTTGGAATGCCCAATTCCCAATGCGCTCTAAGTCCTCGTGGTCACATAGTGATTCGCCTCAGTCCGGGTGGCGGAGGACGAACCCCAGTTGCGTCCGCGTCTGAGACAGTCAACCCGCGCATCTTATCACGTGGCTTGTTGAGCGCATTGCCACGGAGACATAGCGCGTGTGGAGGCTTCATGCCACTCACCGCGACAACCACGCTCAATTCACCATGCGCCCCACCGAGAACAAACCACATTATAGCGAACACGAGGAGGTTACCCCATGTGACTCTACCCTCCCTAGAAACCGGGCCAATTTGGTTGCTTAGGAGACCTGGCTGGAGTCACTCAACACGCCCTGGGATTCAAACTAGCGAACTAGCGAACTCCAGGGGTGGTAACCAGCGTATTTTACCACTGAGCTACCCAGGCCCCGATCTTGGGATTTAAAAATGTATATCAGGATCATTCAAATGAAGTTTGTGATGCATTGGAAAATCGATATTTTCACTCAGCCCTAATCAGAAGGTGAATCATATGAGCTCCAATGTCTGTACTCTGATTGGAAGTCGATGACGAATGTATAACATGTCTTTGAGTTTATAGGCTCTGATGAAATACTGTGCAAAGAATCTGAAGTCTCTGCTGTCAGATCAGACTGATCATATCTCTCTGGTCTCTGTTCTGTCCTGCACAATAACAAAGAATATGTGTGTGCTTGCCAGATTCTGGAAAGTGAATCAGAGAGTCACTATGTTACACAGTGGTTTGTGTTTGAGGAGGAAAAAGAGAAATCTTGATCACGTCCAAGATTGAGTTTACATCACTTTTTTTTTTTTTTTTTTGGAGTAAACTGCATAGGATTTGGGTGTGGGTGGGGCAGAGTGGGAGTGTGTATTTTGACAGTGTTGGAGTGTGTGTGTGTGTGTGTGTGTGTGTGTGGAAGTGCTTTGATTATGATATGGAGAATTGCACACACTAACCATCCACTCTGTGGTCTGGCTCCAGTGCCCTGACTATTTCAGGCCTGTGTGTGTGTGTGTGTGGAAGTGCTTTGATTATGATATGGAGAATTGCACACACTAACCATCCACTCTGTGGCCTGGCTCCAGTGCCCTGACTATTTCAGGCCTGCGTGTGTGTGTGTTTGTGTGTGTGTGTACTTGTTTGGGAATGCTCATTGAGAGTAATTGTTGTTTATGTGAGTCATTTGAAGTTGGCAGCCCTCTAACTCTGTGTGTGTGTGTGATTGAGATGTGAATAAATTATGACAGGATTAAAGAAGTGTGTGTGTTTCACTCCCTCAATACAACAATTTGTCAGTTTGTACTAAATCAAAGCAGTATGTCAATGCTAAAAAATGTCAGATTCTCCGGTGAGTGAATCCAGGAAAAATCTTCTGGCATTTTCCAGCGGACTTTAATAATAGGATCATATGGGCAGATTTAATTTGTATCAAGTTTTATTGGCAAGAGAAACTTAAGTGTACATTGCCAATGCATTATTTGACACTATACATACAGATACACAGATGAGCAAAATCATTATGACCACTCACAGGTGAAGCGAATAACGTTGATCATCTCCTAACAAGGGCACATGTCAAGGTCTGGGTAGATTTGATAGTAAGCGAACAATCGGTTCTCGTAGTCAACGTGTTAAATGTAGGAGAAATGGTCAGAAGTAAAGACCTGAGCGACTTTGACAAAGGCCAAATTGTTATGGCCAGATGGCTGGGTCAGAGCATCTCTGAAACGGCAAGGCTTGTGGGGTGTTCCCAGTCAGGTTAGCAGTGGTAGAATACCTACCGACAGTGGTCTGAGAAGGGATAAACCACAAACCAGCAAGTCTCATCGTTGCGCAGGGGCAATGAAGTCTTTCCCGTCTGGTCCATACCAACAGAAGGTCTACTATGGTACAAATCGCAAGAAATTTTAATGATTGATACGGGAGGAATGTGTGTCAACACTTAGACTGATGCGAATGGGGCTGCGTAGCCACAGACCAGTCAGAGTGCCCATGATGACCCCTGTCCACCATCGAAAGTGCCTACAATGGGCACATGAGCATCAGAACTGGACCTTGAAGCAGTGGAAGAAGGTTGCCTGGTCCGATGAGTCCCATTTTCTTTTACATAACGTGAAAGGCCATGCACATGTGCGCCATCTACCTGGGAAAGTGATGGTACCAGAATGCACTGTGGGAAGACGACAAGCCGATGGAAGGAGTGTGATGCTCTGGGTAATGTTCTGTTGGGAAACCCTGGGTCCGGCCATTCATGTGGACGTCAATTTGACACGTGCCACCTACTTAAACATTGTTGCAGTCCAGGTACACCCCTTCATGGCAATGGTATTCCCTGATGGCAGTGGCCTCTTTCAGCGGGATAATGCGCCCTGCCACCCTGCACACATTGTTTGGGAATGGTTTGAGGAACATGATGAAGAGTTCAAGGTGTTGCCCTGGCCTCCAAATTCTCCAGATCTCAATCCGATTGAGTATCTGAGGTATGTGCTGGGCCAACAAATCTGATCTATGGTGGCTCCACCTGCTGCTAATGTCTTGGTGCCAGATACCACAGGACACCTTCAGGGGTCTTGTAGAGTCCATGCCTCGGCAGGTTGGCGCTGTTAAGGCGGCAGGCGGAGGATCAACAGCATATTAGGCAGGTGGTCATAATGTTTTGGCTCATCAGTGTGTCACATTACAGTTGAAGTTAAATGTGTTGTCAATGCTGTTTCATGTTGTTTTAAAACATGTCCCAAATTAATAACTTTATTTGAACTCATCCTGATCAAATTTGTTGAGAGTTGCTTGGTTGCAGTTGCCCACATAATTTTACATGCCATTTTCTAATAGCCCATCACTTCAGTTATTCAAGCAGATCATCTCACCTCCTTCCTTCAGTGCATCAGGTACGGACAGCTATACCTGCTGCTGAATACCAGAAACAAATCACTGCCTATGTGAATGGAAAAAGTGATAGACCAATCAAAACCAGTAAATCATGACTTGGTTTGGTTTCCCACCTCACTGCAGAGTCAAGTCATGAATGGAATTTTATACGGTTAAATTCAGTATGTTCCTAGAAATGTTTGTTATGCTGTACAGAATGACAGCATGGTTGCATAGTGATTATGCTGGCGTGGCCATATAATGATGGTGTCATCGATGTGGAATTGTTTAGTGAGTCAAGATAAGGGCTTGGTGCTCACACCCCCCATTACTTAAAACTCATAAAAAAAAAAATGTGTCCCAGATTCCCAGCACTGTTAAAGCAACTGCCTGAAACAACAGTGTCTTAAAATGGAAATAAAAAAACTGGAGCTATCACAATCATGCCACATAAGTCTAACATAACATTCTGATGTTTGCATAAATGTACCAAAGAATGACAAGCCAAACAAAGTCTAAATACCTTATTGTATTGTATTTTGCCTACAATAGACAGGTGCAAGACAGAAAGAGCAGTGCATTATTTATAGTTATTAATAGTGGGTTATATTGCTTAGTTTGACTTGTGTTAAGAAATGGTGTGGTAATAGACTGGGATGTTTACAGTAAAACTTCACTGAATTGGTTACTTCTGTTTTTGAAAGTATAATTTTAAAGAGAGCTTCACAGAGTCAAACCAGCTGCTTTCTGGAGTTATTCTGAGTGTTATTTCAGGCTAGCAAGTCTGTAGACGGGCAGCTTTCAGAGGTAAAATCACACAGGAAGTGGTATGAGGAAGTACCTTTGACTCTGCTAGTCTTGCGGTTTCTTGGCAAAGGCAGGTTATGACATGGCAAGGTGTATATTGCCCCCAATCAGTTATTTGTGATATATGTCCCTTTCTAAACATTCTCATATGAATGAACATTTGAAGTCTTAACAAATGGATAATCAAAACCAAACAGCGGCTCATGTTTAAAAAGACATCACAGCACCACAGTTATTCTGTCTGAGTGTTCCACAGTGTCAAGCCGAGCCAAATGTTTTTTATTTGTTGCCTGCAGCGTGTTTCTTAACTTATCTATATGTGGAAGGGATGGAGTCTGTTGAGAAAATGCTGTCTTTCAGGTTTCTCAGCATAGCCGGATAACAGCGGTGCTCCAGCATTTACATGTCACTACATGTTCCGTACGTCTCTTTCTTATACTGAAGCACATTTATTTTATTTTTTTCAAGGTCTGGATCATTTCAAATGCCCCTTGTCCACCGCCAGAGTGCCAGTGCCCAATATCCGTTCCACGTGTTTCCACAGCAGAAAAAGGGAGTTCTTGTCCGCACCATGTAGGGTTGGGAACTGAGAACCAGTTCTTATTCGGAGCCGGTTCCATTTTTCTAAAAACATACTGGAACTGAATGATTTTCATGACTTTTGGTTCTATTTAACTCCTTGGGAGATCCATTTGTTGCGACAATGCTGATGGAACACCGTATTGAAATACTTTGACAGTGTTTTTGCTGCGCTGTTACTCTACTGAATCTATTACTCAAATCGTAACCAGTGTAGTTCGATTTTCGAACGGATTGTTCCCATGAGACAGTTCTTTTGAATTTTTTATGTGTTGTGTTATACACTGGTGGCCAAAAGTTTGGAATAATGTAAAGAGTTTGCTCTTATGGAAAGAAATTGGTACTTTTATTCACCAAAGTGGCATTCAACTGATCACAATGTATAGTCAGGACATTAATAACATGAAAAATTACTACTACAATTTGAACAAACTACTTCAAAGAGTTCTCATCAAAAAATCCTCCACGTGCAGCAATGACAGCTTTGCAGATCCTTGGCATTCTAGCTGTCAGTTTGTCCAGATTCTCAGGTGACATTTCACCCCACACGTCCTGTAGCACTTGCCCTAGATGTGGCTGTCTTGTCGGGCACTTCTCACACATCTTACAGTCTAGCTGATCCCACAAAAGCTCAATGGGGTTAAGATCCATAAAACTCTTCCAATTATCTGTTGTCCAGTGTCTGTTTCTTTGCCCACTCTAACCTTTTATTTTTGTTTTTCTGTTTCAAAAGTGGCTTTTTATTTGCAATTCTTCCCATAAGGCCTGCACCCCTGAGTCTTCTCTTTACTGTTGTACATGAAACTGATGTTGAGCGGGTAGAATTCAATGAAGCTGTCAGCTGAGTACATGTGAGGTGTCTATTTCTCAAACTAGAGACTCTAGTTTAGTTGTTTAGTTGTACATCTGGCCTTCCACATCTCTTTCTGTCCTTGTTAGAGCCAGTTCTCCTTTGTCTTTGAAGACTGTAGTGTACACCTTTGTATGAAATCTTGGCAACTCAAAAACAAACACAAAGACAATGTTAAGCTGTGTTTGATATAATGGCAAGTAATTTTCTTGTACCAAATTAGCAATGTAGCATGATTACGCAAGGATAAGGTGTTGGAGTGATGGCTGCTGGAAATGGTGCCTTTCTAGAATTGATCAAAAATGACTTTTTTCAAATAGTGATGGTGTTGTTTTACATCAGTAATGTCCTGACTATACTTTGTGATCAGTTGAATGCCACTTTGGTGAATTAAAGTACCAATTTCCTTCCAAAAGAGCAAAATCTGTACATTATTCCAAACCTTTGGCCGCCTGTGTATATTCGGTGTGTATATACAAATCACTGTAAAAAATGACAGTTGCATCAAAAGCAGCTTGTGTTAAAGATGCTGAAAAAAAAAATTACTTTGTTTACATGTTTTGAAAACATTTTAACATTCAAAGACCTCAATGCACTATGTCTGTTTGCAGGCAGGTTGTGTAGTAACGACAGTCAGTTACGTCACTGATCGGCTCTCAAGTCAGTGGAAATTAGGGATGTCATAAAATATCGATATATTGATTATTGATCGGCACATTATTTTATAAATTTAAATTAGATGCCTAATATGTGTGCTTTCAATTCACTGCCAGTTGCCTTCCGTTCAATGTAGTCTGACGTGTTGTGAGACCACAAGGGGCCGACATAACATTTACTGAAGCTGGTCACGGCATGGACAAGGCACAAATATCACACACATTAGGAGCTAATGGCAGTCCAAAGTTACAGAGGTTTTTGTACTACTTCAAGAATGGACAAAGTGACGTTGATGAGTTTGCAGGTTATTGTATGAAACTGATGCAACTGCGCAAACTGAACAATTAGAAATTGCAACATTTATTATGCAATTTCTCTGTATGTAGCCTTGAATAGGTCTTTCATTTAAGCTGTCAAAGCACAAAAAGACATACTTGTAACTAAAAATACATTGTGTAAGCTATATGAAAGATACTTATACACAATATATCATCCAGTGATGGCTAGAGTAAATAATCTGTCGTTTGATAATGATTTTGATCGAATTCCGTGGAAAACTAGGGGAGTTGAGCTCCGTGGCGCTGCAAAATTTTTAACAGCCTCTGGAGACGGCAAGTCCGCGCTGTGTGTGAACTTGTGAGCGGCAGGGTAACTTTACCAAAGTTGTGTTGAGAAATGTTTGAAAAGACAATTCTGATGTACTGTATATAGATAATCGATAAGTGAAATCGGCATCGATCCCAAGACTAGTGGCAACGTGGACCAGTTCTGAGAGCGGTCCATAGTTCCCTCCAGTGAGCACCGGCTCCGGTACATGAGCCAGCACCACTGTGGCAGAAAAGGGGTTTATTTGTATTCAGCGGAACCCATTCTGCAAGTTACCAAAGTCTATTGTAACCTGCCATAGCGAATGTAGGACGGAGTGCATATGAGGACATTACTTCAACCAAAATAGCGAGCCTCTTTTGAAGTGAGTAATGTTGGCAAATTTTATTGAGCGGAATTAGACTGTTTTCAGGGAAGTGAACCCTTTTTGAAATGATGTACAGAAGCTGGCTAGAACTAAATTCAGAACCACAGCTTCCCCTTTGATGCTTGGGATCATTGCCCATGGAAATTGGCAGTGCATTACAGGGCAATATGTCATGATACTGAAGGATGTCTTGAATGTCTTCACAAACTTTGTCAAATTCAGCAACTAGTTTATTTGCTCATTGTATCTGCCTGCTAACATGTTTAAAGTCTGCACACCCTGACTTTTGCAAGCTGCATAAACTGTCAGTTTAAGAATTAAAAATTCAGTTTTAAAACTGTACCTTTAAGGGCACAACATCCTGTCACAGGGGCAGTACTCTTAAATGTATACCCAATGTACCTTCTTTACACATTAAGGTACTAATATGTGTCCTTTAGGGACAGATAAAACACTTGTTGTACTAATATGTACCCTTTCGGATCAGACAGTACAAATGCATTCCGATTCATGTAAAGGGTACAGTGGGTGTACCTTTGATGGTATTGCCCCCATGACAGGATGTTGTACCCTTAAAGGTACAATTTTTAAACTGAATTTTTAATTCTTAAACTGACAGTTTATGCAACTTGCAAGAGTTGTACAAATATTGGCTGATTAATAAGATTAAATATCAGTCTATCACTTACTCAGATTGGCCAAATAGCGGCCGATTATTCAGCCTAGGTAATATAGCAGTTTATCGCAGGGGTTTTCGAACCATTCCTGGAGACTCTCCAGCACTCTCAGTACACAAAATTGGATTTTTTTTTTCTGATTTAAGTAGCTTTGCCGATGTATCATTCTTTTGGTACTCAAAATGGCCAGTTATTTTCTGATTAAATCAGCCTAGCCAATGTATCGGTCTCTCAGTACTCAAAATGGTAAATTATTTTCTGATTAAACCAACCTGGCCAATACACTGGTCACTCAGTACTCAAATTGGATGGTTATTTTCCTATTAAATCAGCCTGGCCGATATATCGGTCACTCAGTACTCAAATTGGATGGTTATTTTCCTATTAAAACAGCCTTGCCAATATATCTGTCTTTTGGTACTCAAAATGGCCAATGATTTTTTTTTATAAAATCCGCCTGGCCAATATATTGGTCTCTCAGTACTCAACATGGTCAATTATTTTATGATTAAATCAGCCTGGCAGATAAATTGATCTAGCAGTAATCAAAATGGCCAGTAATGTTCTAAATAATGCAGCCTGGCCGATATATCGGTCTCTCAGTACTCAAAGTGTTAAATTATTTTTTGATTTATCAAGTCAGCCTGACCGATATATCGGTCATGTTGTACTCATATTGGACAGTTATTTTCCTATTAAATCAGCCGTGCCAATATATCTGTCTTTTGCTACTCAAAATGGCCAATACTTTTTTGATGAAATCAGCCTGGCCGATATATTGGTCTCTCAGTACTCAACATAGTCACTTATTTTATGATGAAATCAGCCTGGCAGATGTATCGGTCTCTCAGTACTCAACATAGTCACTTATTTTATGATTAAATCAGCCCGGCCGATATTTCGGTCTCTCAGTACTCAACATAGTCACTTATTTTATGATGAAATCAGCCTGGCAGATGTATTGGTCTCTCAGTACTCAACATAGTCACTTATTTTATGATTAAATCAGCCCGGCCGATATTTCGGTCTCTCAGTACTCAACATAGTCACTTATTTTATGATGAAATCAGCCTGGCAGATGTATCGGTCTCTCAGTACTCAACATAGTCACTTATTTTATGATTAAATCAGCCCGGCCGATATTTCGGTCTCTCAGTACTCAACATAGTCACTTATTTTATGATGAAATCAGCCTGGCAGATGTATCGGTCTCTCAGTACTCAAATTAGACAGTTATTTTCTGATTAAACCAACCTGGCTGATATGTAGGTCAATCCTTACTCAAAATGCCCAAAGATTGTCTGATTACTCTGCCTGGCTGGTATAGCAATCTATTACTATGTTAAACTAGTTACTCACATGCAAAATGTCTTTCAGAATGTGATTTACCTGCTATTATTGCCATTTAGATTAGTGGTCTGTACACTTTTGCCAGTAGTCAGTACTAAAGGTCAGAGGTCAGCAGAATGATTTGTGCATCGTGATGTATGCTGGTAAGTGCTCACGGAGGTCATAGGGAAACATGAGTGTAATGTACATTGCAGCGGTACAGTTTAATGAATATGGGGTCACATGCTCAACATAAAACTATAAAACGCACAGCAATCCTCCACACGCCCAACAACAGGTGTGAGGCAGCAGGCATCGTCACGCTCGCCTGGAAGAGACTGTTTGCATTCCAGAGCTGATGACCCCTTGATGGAGTTATTTCTCCATGTGTCTCCTGGATTCTTGGCCTCAATCATCTGTTTTTCTGCTCATTGTTTTTCCTTCACCTCTCCCTGTGTTTGTGTGTAATTTACTGAATGACTGATCTGTGGTGACTGCTCGTATTCCTCTGAGTATCCTCTGGCTCATGTTTCCAAAACATCCCTGTGGCATGCCGTGACCTCTCCTTAGCTAGTGCTAATGGTTTTGAAAACAGCACCTCTTCTGAGATGGAAGTTATGTAGCAAGACTTGCAGGTGTGGTCTCAAGTTACATTTTTTTTTTTTTCTCAAGTCTTCTGAATGACAGAATCATGACAAAATTTCATTTTCTGGGTGAACTATCCCTTTAACACATAGAACAGTACATGTTCCCAAATATAAAAAACAGCCTGAATATGTATCACAGTAAATAGCCCCATGAATGACACACAAATTGACATCAGCTTGTTTTCAATACAATGATTAGTCATCATTTTAAACATACAAGCTGTCTTAAAACAGCCACAGTTCAGGCTGAGCGTAGATCCTGTATCCCAGCTGTTTGGAAGAAGAAGCTGGCGAAGTTTCTTTTTTGGCTGGTGAGTAATTTATGAAATAAATATCCTGCACTGGGTTTAGTGGTGTCCGCCTGAGCTGTGGAATGCTGTTAAGGAGGAAACCATAAAATGCAGCCCGGAACAGCCCAAACCCAGAAGTCATAGTCTCAGACCACAACTGTTATATGTCACAGTTTAAATGGAAGGTGAAGGTTGAGCTTGTTTTAGCTGAGGTTACACACATGTGGGCTGACCCTCTTGAAATGTCTCAAAATGTGAAATGCCATTTTAAAGCTGTTTTCATTAATAGGATAGCTAAAATAGATTGGCCCATACAAAGTCGTGATGTAACTGTTACTATATGCCCATAAACAAATATGCCTCCTCATTGTCTTTTCTTTCAAGTCTTACTCCTACTTTTGAGTCCATCTTAATGCCATCACAAACTGGCTTTGATGAAATTATTATTAATTATTAAAGAAAATCATTAGGGGTGCACCAAATTTTCGAGAAGGATATAGCTGCAGGCATAGCTCCAAAAAAGGGCGTGAGCTCCAAATCGCCATTAAAGATATAGGGAGCCCCAAACCTAACCCTTTCCTTAACCTTTACCGTGAGTGGAAGTGACGCCCCCTTTTGGAGTTGGCGCAACCCCCTTTTGGAGTAACCCCGCCCTCTTTGGGAGATTCCACCCTCATTTAGAGGTCTCCGGCATGCAGCTATACCTACTTGAAATTTTGGACACTAAAAATGCCATAAAAGGCCATTTTCTTGCCTTAGCAAACACCACTAATAATTGGATTAGATATTCAACCAAACACCTGTTCACTCTTTTTGAATTCAACTCCAGTGCCACATTCATATTGGAAAAGTGATGAGGTCCTCAGTAGGGATTACCTTCTGAGAACAATTTGCGGCTAACCGGTTTTACGAATTTTATATTTTATAAAATTTTATGTATTCAATTTTATTACATCGAAAAAAAATTTGGTAAAAAATGAACGAACGATTTAGGAAGGTTAAAAGCACCACAGCTAAAAATATTAAACTTACTAGTTTGTTGTTGGAAGACTAGTGGAACATCCTGTCCCATTTTAGGATTTGAACTTTTTATATGACTTCTAAATATTTTACATCTGTCATCTTCAGTAACCCTCAGTCATTCAAATGCTCCCAAACAGCAGATTTAAGTTGCTTTTTTTTTTGATGGATGTGAGTGTGGTAGATCGTCTTCTTCTGTTACAGTTGTGCTTAAAAGTTTGCATACCCTGGTAGAAATTGTGAAATTTTGGCATTGATTTTGAAAATATGACTGATCATGGAAAAAATCATGATCATGTCTTTTATTTAAGGATAATGATCATATGAAGACATTTATTATCACGTAGTTGTTTGGCTCCTTTTTAAATCATAATGATAACATAAGTCATCCCCAAATGGCCTTGATCAAAAGTTTACATACCCTTGAATGTTATGGTCACAACCATAAGCGCTATGTTTGGAGAGGGGTCAACAAGGCCTATAGTAAAAAGAATACCATCCCCACTGTGAAGCATGGTGGTGGCTCACTGATGTTTTGGGGGTGTGTGAGCTCTAAAGGCACAGGGAATCTTGTGAAAATTGATGGCAAGGTGAATGCAGCATGTTATCAGAAAATACTGGCAGACAATTTGCATTCTTCTGCACGAAAACTTCCCATGGGACGCTCTTGGACTTTCCAGCATGACAATGACCCTAAGCACAAGGCCAAGTTGACCCTCCAGTGGTTACAGCAGAAAAAGATGAAGGTTCTGGAGTGGCCATCACAGTCTCCTGACCTTAATATTATCGAACTCTGGGAAGATCTCAAATGTGCAGTTCATGCAAGACGACCAAAGACTTTGCATGACCTGGAGGCATTTTGCCAAGACGAATGGGCAGCTATACAACCTGCAAGAATTTGGGGCCTCATAGACAACTATTACAAAAGACTGCACATTGTCATTGATGCTAAAGGGGAACTAAGGATATGCAGACTTTTGAACAGGGGTCATTTCATTTTTTATTTTGTTGCCATGTTTTTTTTATGATTGCACCATTCTGTTATAACCTACAGTTGAATATGAATCCCATAAGAAATAAAAGAAATGTGTTTTGCCTGCTCACTCATGTTTTCTTTAAAAATGTACATATATTACCAATTCTCCAAGGGTATGCAAACTTTTGAGCACAACTGTATATTTTGGAGTTCATGCGTAGCCCGTTTCATATTATTTGAAAGTTCACGTTCAGTCCGCGATACCTGGCCGAGAACCACGAGGACACTGTTCGTACCTTAGTAACAGCTGCACTTACCAACCAGGCACAAGCACAAGAAATGTTCACATTTAGGCTTACACTGGAAAAAACGTAAATGATTGTTATTATTATTATTATTTTAAATAATATTTTTCTCACAATTAAATAAAACATTTCAGGGTTTTTAACCATTGATTTTACGGTTGAGTTAACATGACATTTTTAATTGCGGTTAATAGTGAAACCGTATTATCGGGACATCCCTATTACTCACTGTTCTGGCTCATACAAGGAGCAGGAAAATGTTTGCTTTTCCTCATGCAAAGCCCTTCCAGTGAGCTGCTCTGTAATGTGCACACGAGAACCTCTGAATGCTTGTTTTGAGTCCTGCAGGCCCTGATGTTGACTTCATGATTGAATGAAAACCTTAGTCTATGTGCTCATCATGAGAGTTGGCCCTCTTGCTGATTGCATATCACATGTCTGAAACTGAGATCTCCTTGAGAAGGGCTCCTCAGTTATCTGAAAATGCCTTATTCATATAAATCTGATGTTTTACCCATGCATGTTCTTATTTTTTGTCATATTTCAGTCATGCTGTTCTTAGTTTAGTCCTTTAGCATTAGCATCATGATTAAAGGCTAAAGGCCTATTCACACCAAGTCTGAATGTTCTTTTTCAAAGAAACAAAGTTTCTTTTTGACAAAGTTTTCAAAAAACAGATGATGAACTGCTTCACACGAGGTTTAAAAAAATTGTACTGTGTTTGTTGTTTGGTCGAGTTTAAAAAAAAAAAAAAAATGGCTGTAAGCCATAGTTGCAGCCATTAAGCAAAAAGGAAAGATCTGATTTGACAAGCAATTGGCAGTAAAATATGAATGTGTTTTATATATACAGTATCTACAGTTGAAGTCAGAAGTTTACATACACCTTTGCCAAATACATTTAAACTCAGTTTTTCACAATTCCTGACATTTAATCATAGACAACATTCCCTGTCTTAGGACAGATAGGATCGCTACTTTTTTTTTAGAATGTGAAATGTCAGAATAATAGTAGAGAGAATGATTTATTTCAGCTTTTATGTCTTTCATCACATTCCCAGTGGGTCAGAAGTTTACATACACTTTGTTAGTATTTGGTAGTATTGCCTTTAAATTGTTTAACTTGGGTCAAATGTTTTGGGGGGCCATCCACAAGCTTCTCACAATAAGTTGCTGGAATTTTGGCCCATTTCTCCAGACAGAACTGGTGTAACTGAGTCAGGTTTGAAGACCTCCTTGTTCGCACACACTTTTTCAGTTCTGCCCAGAAATGTTTTATCAGATTGAGGTCAGAGCTTTGTGATGGCCACTCCAATACCTTGACTTTGTTGTCCTTAAGCCATTTTGCCACAATTTTGGAGGTATGTTTGGGGTCATTGTCCATTTGGAAAACCCATTTGCGACCAATCTTTAACTTCCTGGCTGATGTCTTGAGATGTTGCTTCAATATATCCACATAATTTTCCTTCCTCATGATGCCATCTATTTTGTGAAGTGCACCAGTCCCTCCTGCAGCAAAGCACCCCCACAACATGTTGCTGCCACCACCATGCTTCACGATTGGGATGGTGTTCTTTGGCTTGCAAGCCTCACCCTTTTTCCTCCAACATAATAATGGTCATTATGGCCAAACAGTTCAATTTTTATTTCATCAGACCAGAAGACGTTTCTCCAAAAAGTAAGATCTTTGTCCCCATGTGCACTTGCACACTGTAGTCTAGCTTTTTTTTATGGCAGTTTTGGAGCAGTGGCTTCTTCCTTGCTGAGCAGCTTTTCAAGTTATGTTGATATAGGACTTGTTTTACTGTGGATATAGATACTTGCCTACCTTTCCACCAGCATCTTCACAAGGTCCTTTGCTGTTTTGGAACTGATTTGCACTTTTCGCACCAAACAACATTCATCTGTAGGAGACAGAATGCGTCTCCTTCCTGAGCGTTATGATGGCCGCGTGGTCCCATGGTGTTTATTCTTGCGTACTATTGTTTGTACAGATGAACATGGTACCTTCAGCCATTTAGAAATTGCTCCCAAGGATGAACCAGACATGTGGAGGTCCACAAATGTTTTTTTCTGAGGTCTTTGCTGATTTTTTTTTATTTTCCTATGATGTCAAGCAAAGAGGCACTGAGTTTAAAGGTAGGCCTTAAAATACATCCTCAGGTACACCTCCAATTCAGTACACCTCCTGTCAGAAGCTAATTGTCTAAGTCAATTAAATGTGAAACAATCTGTCTGTAAACAATTGTTGGAAAAATTACTTGTCATGCACAAAGTAGATATCCTAAACGACTTGCCAAAACTATAGTTTGCTAATATTAAATCTGTGGAGTTTTTGATCAAGATTTTGGTTTCCTTTAACAGTTGTCAAACATGCAGTTTTCCACCGATGTGGCCGCAACACCATGCTAAAATACTCAGTGCAAAACTTAGAGTGCGAGCAGCGTAGCCCGATTCCCCAAACAAATAATTTCTAATGCGCTCGCTCTTTTGAATTCACATTGCAAAAAAATATAGTCCTTCCTGCTAAATGAGTCTTACCAGCTGGTTCTTTTTAGTAACTCAAAAACTCACTAAACTGTACTCACTGAGTCATTCACTTCATCATTTCCATCTTGAAATGAACCAAGAATTCAGAATAATTACTTAATCGTTGCTGATATAACAATGTGTAGTTAAAGATACACACCTTTAGTTGTAATTAGTGGTATTTTATAAAAATGAATGAATAAAATAACTTAATTTAAAAGTCTGTATCAAAACACCATTTGCAAGAATCAAGGCCCAGATATATACTTAATACAAAATTGAAGAACGAACAACCACACCGTCTTTTTCCAGAGCAGCCTGTATTTCTCCTGAGGTTACCTGTGGGTTTTTCTTTGTATCCTGAACAATTCTTCTGGCAGTTGTGGCTGAAATCTTTCTTGATCTACCTGACCTTGGCTTGGTATCAAGAGATCCCTGAATTTTCCACTTCTTAATAAGTGATTGAACAGTACTGAATGGCATTTTCAAGGCTTTGGATATCTTTTTATATCCTTTTCCATCTTTATAATGTTCCATTACCTTGTTACGCAGGTCTTTTGACAGTTCTTTTCTGCTCCCCATGGCTCAGTATCTAGCCTGCTCAGTGCATCCACGTGAGAGCTAACAAACTCATTGACTATTTATACACAGACACTAATTGCAATTTAAAAAGCCACAGGTGTGGGGAAATTAACCTTTAATTGCCATTTAAACCTGTGTGTGTCACCTTGTGTGTCTGTAACAAGGCCAAACATTCAAGGGTATGTAAACTTTTGATCAGGGCCATTTGGGTGATTTCTGTTATCATTATGATTTAAAAAGGAGCCAAACAACTATGTGATAATAAATGGCTTCATATGATCACTATCCTTAAATAAATGATCAGTCATATTTTCAAAATCAATGCCAAAATTTCACAATTTCTTCCAGAGTATGCAAACTTTTGAGCACAACTATTTCTTAAAATCATCATAGAGTGGTTAAAACAACTTTTTTTTTTTTTACTGACCTCATGTGAAGTCTACTCATAGAATGAGGCATAAAGTCATTATGTTTCCATCCAAGGATTGTTAGCAAAAAATTTTTAGCACATCAAAAATTAAGCTGATGGAAACGCAAATTATCGCTAAAATTTCACAAGTGTCGACATAATATTTTTCCGTTTAACTCTAGCGTATAAACTCTATGTTGATACATCAGATGTCACGAAAAACTGGTTTGGAAACATTTTTTGTCGAGATAATTGGGCATTAATGCAAAAATGTAGTTTCACATGACAGAATTTGCCCCAATCGTTAGCCTGTGTTAATCATAATGACAGTATACATCCTTGAAAGCCAATTTATTGTACGTGATTATGGATTGATCTTAACGGCATAAAGATCCGATCACTGCAAACATGACACTTCCAGGAGTGCCAACACACATATCTCATATCATTCACATTGACAAGTGCACAGAGAACAAATGAATGGCAACTGTTTGTGATTAATTTAATCAAGGTAGACATCCATTTATTTATTGAAGTTGCTTTTCCACACCATTCAAAATAATAGACGGCAGTCACGGAATTAGCCCACAATACAAAAAAAACATATCATTTCTGTGCACAAAGATGTTTTAAATTAAAAATAAATACACAATACTAGGAGGAAAGCTTCAGTGTGCTTTTTTTTTTTTTTTTTTTTTTTTTAACACTATAGCCCAATTCTGTAAAATTATTGTTTAGCTTTTGAAAAAATGCTGGCAAAATTCCCTGTATTAAATAAATTACCAAACGAAAAACACATTAAATTAAAAAAAAGAAAATTACCAAAGTTTTTAGATCTATATATGCCTTTTCTTTACACAAACTTAAATTAGCCACACTCTGTTCTGTAGACGAATAAAGTCAGCTGAATCACAGTCTACACTTCAAGACTATAAACTATCAGAACTATTTGTCCAATGCGGAGTTCACTTTCAGAAAACGAGCTTTTGAGCATTTTAAAACTGTTAAATATTTTAAATCTAACCCTCTTTACCTCAGATCACATTTGCCGAGCTACTTCAGAAAATGTCATTTGCATTATGACATTTAAATTAATTTTGGATGATAATCAAATTCAGTTGGTCATTAAATGTTGTTGGATAAATATACAGGACATAATGCAGTTGTGATGCTTTAGATTAGATGATTGTTCAAAACAGCCTATTGAATTTCAGGAATGTATCATATATGTAAACCGTGATATTACACCACATCGGTTTTTCTTTAATAGCTGTGCACACAGCATATACACATGTATGGATGGTCCTTAAACTAAGACCGAAAGTTTCCCCCACTACTTGGTGCAGGTTTCCAGCTTGAACAGGGCCATGACGATTCGCTTTCGGGTCGGAACCGATGGTAACCTGCAATAGGCGCAACATCAGGACCAATAATACAGTCCTATCAGAAGGGCAACTGCTCCCTTTAATCGCAATTCCTCCTCTTCTGATTGCATTTATTTGTGAAATTAAAATGACAGTAAGCTGGCTAATTTCAATGAATTGTCTCAATACTCTCCCCATTTTACCAAAACTTGGGAGGAAAAAAATTAGGGACATCTGGGAGGCGAATTAGTGATAAACACACATTTCTGTATGGAAACGGCTTAAGGGCAGATTTCTTTTGCGCTAAACCAAAACTTATGCGACAATGTGTTTTTTTTAGGCATGACGTCATCATACCCACCATTTTTATCTATAAAAGGCCACTTGAATGGAAACAGGCAGAAGATGGCAAATTTTGCAAAACATTTTTTACGCATTTTCACTTTGTCGATAACAAAATAGCGAGAAAAGTGGATGGAAACTAGGCTATTGATAACACATTTTAATGTCGCATTAGTTCAAGTTTTACTGAGCGTCCTCCATATTTAAATGTACTTCTAAACGCCTCCCACAGTGGTGTGGCGGGTGTCTGAATGTTCAGAAACAGTATACTGTTGCTCGGCAGTTTAGAACTTCTTTTTATCCCTGAACGAATAAGAACTTCTCTGCAAGTATATCGAGGCCTTCAGACTGAATCAGACCAACACTGCTGAGGGCAGTAAATCCAAAAAGAATTTCTTTTTTCCAAATATTTCTTCCTCCAAAGTACTAAAAGAATCGAGAAGGACTGGAATCATTAAATTCCTTATGATTTTACTAATAGTTATTAGCTAATAGTTATTTCATTGTGTACTGATGGATTGTGTTCATGTGACTTACTATTTGTTGTCATGGTTTCTCAGGTGGAGCAGTCTAAGGTGTTGATAAAAGAGGGCGGAGTTCAACTGCTGCTCACCATAGTGGACACGCCAGGGTTCGGAGATGCCGTGGATAACAGCAACTGGTATGAACTGTGTATTTTCTATATAGAATCTCTGCATTGTGTGTGTGTGTGGGTGTGTGTGAGATAACAGTTCTCACAGCATGTTACTGACACTAAATGTTGGTGGTGTGTTCTGCAGCTGGCAGCCTGTCACAGATCATATCGACAGCAAGTTTGAGGATTACCTCAATGCAGAGTCACGCGTGAACAGACGCCAGATGCCCGACAGCAGAGTACACTGCTGTCTGTATTTCATCGCCCCCTCTGGACATGGGTAGGTACTCCGGTTCAAGCATTCAAGGGATAGATCACCCAAAAATTGAAAATTCTTTCGTCATTTATACACTTTGTTGTTCTAAACTTTGTATGACTTGACAATGTTAGGGACTGATAGCCTCAGTCACCTTTCACTTTCATTGCATCCTTTCATGCAAAGAAAGTGAATGGTGGCTGAGACTGAACATTCTGTCTGATAAGAAAGTCACACGGGTTTGTAACAACATGAGGGGGATTTTTGGGTGAACTATCCCTTTATAAACACACACACTCAAATTCTCTGCAGTTCTGGCATGCATTTTTTTGCTGTGGGAGGCGTTTCTGTACACTCTAAAGTGATGCCAAGTACATCAGGATTTATTGCAGCAACTGTCAGCAACAGTTTAAGTCTTAAGCATCCTCCGATTACTTACGTTGTTATAAGTAAAATCTCAGAGTCATCCAGCGGTCAATAGACAAAACATGACCTAAAACAGAGTTTGGGTCTTTTGCCATGTGCCTGTTTATGAATTCCCAACTCTTAAACTTTATCTATATTTATAACACATGCAGCAAGAAACACTAAGAAGATGGCGAAACATTAGTGTAATTTTCATTTGTGTGTCTGTTTGTGTTTCTCGGAGTATGCAATGCCAAAAATCACTAATCCTTCCTCTGAAACTCTTCCCCCCCAAATTCCTCAGAATGTCAGCCTGGTGAAATGTAATGATAATTATCCAGAGTACAGTATCCATTGGAAAATGTTATAATAATATTGTGCATTGTTTATTTGAACAAGTGTTGATATTTTCTGAAGAAAATGTGAGTGGTGCTGGTTAGGGGTGTAACGATTCACTTATCTCACTGTTCAGTTTGGTTCACAATACTTTAAACAAAGCCTGAATCAAGAAGTTTTTATTTTTATTATTATTACTTTTAAGACATTTGCAAAATAGTTCCTTTACTAGTAAAACAAGTAAAAGTACTGTTCATTAAAGTGTTAAGTGATCCATTAGAGATGTACTGGGACAAAAAATCAGACCAGCACAGGGCAATGGTGACACCAAATGGAAATATTCAAAATTCTTCTTAGCTGAAAATACAGAATTATGTTACATATGCTTTCACATTGTCACTGATTAAATACATTTATAATATTTTAAATTAATATTGAAAATTTCTAAAATAGTGTTGATTACATCTAAAATATTCTCTTCAAAAATACATTTTTAATAGAAGTGCATGCTTATCCAGTTAAATAATGAAGGCCCTAGATTTACTGATGAACAGACATGACATTTGACATTAGGATTATATTCCCCCATAGCATTATTTTACATAATATTCAGCATTATATATAGAACACTATCATAAACATCAGTAACCTTAAATTTTCTCTCATGCAGAGCAGATTCACGCAAATGGACATTCGATCCATCGTGCTGAAAAGGCACGTTTTTCTCTTTCTCCTTTCTGGTGCTCCCTGTATTATGTTCGCTTACATGGTGAGGGGGAAACCATCTAAAAACGCTTTTAAACCTTGAAGACTGACACCTGGGACATCAGTATCTGTGAAGCTAGAAAAATGACAAAAAGATTTGAATTTGAATTTTAGACATGTGGCATTTAATACAATTGAATTATTTGAATTGTATTTTATAGATTTGTATTTTTAAATAAATTTTGTGTTCTGAATTTTTTTAGAGGTGAAATTAGCTGTAAATATTCTGATTATAAAATTACAGCTGAAGAATAAATTCAGTATTCAAAATTCAATATAGAATTCAATATTCTAAAATTCAAAACGCAGAAATTCAGATCTTACAGAAAGTAAGAGGTCAAGCTTACGGGTTGTCTGAGTTTGTACCACAAATTATGGTTTGGTCATATGCTATATGTGACATTGCAGAACAAAATACATCATGTTTATAAAGACTAATTATTCAGAAGTTTTTTCACAAGTTAACAGTCACAGTATTCAGCTTTGAATTTGCTTTTATTCATTTTAGTTTTGCTAGAAGCTTGCCTGACTTGCGTTGACGGCGTTTGTATAATTTTATAGGCCTAAATGGCAGCTAATGTTCAAAGTATTTGTTTGAAATTTCAGCGCAATGTTTGATAACTTGTAAGGGGCCATTAACATGGGGAATGTGTTGGGAATGCGCTAAAATTAGACGGAGCGCTACGAAAAGAGCAAAACTTTTAACAGTTTAGGTTCTTTTTAACTTGACATAGCGTCTTAAAATGCAAACAAGCTGGCAAAGATGTCTGTCTAATGCACGTTTACATTGAAAAACAATTAGAAAATGGGTTCAATGTGAACAGCCCCTCAGTGTTAGACTAGAACAGTGCATGAACATGCTGTTTGTTTGTTTGTTGTGTCATTGTACATTGCTGAATCAAAGTAAGCCTACCTCATAAAATTACCTTTATGAACTCGCGAGATTTACAAAGCAGTATGCTAAGTAATGGGGCAGGGAATATTTCTTAATGCGTCGCGATAGAGGGATTGTAACTTGTTCTTACTATGATTTATAAAGGTGCAACAAACCATATTAGTAATAAATACTGTAAGGGTACATCACTCTGCCTGGCATGACCAGAGAGCAAACATCTGTGAACTTCATTTATGTTATTTATTTTTTTCTATTACTTCCATACAGCACCTGTTTTTAAAAGTTTGGTCACAATTACCTATTCTTTATTATTTGTTCCTGCACATTTTAGAATTTAGAGTATAAAGTCATCAAAATTATAAAGGAACACAAATGGAAGTTTGGAAATTATGCAGTGACCAAAACAAATGAAATCAGAACCATCTTTTATTTGAGCTTTTTCAATGTAGCCTTTTGTCTAGTTTTTAGCTCTGCACACTTCATGAGGTGCATCCTGGGTAGAGGTAGACTGATTAATCTGTGCTGATAGTTGCTTTTTGGAACTATCGGTTATCGGCAAAAAATCTATGCTGATAGATTTTTTTTAAATTGTATTGAGTTCCTCTGTAGTCGGCACTATTTTGATTAGATAATCAAGTAATCTAAATTGAAATGAGGGCATGCAAAGAAAAATGCGACAATATGGAAACTTGATTCTTGTGAGTAATATTCAAATATTCCTAATTAAACCTCATCTGGTGAAATATTTAAACAAACTCTTCATCTGGTGAATATATCAGCTCTAAAAATTTTAATTTGCTAAGTTCTTAAATATAGAGCTTTGTAACAGAGCCAAGACTCCGTCATTTCAAATTAAGAGCTCCTTGTGTGTTTTGGGATTGTTTATAGCTAAAAGTCCCACATTATGCACCAAATAGTATTTTTATTAATTTTTTTCTGGTTATTTTGGGCATTTTGGTTGAACAATAAACATAATCTGGGATTTTGTTAATTTTGGACTCTTGTAGCCTCTATGTCTGTGCCCGTTATAGTAAGGAAATAGTTGTTTTTAACATTCTTTAAATCTAATTTAAAATCCATCTGCCAATGAATCGGTTATGGGCCTTTTCCACCACCTTAGTTATTGGTATCTGCAAAATCCACTATCAGTCGACTTTTAATCCTGGGTTCCTTTTAAACGGTATTGAATGTTTTCCCATGTATGCTGGACACTTGTTGGCTATATTTGTTTTTATTTGGTTTGTATACACAATTTAATTTTGTGTACAGGATTAATCCCAAACATTTGAACATAAGCCTTTAGATCACAAGGTTTTAAGCTTATGAGAAAAAAACTTAGTCAGTGTCCAGACTTTAGGCTGGTAGTAAAGGTTATATTTATTTTATATTTATATGTTTTTTATATAAATTTTATTTACTAACTTTGACTATTTATCAATTTCATTTTTATTGTATCTTGCTATTGCTGTAGATAAATCTAGAATAACTATGTGCCTCTGAACAGTGGGCTTTATTGTTGGTCTTTTTCTTTGACAAACAATAATTTCAAATGAAATTAGTATTTGCAGCAGTTCATACTCCAAGTTGGGTTGTCTGTGGAAATGACTCCGTCTTTCCTAATGGGTGCTATGAGTGAATAAATGCAGGATTGAAATAATGTTAGGTAATTACATATATGTTGATTTTTTTTTGTTTTTTTTTTTTGTTTTTTTACAGTTAAGTAATGCCAAATACTAATAAAAATGTTAATGTCTATGCTTACCATTTCTTTAAGTATGTTTTTCTGTAAACTCAAGCACAGTTTAACGGTCCTTTTAACACAGACAGGCAGTCCTGTTTCCCACAACACAGTGCTCAAGGTAAACACTGTAGATTTCAAGTTTAATGGCGTGACAGTACTAAAAACACACATTAACTGTTGAAAATAGACAACACATCTTGAGATTATTTACATTATTCATTCATGCATTGTATTCCTTTTATTGGGAAAATGAAGTTTCAGACTCAGATGCCTCACATGGGCATATTCTGCACTTTTATACAAGCCAATTACATAGTACAAAAACAAGAGCAGTTACAGTGCTATATTGTAAGTCAGTGAGGAAATCTCAGTTCATAGATTGTCTGTTATTTGAAACCATCCATCCACAAAAGGCAAAAAAAATAAAATAAATAAATAACCTTTGCAGTACAAACAGTGTACATCATTATTGCATTTGGAGTTTGATGGGGTGAAAGATTAAGTCTTTGCCAATAATAAATGAGGTAGGCTTACTTTGGTTCAGCGATGTATACAACAAACAAACGGCATGTTCATGCACTGTTCTAGTCTAACACTGAGGGGCTGTTCACATTGAACCCATTTTCTAATTGTTTTTCAATGTAAACGTGCATTAGACAGACATCTTTACCAGCTTGTTTGCATTTTAAGACGCTATGTCAAGTTAAAAAGAACCTAAACTGTTAAAAGTTTTGCTCTTTTCGTAGCGCTGCATCTAATTTTAGCGCATTCCCAACACATTCCCCATGTTAATGGCCCCTTACAAGTTATCAAACATTGCGCTGAAATTTCAAACAAATACTTTGAACATTAGCTGCCATTTAGGCCTATAAAATTATACAAACGCCGTCAACGCAAGTCAGGCAAGCTTCTAGCAAAACTAAAATGAATAAAAGCAAATTCAAAGCTGAATACTGTGACTGTTAACTTGTGAAAAAACTTCTGAATAATTAGTCTTTATAAACATGATGTATTTTGTTCTGCAATGTCACATATAGCATATGACCAAACCATAATTTGTGGTACAAACTCAAGTTTGCCAATAATAAATGCTTTAACGATACCAAACACGGCACAAACCAGCACCAAGCAAGCACAAACGATGGAGTGATTGACATGGGGTGTAGCCTGTATGACCACACGGCTCCCAAAAGCGATCTTGTTAAATACAAAGAAAGGAAAATGTTATGATGTTTCTTTCAACAGCACAAAGCAGCACAAATGAAAGACACTGGGGTGGAGAGTGACCTCACCGCTCCCGAATACAAGCTGTTATTTCTAAGAAGAGGAGATAGATACAGTGTTTCTTTTAACGGCACAAACCAGCACAAATCGAGCACAAACGAAAGACACCGGTTTGGAGCGATTTGGACGACAGGGGGTTGAGAGTGATGTCTCTGTTCCCAGAAAGTTTTCCTGCTGTATCTAAGAAAGGGAAATAGTTACTGTATTTCTTTTAAATGGCACAAACCGGCACAAACTAAAGACACCAGTTTGGAGCGATTTGGACGACATGGGGTGGAAAGTGACATCACGCATCTCAAACACCAAACCAGCACAAATCAGCACAAACGCAGCACAAACTAATGGTAGCCTATAGTTTTGGTAATGATTTATTGGGGTGTCAACTTCACGGAGGTCAGAAACATGTAGTAGCTCTGTGATTGGCCATGCTCCGTTCGACTGAAATCCTCTACTTTTCCCTGTGGAACCCGGAAGCTTGACCTCTGGCCTACTTTCTGTAAGATCTGAATTTCTGCGTTTTGAATTTTAGAATATTGAATTCTATATTGAATTTCTTCTTCAGCTGTAATTTTATAATCAGAATATTTACAGCTAATTTCACCTCTAAAAAAATTCAGAACACAAAATTTGTTTAAAAATACAAATCTATGGGGCCTGAGTAGTTCAGTGGTAAAATACGCTGGCTACCACCCCTGGAGTTCACTAGTGTGCTAGTTTGAATCCCAGGGCGTGCTGAGTGACTCCAGCTAGGTCTCCTAAGCAACCAAATTGGCCCAGTTGCTAGGGAGGGTAGAGTCACATGGGGTAAACTCCTCGTGGTCGCTATAATGTGGTTCGTTCTCAGTGGGGCATATGGTGAGTTGAGCATGGTTGCTGTCTCCGTGGCAATGCGCTCAACAAGCCACGTGATAAGATGCGCGGGTTGACTGTCTCAGACGTGGAGGCAACTGGGATTCGTCCTCCGCCACCCGGACTGAGGCGAATCACTATGTGACCACAAGGACTTAAAAAAAGCACATTGGGAATTGGGCATTCCAAATTGGGAGAAAAAAATAAATAAAAAATTGCAAATCTATAAAATACAATTCAAATAATTCAATTTTGTTAAATGCCACATGCCTAAAATTCAAAGATACAAAATTGTAATTCACTTTTTTTCTAGCTTCATAGTTATCCATGTAGTTGCATTAAAAATGGCGATATGGTGTTGCATGATTAGGCTTCTAAACTGTAACAAGCTGTGATTATTATCATGTGTTTTCATGGACGTTGCACCTTAAATCATAATATATAGATGTTAATTGAAGAAGCACAAACCTCCATCACTCGTTTATCATTAGGATTCAGATCGCTGACTGTTAGGATCATATCAGTCTGAGCAGCTTGAATCAATAATCTATCTGAATCCTCGTGGTAAACGAGTGATGGAGGATTGTGCTTCATCAGTTAACTGTATATAATCATAATAATGTGTAAGGACATTTCATATTAAATCACATAGATGTTAATAGAAGCACAAACCTCCATCGCTCGTTTTCCACATCAGTTTAAGCCGAACTTATCGTACAACACCCGGCTGCTTATATGCAATAAAGCAAATTCAATTTGCATACCCGCATGATGTAGGCTGTTTCACGTATTGGATAGAACAGACGTAAGATAAACCATTACCAAAACACTGAATATTAATGGAGTAACATAATTTTTAAATAATAATAAAAATAATAAAAAAAACGTTTAAAAACTTTGCAAACATTGTCCAAGGATGTTTCAATTTACATTTATTTCAATCACTTTTGTCATTTTATAATATCTTAACTATACAACAACAATTTCTGATTTTTTCTGCTTGTAGAAAATTGTACATTTTATAGTTGCAATTTAAGTAAATGAATCTCTATTGATTTTTCCAGCAGTCAAAATGGGCCCACTTTGCCTGTCCATTGCAACAAATCCATGCCTTCCACTAATGTCAAACAATTTGATGCAGTGTTACAGGGGTTTAGGAAGGTGCTGTAATAGTTATTTTTTCCATCTAATGTTTTAGGTGACAATTATATTTAGTAGGTCTTTTTCCATTTGGGGGCCTTTGGCCCCATTGTACCCTATTATATAAAATCAAGTAAGTACACTTATTATGTAACATATTACCTGTTCAAAACTGTAAAAAAAAAAAAAAAAAATACAAATACAGTGTGTGGACAAGTATGTGTGCTCAAACCCTGTTTGGGAGGAAAGTGTGCAATTTGTGGGAAAGATGCAGTACCCAGTAGAGCAGGTGGGGGAGCTAGAGAACAGTATGGGGCTATGGGTTAAATTTGAGAACATTTGAAAAAACAATTGGTTAAATTTGATTCATAGATGTACAAAAAACTATTTAAAGCTCTGTAACATCCAGAAAGTCAGAAGGTAAAAGGTCACAACTGTTTCTTCCCATACAGGTCAAAATTGACTCATTAAGACAATGGAAGGAAGAGTTTGATTTAACTTTTTATTTCTCTTAAACAGTTATTTACAAAAGTGAATTTTCTTTTTTTATTTTGTTTGTTATGATGGTCTTGACAAAATGGTTTGTTCAGTCTTTGGTTCCAATGCAAAATATAAAGTATTCTTTACTTGTCCGGGGTCAAAAATAACCCTAATACAATAAGAGTGTTTAATAAATAAATAATAATAATAATAAAAATTATGCAGTTTGGAATAATTATTCCCTTAATTTGCCTATATTTGGATGAAGACCAAAAAGAAACTGCTGAAAAGAATGCAATGTGTGTGCATATGTGTATTTATGTGTAATGAATAAGTCCTTTAAAGTCACACTGTCTGAGCGGACAGGCACAGATTAATTTCCTGCCATTTATTTATTGCTCTTCACAGCACATGTAACTTTACTACAAGCCAAGCTGCCAAACAGCAGTATGAATGTGATACCTCACTACTGTGGTGTAGAGACCTGTGGGGCTGTTTTTGGACTCGTGCTCCGAGTTGAATTTGAAACCTTAAACCCTTGCATTCCCTCTCTCTCTGTCTCTGTCAGACTGAAACCACTGGATATTGAGTTCATGAAACGGTTACATGAAAAAGTGAACATCATCCCGCTCATAGCTAAAGCAGATACAATGACTCCAGAGGAGTGCCAACAGTTCAAGAAGCAGGTGAGAGTGTTCATGTGCGAAAATAAATTCTCAGTTTGTTTAAAGGGGCCATATTTCACACTTTTGTTCCATTTCCTTTTGTACCCTGAGGTCCACAAAAAATGTCCTAATTTAATTTTACATGACCGGATTTCATCCTCGCTGACCCTTACAATTAAAATGGCTTTTAGTGTATTTTAGTAAGACCAAACACTGGTTTTCCATGATATGTCACCTTTAAGGTAAATTTGTTACAAATGTGGTTGCATGAAAAGCTTTCACTCTCCATTCAGTTTGATATTGATTGACCTTGCATTGAAACTCTGGAGTTATGTCACACATCACACCATCCTAAAAGCATTCCCATTGTTTAAAACAATCCATGTGGGATAGTTTAACATTTCCAAAACAGCTGAAGAGACTGGTTTGCGTATAACATTGTTTAAGTGTTGCTGAAGACATTGTCTGTAGTGAAAACACATTATAAGAGGACATAAATCTGTTCGCTGACTATTTTGGGAGCAGATCTCCACTTCACATGAAAGGTGCAATCCCAAACCAGTGACACTGAGAGTCTATAGAGTCTGCTGGGAGATACCAAGCTGCTATACCCATCTGTTTTTTACTTGTCAGAACAATTTTTATTCTTTATGCCTTACTCTGTCTTTTTGTTTTCCTCTTTTCCCAGATAATGAGAGAGATCCAGGAACACAAGATCAAAATCTATGAGTTCCCAGAGACAGATGATGAGGAGGAGAGCAAGCTAGTGAAGAAGATCAAGGTTTGTGTGTGTTCTCCACAGTTGATGAATTATTTACTCTGTTCTGACAATTATAAGCTAAATATAGTTGTAAGTCCTCTTTTTATTCCTGTTTTGTACACACTGAATTCTATGTTCAGGAGTGAGTACTAAACAACAGGTTGTTATTGCAGTCATGCCTCTCTTTTAGATGCTGACTGACTGCTCATCTGAGATGTGTGTCTTGTGTCTTGTCAACATTGCAAATTTTTGCTACCAGTTGCTCCCACCAGCCCTGCGATCTCAGGGCAACATAGCACTTGAGAGAGAGAGAATGCTGTTCAAAAACAGCAGCTGAAAGAACAAAAACAAAATGCTGCCAAATAGACCTTATTCACAATATAGCGCCATCTTTGATTTTTGACAGGAACGAAAATGAGGCTGTGGGGGATAGACTTACCGTCTCTTCAATGACATGCACTGTATAAAGCTATAAATAAGTTCCTAAATTGCATCTTATTTTCCACAGCTCATCATTGTCTGTAGTTTTTTGTTCATTGAAATTTCTAGGAAATATATTTTTTCAATTTTTCATCAGTGGAACAATACAAAAACATTTTTAACAACAGTACAAACCATTGAAGAGACTAAGTCTATCCCTCACAGCCTCGTTGTCGTTCCTGTCAAAAATCAAAGATGGTTCTGCTGTGAATAAGGTCTGACAAAAGTAGGGATGTCAAAAGTACCAGTACTTTGGTACCAATTTGATAGTAAAATATAAAAGATGTAACAATACCAGTGTTTCTGCAATACCAGTAGTACTAATCACTGACTGGATTGATACCTGCACAGTGTCTGACTGACACACGACTGCTTTTTAAATGCTCACACATGAATCGTGATATGTCCTAATGTGATTAATAAACCACGAGAGGCTGTGATTTACATAAATAAACTGTCTGCATGTGCTGCATGCTTCTAAGTAAATGTATAAAGCTAGCCGATCCTCATAAGCACAACTCCACATTATGAGCATCTGAATTTGTTGTAATAGATGACAGAGCAGAGCACACATTCAATGTGAAGCACCCAGCACATGCAGACTATATATTTAGTATGGAAGCCCTGAACCGCAAGGTAAAAAAAAAAAAATTCAGTAGGTGAAACATATTTTTTAGGTCTCTTAGTGCCTTCCTGTGTCCTTTGTCCTAAAACAAAAAGAAAAAAACAATTTATCTGAAATTAAATTTATTTTCTCTGGAAAAAAAAATTGTCTCTCTCTGAAATCTTTTTTTTCTCTGAATTTTCTTTTTGCTCTTGGGCAAAACGTTTTTTTTTTTTTTTTTCTGAAAATGTTTATTTCTTTCTCTCTGAATTTTTTTTTTTTCTATCTCAAATATTTTTTCTTCTGAATTTTATTTTCCTCAAGAGGCAACACATGAGAGAAAAGCTAACAATTAGCATGTGGTACCAACCTCAGCCACCAGGTGCCACTATCACTAAACAGTTACTTGAATACACATCTGCTATGATGAACATGTTTTAATTTCTGAGCTCAAGGTTATTTTGATATTTCTTCTGGGGCCTATGTAAAAAATGTAAAAGTGGTATAACCGTCCAGAAAATGTTGTCATAAGTAGTTTTAAATAATCATTTATTATTATTTCTTTACAAAAATAAGCTTTGTTTTAAAATATTATGTAACCAACATGCAGGTAGCCATTCTGTTGTCATGTGACAAAAAGAACATGAAACAGTGAGAATCCCTTAAGGGCCTCATTGCTGAAACAAATACTTAATGAAAAGGCACATTTTGTTAATGTCAAAGGAGTAACCCTGAGAAAATGTATGAATATTAATATACTCAAATTCATGACAAAAGTCAAGTAATTTAAATCACTTTTTTTATATTATTCTTTGATTACATTTTTGTGTAGAAAATGCTATAGATGATTTTCAAAAATGTATGTAATCAACAAAGAGTAAATTTCTAAGAACTTGACGTGTTTTAAGCTAGAGTTCTTAGTTTTATCAGCTTGGGCGACTTTATTTGTCAACAACCCTTTGGTCAAAAATTGCGGCAACAGTTTCACAGCAAACAGGTTTAACTGTTGTTGTTCATGTTTCTTGTTTATAGCCGCAAAACATAAATGTTGCTATGTCAACCATTGCAAAAATTTGGGTGTGACTTTTGGAACAGTCATTTAGGGGATTCATTCCCAAGTTTAAATGCGATTGTCACTTCTGAAATTTTGCAGTTTACTTGTTTTTTTCAAAGTTGAAACGCAGTCCACACTCGCAGAGCATTAACTGATCAAAGATCGGCTCATAAATTTTGCCCCATGAGGAAAATAGGTTAAACTGACACACACACACAGACTATGATTATGAGTCAATATCAGCTGCCTGATTTTGAACATCTTTGCATGTTACATATGTAAATATGAATTTGTGTGATTTTGTGCCCTTCAGGACCGTCTGCCTCTGGCTGTGGTGGGCAGCAACACCATCATAGAGGTCAATGGGAAGCGTGTACGGGGAAGGCAGTACCCCTGGGGCGTGGCAGAAGGTAAGGGGTGAAAGGTCACTGAGTGTGTTTGTAGGTTAATACAGGCCCTTAGGGTGTTGTTGTACTCTATTACACAGCAGATCTTTCCCATGCCACAATGATGCAGAGTCTAAGTGATGTGTGTTCCTCTAGAACAAAGTTAAACATCTTATTTTAGCTTTATTCTAAGCTGGAGTCATCACGACTTTACTAGAAGTCTTTACTTGTGACACATTCACCAGATGATGTTTAGCCTCCAGTAAATCCATTCAGGAAAGACTTGTGACAGTGGAAAACCAAATGATTGTTAAAGGTGCACTCAGTAATTTTTCCTTAATTAAAAAGTTTAACTTTACATGAAAATTCATAATTTTCATTTTTGGTTGAAGTATCTCTTTAAATAGCATGGCTGGCATTCTCACAAGAAGTTTGTTGATGAAAACAAGCTGGAAGGAAAAAAGGGATTGTTCTTGATGTAATAAAGAAATGGAAGATTTCAGGTCTAAACTAAAGTCCTAGTGATTTAAATAAAGGGCTCGACACAAAAGAAAACATTAAGACATTTATAAAGGCATTATAAGGTGATTGTGTTCACAGTGTATTTAAGGTCATGTGATGATGACTCTAGGGTGTGCAGTGGGTTGGGCGGTTAGTGAGCCTGCAAACAGGAAGTGTGTGTCTTTTGATGTTTTTCCTGTAGGGCTTGTCACATGACGCACATAAACATACAGTTTGAAATATGAGCTTTGCTGGAGCCATAAATTAAGCTTGAAGATTAA
This sequence comes from Myxocyprinus asiaticus, assembly GCF_019703515.2. Classification (NCBI taxonomy): domain Eukaryota; kingdom Metazoa; phylum Chordata; class Actinopteri; order Cypriniformes; family Catostomidae; genus Myxocyprinus; species Myxocyprinus asiaticus. Next base: position 9,495,313 of record NC_059377.1, read on the forward strand.
AGTCCACAGATATATGATACTCATGCACTTTAAGCAGAAGCTTAGGATGCTAGCTGTGATGTTACGCCTATTAACTTCTGCTCACTCCATTCCAATCACTGTAAAAGCTGTCAGATCACGTTTGCACTTCTTGTAAATTTTCCTGTTGCACCCAGAGGGTTTACTAAAACGAATTGTCTGGAGCTGATGTCAGGCCAGATCTGCTCTTCTTTCCTGGAACCCTTGACCTGTGATAACACCAGACTTGTTTCATCCTAATCTACTCAGTAACCTGAACTCAGAGCAGGGTGCAGTGTCCAAGTTTAGAGTCATAGTAGCCACTGTGTTTGTCAGATAGGTAGAGTGGTAGGTAGAAAGTTAGGTAGGCAGAAAAGTAGAAAGGTTGGAATGTGGATGGATGGATCAATAGAAAGATGAACAGATGGATTAGTAAATGGATTGGAAGGTATATGGGTTGTTAGGATGGATGGATGGATGGATGGATGGATAGAATGGTAAAAAAGGAAGATAGGTTAATAGATAGGTAGAAAGATAGATGGATAGGTTAATGGATGGGTAGGGAGGTGGATGGATGGATAGATAGAAAGATGAACAGATGTATTAGTAAATGGATTGGAAGGTATATGGGTTAGAAAGGATGGATGGATGGATGGATGGATAGAATGGTAAAAAAGGAAGATAGGTTAATAGATAGGTAGAAAGATAGATGGATAGGTTAATGGATGGGTAGGGAGGTGGATGGATGGACAGATAGAAAGATGAACAGATGTATTAGTAAATGGATTGGAAGGTATATGGGTTAGAAAGGATGGATGGATGGATAGAATGGTAAAAAAGGAAGATAGGTTAATAAATAAGTAGAAAGATAGATGGATAGGTAAATGGATGGGTAGGGAGGTGGATGGATGGATAGATAGAAAGATGAACAGATGTATTAGTAAATGGATTGGAAGGTATATGGGTTAGAAAGGATGGATGGATGGATAGAATGGTAAAAAAGGAAGATAGGTTAATAAATAAGTAGAAAGATAGATGGATAGGTAAATGGATGGGTAGGGAGGTGGATGATGGATGGATGGATAGAATGGTAAAAAAGGAAGATAGGTTAATAGATAGGTAGAAAGATAGATGGGTAGGGAGGTGGATGGATGGATAGAGAGATGAACAGATGGATTAGTAAATAGATTGGAAGGTATATGGGTTAGAAAGGATGGATGATGGATTGGTAAAATAGGCAGATGGTAAAGAGATAGGTAGAAAGGTAGATGGATATGTAAATGGATGGGGAGGGAGATGGATGGATAAATAGAAAGATGAACAGATGGATTAGTAAATGGATTGGTAGGTAGATGGATAGCTAGAAAGGATGGATGAATAAATGGATGGATGGATTGGTAAAATAGGCAGATAGGTAAATAGGTAGAAATGTAGATGGATAGGTAAATGGATGGGTAGAGAGGTAGATGGATGGATAGAAAAAAATGTATGTGGATGGAAATGTAAGTAAATGGATGGAATGATGGATGGTTGGATGGATAAATGGATGGATTGGTAAAATAGGCAGATGGTAAATAGATAGGTAGAAAGGTAGATGGATATGTAAATGGATGGGGGGAGATGGATGGATAGACAGAAAGATGAACAGATGGATTAGTAAATAGATTGGTAGGTAGATGGGTAGCTAGAAAGGATGGATGAATAAATGGATGGATGGATTGGTAAAATAGGCAGATAGGTAGATGGATAGGGAAATGGATGGATAGATAGAATGATGAACAGATGAATTAGTAAATGGATTGGTAGGTAGATGGGTAGTTAGAAAGGATGGATGGATAGATTGATGGATGGATGGATCGGTAAAATAGACAGATAGGTAAGTAGAAAGGTAGATGGATATGTAAATGGTGAGTAGAGAGGTAGATGGATGGATAGGTAGAAAGATGAACAGATGGATTAGTAAATGGATTGTTAGGTAGATGGGTATTTAGAAAGGATGGATGGATTGGTAAAATAGACAGATAGGTAAATAGATAGGTAGAAAGGTAGATGGATGGGTAGATAGAAAAAAAGATGTATTAGTAAATGGATTGTTAGGTAGATGGGTACTTAATAAGGATGGATGGATGAGCACACAGTTTGCATGTGGTTAGGAAGAAGGGCTGGGTCTGCTCCATTCATCTGATAAGTGATGCATACGCAGCAGGGGACACAAGTCAGTGCCAGCTCTGATGCCACCTGCTGGACGGTTTTTGTATTGCTATGTCAGTTAGCGGAGCACTGCTTAATAAATGCCTCAATAGAAGTATGTAAAGTGCATACTATGATGGCAGCGCTATAGTGCTAAGAATGGATTAAGACAAATATAATGCCTTTCTATTGCGTTTTGTTACACCATTAAAGAAGCATTGCAAAACAATCCTCGTAAATGGATTGGTAGGTAGATGGGTAGTTAGGATGGATGAATGATCAATAAACACAAAGTGGTAAAAAAAAAATATATATATATATATATATATATATATATATATATATATATATATATATATATAAGCACCTTTCCATTTACCATCAAGCGAGTATCCGTCTATGACAACAGGCTGAAAATTACTAATACATATTAAGATCTAAAAACAATTATAAATGTAAAAATAATAATTATAATGATGATAATAATCACGGTTCGGGGTGAACGTGTTGTATTATTTTATGTTTTAATCACAGATGTATAGGCTGCAGAGTTGTGGTCACAATAAACTGCTCTGTGGAAATAAAGTGAACTGAACTCAAAACACCTCTTGAGCTGAGATGGTCTGAGGTCATTTGCAGCACTCATAGATGATACTGTTCTTGCAAAAAAACTTCAGAAGACTGAAACAAAGAAAGAGTGAGACTGCACGCCTCTGAACAAACAGCGCATCAGACATGCGTATAGAAGGCTTTTCTGTTATCTGTTCTAAATATAATAAAGTGTGTTTCTTCAAGCACGTGTCTGTGTGTCTAACAGCATTTTTTATGTCATTCCAAATCCGAGACGGCTTACAGTTACTCGCCATGCACATTATATTCACTACCTGCAATTAAACTTCTGTCTTAAGTCTTCCGTCAGTGTGCGTACTTTGCCTCCTATGTAATTTGATACGTTGGTTAAGAACGTTTGGCTTTCAATGCGTTATTTAGGTTCATCTATCATGTGTCGTAAACTCTTCATTAGGTAACTATTCTTTATTTAAGGCTATTCTATTCGTTAGGCTATTGTATTGATATTGGAAGTTCCATTCATAATGTTTCCCATTTTTACCCGGTATAAAATTTCACACCGGTGTTGTCACTTGTACCAAGTAAAACCAGTAAAACCGTACACCGTGGCAACCCCACTGGAAATATTAAACCTTGAGGGTCCTTCATCATGTTATTGTCAATGTACGATTATTTGGGATACTAATCCTAAGCATACTATATAGGACGGATGATATTCAAAATGGTGTTCATCATATATATATTGGCTTGATACAACTTCCTGATAAGAAAGTTTTCTGCACATTGTAGTGTAAAAACAGTCATTTTGCATCTTAAGACACTTTGTTTGTGATGCTGTAAATATCATCATCATCTCTGTTTCTAGTGGAGAATGGCGAACACTGTGACTTCACAATCCTTCGAAACATGCTCATCAGGTATGTAACTGTGTTTTATCACCTAAACTAATACCAGATGAGTGAGCTGAAATTCACATAACTCTTTCAAACTGACCCCTGATCAGTCAATTTACCTGTTCAGACCATCCCAGCATCCATATTTGACAGAGACAATTCCAATAAATGGCTCTTTGTGTACAGGCTGAGGTATGAATCTGTTACTTATCCATTTATTTTTCCACCCCATCAGAACTCACATGCAGGACCTGAAGGACGTGACCAACAATGTGCATTATGAGAACTACCGCAGCAGGAAGTTGGCTGCTGTCACCTACAATGGGGTAGACAACAACAAGAGCAAAGGACAGCTCACGAAGTGAGTTTGTTTGTGTGTCTTATTCTGTTCCTTCTTTAATCAAAACCCAAGAAAATACTGTAAATAGGCATCCACAAACATTACCAATTCTGGTTTCTGATGTCAGTTAACAATACATGAAGTAGATCATCATGTTTTCATGTCTGTGTTTGTTATATGGAGGCAATGGATCAGAGTGCCAAGGTCGTAACCCCTAACCCCACAGCCAGAATGACATACACTAAAACACTAAAGCCAGCGAAGCTGTTCACCCTTAGCACAGAGCTTACTAACCGTACACTCAAATATAGTCCAAACGCACGCTAACCAACCGTTCACATTCCCCCTCACATACTGTATGTATATCTAAAGAGTGTCTATCTGAAGAGTCCCCATCTTAAAGGTGCTTTAAACAATTTGAGTCATTCTGGAATTTCCACCAGACTTAGCCGTTGATTTAGCTACGCCCCCTCTTTCCAAAACCCGCACTCCAAAGACGCACACACACAGACACACTTGGAAACCATTGTGTTGGGACAGATGGAGCGGGGGACAGCTTACCGGCACTTATACAAGCATCTATGGGCTGCCCTGTTAATGCGCAGAACGATTGACAGGCAGAAAGTCTTCTGATTGGCTAAACAAACGATCTGACTGCGGCCAACTGATATCTTAACCTCACTGTTTACCGAGCTTAGGGCTGTTACAGAGACAGGTGTGATATTTCATGACACATTTCAATTATATCTGACAGGTAATAAGGATGTTTTCTGAATGTCATTTAATAAAACAAATCACTTACAGCACCTTTAACCAAACACAAAGGGGACTATAGAAAAACATTCTGCTGCTAACGTTGTGTTTTTCTTTAACACATTGAACAGTGTGAGCATGCTAAGTGTATGTGTTCTCTTGATTTTAGATTTGACACAGGTGAAGGCATGTAAGTGTCATGCACAAGTTCACATTTGCCTCGTACTTTCCTCTGTTCTGTTTCTCCCTCCTCCTCTGTGTCTATCCACATTCAGAGTCCTGCATCTTTTCAGATGTTCCTTAATGTCTCAAACTACAGTTCCAGCTTTGTGTCCAGTGTTAGGAACTCTGTCAAATCACTGTTCTGTGGTGTAGTTCTCTATACATGCCTTAGATGTCCTCCTTTATGTAGTAAATTTAACGACACTCATGAAAGGGTTTCTTAAGTGAATAAATGTTACTAACAGGATTAGCAACTCAGGACAGGTTTCCATTGTAATCTGTTTTGGATGCTGCCTGGCATGTGTGTAGGCCTGTTCACACTAAGTTCGTATTTTCAGCACAAGTTTTCTGCACGACAAGATTTTATAATTAAATGGCTATTCTGAGAACCTCTTCAGAAGTTTTGTCTTGTGTGTTTTTGTTTGGCTTGTTTTGCTTTGTGTCTTTAAATTGCTTTGTGTGCGTTTTCGTTTGGTTTTGCTTTATGTGAGTTCTTGTTTGTCTTTTTGTTTAGCTTTGTGTGTGTTTTGCTGTGTGTGTTTTTGTTTTGCTTTGTTGTGTGTGTGGGTTTACTTTTTTTTTTTTGCTTTTGTGTTCTTGTTTGGTTGTTTTGTTATTTTGCATTGTGTGTGTGTGTGTGTGTGTGTGTGTGTTTTTGTTTGTTTTTTGCTTTGCTTTGCATGTGTGTGTGTTTGGTTTTGTTTTTGTGTTGATTTTTTTTATTAAAGTATGTGTTCAATGAAAACAAAAACTTATTGGACTCAGTGTGTGCAAACAGTTTTTGTGCAAAAAATAATCTAAGAACTGTGGTGCCATTTATTCAAATCTGATTTGGTGTGAACAGGCCTTAATTAATCCAGCTCCAGATTAGCTGTATTTATTAATTAGTTATGATAAGTGTTTAATTGAATGAAAACCAATGAAACCCAGGGCTCTGTGGGTCCCTGTGCTACTTGAGCAGTGTTAAACTTGCAGCTGCACACTAACACAGCTGCGATTCAGCTTCACTAACACTCACTCGTCGGACAGTTCCACTGCTCTGGGTCCTAAAGCCTTTCACACCAGGGTGTCCTCTTTCCTTCAAGCTCCTTTCCTGCCTCACAGGTGTATTTATGTTTCTAAAGTCGCTCTTTATGACAATCTAATGAATGTGTTTGTTTTGCATCTGCCTGTACACCTTTGTGTATGTGTTCGTGAATGTAGGAGCCCCCTGGCACAAATGGAGGAGGAAAGAAGAGAGCATGTGACAAAGATGAAGAAGATGGAGATGGAGATGGAGCAGGTGTTTGAGATGAAGGTCAAAGAGAAGATCCAGAAACTCAAAGAATCTGAGGCAGAGGTATATCACACACATACCCAACACTTAAAACATCATCCTTGACCATGTTGTGGAAACCGCTGTGGTGGTTCACATTTATTTAACCTTCAAGTATTTGTCTCAACAAATGACTTCTGTCATAATTCATCTTATTGGTCATCATTTATGCAAATCTATACACCTCATATGTGTCTGAGCTTGGGCTATGTTTGAAATGGCATAATACTTTATACTGTGCACAGCTATCTGTTAGCATCCCAATTTAACTCTATCGGAGTGCTCTGCTAACGCAGGGTTCCACGGAAGTACATAATCTGGCAGCTGCCGTTTTCGCTCATGGGCGCTCAGTTCCGGGATCGTTTGTCACGTGACTCATCATTTTTCAATTGCAGCAGATAGGGACAATTATAAGTCCATTTCAAGCTTTTAAGAACCCTTCAAAACAATCTGTCTCTGGAAAATGTAGAATTTAATAATTCTGACAAATGGTTTTTTGGAAAACAAAACATTTTGTCAAAAAACAACTACTTTTAAATGGCTTTCAACGGAGAAACATGATTTTCCCCATCATAGGATGTAGTTCCAGCATCTACCAGCAGGGGCTAACAAGCCAATTCCTGACCCCCTGCAATTCTAAGTGCATATAATGTACTGTTTTACGTACTACTTTTTAAAACAAAGTATGCAGTTTACAGTATATTCTACACAGTAGGAAATAAGTACGTATTCTAGTATTCCATGGTGAGTTTGAGTCTTCTGGTGTTGTTTTGTTCTCTTTAGCTGCAGCGTCGTCATGAGCAGATGAAGAAGAATCTGGAGGCTCAGCACAAGGAGCTTGAGGAGAAGAGACGTCAGTTTGAGGAGGAGAAGATCAGCTGGGAGGCTCAACAACGCCTGCTGGAGCAGCAGAAACTGGACGCTTCCAGGTAAACACACCAGTTCTGTTCCAAAACCTAGTGAGCTGCCTAGCGAGGGAACATTTTTAGGCATAATTGGCACATTCCCGATGCGAAAGGCTTTTTTTAAACAGAAAGCAGCAAATTTACACTGCCTTAAAGCTGAAGTGTGTAATTTCTTATTCAGAAGCGGTTCTTTTTTTCTTTTCTTTTTTTATTTTTAAATACCAGAACCGAATGATTTTCAGTTCCATTAACAGTTCTCAATCGTGCATTTTTCCGTTGATGCAGACGCAACTTTGTACTAAAGTACACAGTAAGTGTTTCCTGCACTACCATTCAGCAGCATTGCAACACCGCTATTGAATCAGCAGCACAAAACATACAGCCTGACCAGTGTAGTGCGATTCCCGAACGAATGACTTTTATGAGTCTGTGCTGAAACCAGTGTATTTTTATGCACTTACTCAGTTATAGACTTTTGTTAATTGTAATTAAAAAAAATCTTACGTAGTGCCGCTTTTAGAAATGTGAGTATTGCTGTTTTCCTTTATTTTCAGTTCAGTGTGTATTTTTAATATATTCAGTCTTAGAATGAATTTATGAATTGTTAATGCACCGTTAATGTATTACTGTTAATAATAACTTCTATAGAAGATACAGATTCAAGTTCATTAAAGCTTCACGTTGTAGATCGTGGGATATTTTACATTTTTTACTCTATACTGGTGACTGAGATTTCAGGCTAATGAACCTTATGATCTCCTGGTGAGAACTGACTTGATTGTCGGTGTGGATGATACAGCAGATCAACACTGCTTGTTGTCATGTTGTACTTCAACACACTGTTAGGCCTTTTCCACCTACATTGTTCGAGGGCAGGTTCTTGGGCTGGTGTAAGTTCTCTAAATGCTCCGCACATTTCCATTCCGGACTAGAAAATCAGGTTGCGCACTGGCGCCAAAAGCTTGCTGGTCTCTATGCAGAAACCGATTACATCAGGGAGCAGAGGGAGGGATAATGTTTGGTCACCAGGTACAGTAGCTACCGTCTGCAGCAAGGTGTACATTTTCACTCTATAACAACAATAAAAAACCCACAAAAATGTCAGACGTCAAAAGCGTTCAGGAAACATGAGAAAATGAGATCTCTACTTGCGATATAAACCGGAGAGATCGCAAAGGAAAAAAGGTCTACAAGGAGATACGGCAAGAAGTTGTGGTTCGCTCTCGGTGGGGTGCGTGGTGAGTTGTGCGTGGATGCCGCATAGAATAACGTGTTCCCTGCTCACATCCTGTTTAAAATAATAAAAAAACATGACACCTTTTTTCTTGACTTAGTCATTCCTGAGTAATGATTGTGCGGTGAGGTAGGTCTGTTTAGATGAAGTATTTGAGATGAATTGCACATAAAATTGTCCATAATAATTCCGTGCTGTGGGCACTGTCATTGAAACTGCAGCGGAAGTTGTCTTACACTACTAAGCGAAGCTTCCGCTCTGCCAATGCGCTCCAGACTGCCCCAGCTGTGAACCAGCCGAGCACAGCCTCGGCATGAGAACCATCGCCATTTTGGTGGAAAAGGGCTAGTGGCGGATGACTGTATAGACAGTCTTTTCTCTATCTGCTGGCATGATTACTGAACACATTTGTGCTGAAATTGATTAATCGATGATCGATAAGCTTAATCGATCAAATTATTAATGACGAATTATCGATTATTCATTAACATCCCTTGTGCCACATTACATAGTTCCAAACTTGTTGAGAAAAGGAAGAGCTAGAACGGAGATGTAGGTGAAACACAGTGAAACAATAGAACTGCTGTTTATGACGAGTGTCTCCGTTCAGTCACTAATGAGGTTCCATTTGGGTTAGGATGCTGCCTTTGAAGGTAGCTGCCTATGTAGACATCATACAGTAAGGCAGCTCAACAGGGTTTCAAACAGAGCCATTGTCTGACTTTCACACACACACAAATACACATGTGACTATTGACTATTTATTTATTTTTTTCTCCTACTAATTTTTCTCTTTCTCATTTTCTCTTCAATCCAAAAGGACCTTGGAAAAGAACAAAAAGAAAAAGATATTTTAAAACACTGGGACCATCACCACATTCTAGTTACCAATTCAACCAGTCTGGACCCTCAGTCTGTCTGCCGACCAAAAAAAACACCCCATACATTTATATACAGCCCCTTGTTTTTTTGTTTATTCAATCTTGTTTTTTCCCTGTTGGCATATGAGAGGACAGCTTTGAGCGTCACACACCTCTGGACACCTCATTGACCTGGAATCACTTCACCCTGTCTGCCCATTGCATTCTTTTTCTACATCTAAAGGCTTTAGACATTCATTTGCTGGACTTGAGAAACTGAGATACTCTGTAGCTCACATAACCTATGAATTCAAACATTACAAAAAACATCCCAGAGATATGCAATATTGTTTGAAAGAATAACCACTTTGGATTTGTTTTGTAAGCCGACCAAGTCCCATCCTCTCATTTGTATTTGTTTAATGTATTTAGATCCAGAGGTCACTTCCTGCTTTCCAACTGCATATTGAATGACCACATCAATAAAAGGCTGAATCTTACCTCAGGCATTTCTGTTGTTAAACAACGTTTTTGTGGCTTTTTCCCTTCCAGAAATGTTAAGCTCTTCCAATGTTTGTGTAATTTAAATTATTTAGCCATGGACCTTACCTTCAGGAAACATAACATCAGTTACTTTTGTTTTGTGATATTTGTTTATTTTGTTCTCTCATTTAATGTTCCAGTTTACTGTTCGTTTACTGAGACATCGTTATTAAAGGAATAGTACACCAACAAGTAGAAATTCGGTTATATATGATGGCAGAATTTTCCTTTTTGGGTGAACTGTTCCTTTACAAGGTAGCACATCATTTGTCACATGATATGTCAGATAATCCTCCATTGTGAGACGTGATTATGCAGATACTACGAGGATTTGTGATGCATTATGAGGCTTTTTTAAAGTGATTTGTTCTCATCTAATGATGACCACTGGGTGTTCATTTTTTTTCTCATGTTACTGACAGTGAGCTGGCATTATTGGCCAGTTATGTTGTTTTTTTTGTTTTTTTTTCTCTATCTAGGCACTGAGTTCCCACCCAGAGCTGGCCTCCCGCCATACCACATTTAGCTTTCAGTCATGTACTTCTTAAATTCTTTTTATTAAAAAAAAAAAAGCCTAATTTTTTGTTTTCATTTTTTCATTTTTATTGTATAAAGTCACATAATAAACTTGTGATGATGATGCCACTTGAATTGTATGTGTTGTTTTTGATGACTGTCAATCAACATGGAGTACTAGGATAAAAGGATAGTGGGTGAATTTCATGTCTGGGTCATATTTCACTCCAAAATCAAAAAGGAAAGTCTATTTTAGGACCTTTAGGATTCTTGGTAATTTATTTTAAGGGTCCACAATAATGCACTAGTTAGGCATGAATTAGACAGAAATAATTAATTGAATGTACAGTAAGGTTATTTTAACTTATTAAACTACTTAATTTAGAAAGTAATGTCATTAAAGGGATAGTTCACCCAAAAATGAAAATTCTCATCATTTACTCACCCTCATGCCATCCCAGATGTGAACAACTTTTTTTCTTCTGCAGAACACAAATTAAGATTTTTAGAGGAATATTGGTGTATGGTGACTAAAACTTTGAAGCTCCAAAAAGAACATAACGGCAGCATAAAAGTAATCCATATGAGCTCAGTGTTTAAATCCATGTCTTCAGAAGCAATATGATAGTTGCGGGTGAAAAACGTCTATATTCAAGTAATTTTTTATGCTGCCTTTATGTGCTTTTTGGAGCTTTTATGTTTTGGCCACCATTCACTTGCATTGTGTGGACCAACAGAGCTGAGATATTCTAATAAAAATCTCCATTTGTGTTCTGCTGAGGAAAGTCATACATATCTGGGTTGGCATGAGGGTGAGTAATTGATGAGAGAATTGGTATTTTTGTTAACTAACTAAATATTAAATATTAAAAAAGCTTAGCTTAACTTTAAACCTTTCCAACTTTGGCATTAAATAAGAGCCAGTTTTCACAAGCTTGACCCAATGAAGGCCTAAACAGGAAATGACTTGTTCAGAAACAGGTTTCACAGGAAGGGGGCAGCAAATACTGTATGTAAAGCTATCAAAATGAAATCCACAAACTTTTCAGACATAGCAGAGTGATCTTTTTTTCTTAGACTCAAACTCATAACTGGAAAAATCTTTACATTTGTGATCCATATCAGAAGCTTTTAAATTTTTTACATAACTTGGCTTGACTTTATACTTTTTTAATTAAAATCTCAGACGATAGGAGTGCCAACTTTAAAAATAAAAATGTTTTCCTTTCAGCCACCAGCATTCAAGAAAACTAATTTCAGCTAATTCACTCGCTGCTTTGATTTCCAAGTTCTTATTGACAGACCAAGGTTATTATCGTAAACTAAAACTAAATGTAAAAAAAAATCAATTTTCTTAAACTAAAATAAAATAAACAATCTTAAGAAATATTTAGTTTTTGTTTGCGATAGGTTTTTAAATCTTTAAACCCGCTATCACTTTAACATGACGATGCCAGAAGGCGGCGATAGCACTAGCAGATGGCCTATTGCCCTCATTACATTAGCAAAGACAGAGCAGGAGGGAATTACATCATAGAGAGTAGCAAAGCAGATAGAAAACGTCTCTGTTACCTACATTACCTCAGTTCCCTGAGATGAAGGGAACGAGACATTGCGTGCTAACGCATATGGGGAGTGTCCTTCCACACGACCTAGTTGAAACCTCTCTACAATAACACCAATATTCCAACACTGGCTATGGTGTTTGAGCCCCGCCCTCTTGAGCTCGAAGCTGTCCGCTATAAAAGCAGGTGCACAAACACCATTCCTCAGAATTTTCTGACTGAGGGACAAGGAGCACATCGCTCGCAACTCAGAAGAACTCTGAGTCTTGTAGTGCGGCCAGCATTCACAATGTATCGTTCCCTTCATCCCAGGGAACCGAGGTTACGTACGTAACCGAGACGTTCCCTTATGACTCAGTACACTTGACAATGCTAATGCATATAGGGAACAGAATCCCATCACACCGCACTACACAACATAACCTTCCAGAGAGGAAACATGACGTCGCAGTCCCGCGGGACGGCGACTGACATGAGTATGCCACAGTTGAGTGACCCTTATGTTGGGCCAGGAGGGGAGCTATAGAACTATAGTCATACAGTATGAATTAACCTCTTCATGACCCCAGTCAGGAAGGGAGTTTATTTATAATGAAAGTGCTTGTGACTTTCTGGTAAATTACAATGGCCTGATGCAGGCGGTTGTGTAAAATGATGGGGAGCCCGTACTTAAGGGGAGGGGCATAAGTATATGTTTGGCAAACAAAATAGCAAGCACTCTAAACAGAGTGGACTTGTGAAGAGAGAGACGTTACATCTAGGTTGTAAAACCTTTCGAATGTGTTTTGAGAAGACCATTCTTTTGCAAAACATACGGTATGTCTTTTAAAGACACACCGCTCGTCCATGCCCTTGACGAGGCCATGTCTCTAGTTGAGTGTGCTTTTTTTTTGCGATTAACAATTTTATTGATTCATCTATTAGAAAGGAACATCAAAACATATACATACAGAATCAATATTTAACCCTAACTATCCCCCCCAATCCCCCACCTGACCCCCATCATTACAGACATAATTACAGACACACACAAAAATAAGTGTGTATACATATATATATATATAATAAATAATAAACTAATCACACACATCCCCTACACCTCTCTCCACTGTCCCTCCCCGAGAGCCCTCCAAAAAAGACAGATATTTGCCCCATTTCTCCCCAAACAGGTCTAGACTCCCCAGTCTTCTGGATATACCCTCCTCAAGAGCTGCCACTCTGGCCACCTCTGAACACTCCAGCTGACTTCCAACTCCTTAAAATAATCTGTCTGGTAATCATAATACTAGTTAGGACCCAGTTTTTCACATGCTTATTCTCCAAATTAATGACTGCCCCATCTCCTAAGATACAGAGTCTGGGGCAGAATAAAATTTGAGAGGCCAAAACCTCGCACATAAAACTCTGAATCCTCAACCAGAACTCTTGAATCTTAACACATCTCCAAAAGACAGGGGTTGTGTCTCCATCTTCTGATTGACATCGCCAGCAGGTGGGTGTGTCTTTAAGACCAAGCCTATGCAATCTAGAGGGGGTCCAATAGACTCTATGTAAAATCTTAAATTGCATAAGGCGAACCCTTGCATCTCTAGATGCAGATTTGACGTTTTTTAGAATCCTAGCACACTCCCTCCTCCAATACCAAGTTTAGATCTTTCTCCCATAATCTCTTAAGAGAAGCTGAAGTTCCGTCCCCAGACTCTGAATTAACAGGGAGTAATACATCGATGCCTCATGACCTTTTCCAAAAGCAGTAATCACCACTCCCAGACAGTACAAAGCAGATGGTGCAACTGTAAATACTTAAAGAACTGAGATCTGGGAATCCCAAGAAGCTGAACCAAATTTTGAAAGGATCTCAACGCTCCACTCTCATATAGGTCACAGAGTGTAGTAACCCCCTCCCAATCCATTCTGACCAGCAAAAAGGGGACTTGTTGATGCATAATTTGGGATTCAGCCATATGCTCGAGGCAACATTTAAATAAATGTCTGAATTAAACACTCTGGACACTTTTGTCCATATCGCGTGCAAATGCGAGATAACGGGGTGTAACTTAACTTCTCCGATTAATTTGATAGAAAGGCTCTGCAATGGTGAAATAGGGGCAAGAACTTCCTGTTCTATACAGAACCAGGGAGGGGCTCTCTCAGGTGGAAGCGACCAATGAGCCAAATGTCTGAGACCAAATGCATAATAATAAAATAAAATCTTGTGTAGGCCTAGCCCACCTTTGTCAATCGGCCTATGTAACTTATTGAAATGTAATTTGGGACGCTTACCATTCCAAATGAAGGACTTCACTATGCTATCAAATTGCTTGAAATAAGAGAGGGGGACATCTATAGGGAGAGACTGCAGCAAGTAATTGAATTTTGGAATACAATTCATATTAATAACATTAACTTTCCAGATCATAGATAAATGCAATGAAGCCCACCTGTCCACATCGCTCGAAAACCGTTTTATTAAGGGGTTAAAATTTACTCTAACTACAACACACAATTTTGCTGGGAATAAAATGCCCAAATACTTAATGCCCTGTTTGGGCCACTGGAAAGTGCCCAGCTGGAAAGCCGTTACTGGGCAGTACGCTGTCAAAGCCAAAGCTTTGGATTTAGACCAATTAACTTTGTATCCTGAAAATGTAAAAAAGGAATTAATAATTCTGTGGAGGCAAGGCATAGATCTAGTATGGTCAGAGACGAATAATAAAATATCATCTGCGTAAAGCAAAAGCTTATGTGCCATACTTCCCGCCACCACCCCTGGAAAATCATCCTCCTTTCTTATTGCGGCTGCTAATGGTTCCAGGGCAAGACAGAACAATAATGGGGAAAGAGGGCAACCCTGCCGAGTGCCCCTATCCAGAGAAAAATAATCTGAAATTAATCCATTTGTTTGTACCGCCGCTACTGGGTGTCTATAAAGTAACTTAATCCAACCAATATATGTACTCCCAAACCCGTATATTTCCAAAATCTTAAAAAGATCATCCCATTCTACCATATCAAATGTCTTTTCGGCATCAAGTGAGATGGCAGCGACTGGAGACTGATCATTTGCCATTGACCACATGATATTGATGAGACGCCTAATGTTGTCAGAAGAGCTACAACCCCGAATAAACCCCACCTGATCTATATGTATAAGAGATGTCATAACTTTACTTAATCGATTAGCCAAAATTTTGGACAATATTTTTACATCTAGCTGGATCAGGGAAATTGGATGGTAACTCTTACACTCGCTTGGATCTTTGTCCTTTTTAAGAATCAGACTGATCCGGGCTTGTGTCGTGGTTGGCAGAAGCTTTCCATCTTTTAATGATTCCGTATAAACTTCTAACAAAAGTGGAGCCAGTTCTGCAGCATAAGATCTAAAAAATTCAGCAGCAAAACCATCTGGCCCTGGAGACTTGCCTGTAGGCAAGGCCTTAATTACCTCATCAAGCTCCTCCAAGGTTATTTTTTTGCTCAGTCGTCAATTTAGGGAGTTCTAATGGTTCCACAAATTTTCTAATATCTTCATCAGTAGACGAAGATGTGGAACTATAAAGATCAAGATAGAATTCTTTAAAAGCATTATTAATATCAGTGGCTGAGGTAAATATTTCACCACCAGCAGATTTCACTGTGGGAATGGTAGAAAAAAACTCTCTCTGATTTATATATCTAGCCAGAGGCTTCCCTGCTTTGTCGCCCGACTCAAAGTAAGACTGTATCTTGCCCTGAATAACCAAAACTCCACTTTCTGCCACAAAATAGTATTATATCTGTATTTCAATCGGGTCAATTCTCTGAGGCCATCAGACGACATTTGGTGCTTCAGCTCTGCCTCTGCACTTTTAATATTCTCTTCCAACACCACGAGTTCACGTGCTTTGGATTTTTTGGTGAATGAGACATATTGTATGATCCTGCCTCTAAGGACTGCCTTAAGTGCCTTACAAACCATGCCCACAGAGGATACTGAGGACCAGTTGGTCTCCATATAAACATTAATGTATCCCTTTTGCAAAATCCTGATTTCCAACAAATGCTAAAGACTGAAATCAAAGCGCCAACTATATGATTTCTTTTTCTCCATATGTGGCAACATCTCTAAACTTACCAGGGCGTGATCTGAGACTAAGATGTTTCCAATTAAGCAGTCAACAACAGATGAAATGAGGGATTTAGATATTAAAAAAAAAAAAAACTCCAGAATAAATCTTATGAATTGATGAAAAAAATTTATAGTCCCTACCAGACGGGTTCAAAAGTTACCAGATATCTGCAAGACCAAGATTTTACACATTCTGTAAAGCATCAATGTTGCTCTAGGGGGCTTGCACACTTTTGCTTCACTATGATCAAGGACTGAGTCCATCGAAAAATTAAAGTCTCCTCCCAATATTATATCATGAGGGGTGCCAGCAGCTTGCAACATCCCTTCAAGATCCATAAAAAAGCCCTGATCATCAGCATTAGGTGCGTAAATATTAGCCAAAATTAACCTTTGCCCCTGAATGTCTGCTAAAACAATAATGACTCTTCCTATTTTATCTTTAATCTGTTTGAGAAATTTTAATTGTAGATGTTTATTAATCAGTATAATGACTCCCCTACTCTTAAACATGTCCACCCCATATCTTCCCAAATTTTTCAGCTTCCTGCAGGGAGAGATGCGTTTCTTGAAGAAACACTATATCATATTTTTTTACGCTTAAGAAAAGAAATAACCTTCCTTCTTTTTATGGGGTGCCCCAGCCCATTCACATTTCATGTGGAGAGAGATAATCCACTCATATTAACAACTGACACATTGATATAATAAAAAAATTGTGTATCAAAAGCAAGATTATACAGACCACATTCCCCATTAATGCAACAATCAAACCCCGAACTTCCCCCCGAACAAAACAAACAGAAAAAAGAAAAACGTGTGCATTAACCCGCGCACGACAGCGCCAACCGGCGTCAATCCCTCTAAACTCAAAAGATCCATGAACGCATACAAGAGCCCCCACGACAACTTTGCTGTCGGATTGCTCAAGTCCGGTGCGACTGCACAAATTTTGTGAGGCAAAATTACATAACAGAAAATACTTTGTAAAACAGACCCCAGCCAACAGGCAGAATAAACACAAAGAACATGTAGATTCATTCACAGAACTGTCTTGAAGGTGTGTTCCTCCACAAAAGAACTTCCAGCTGATGTAAAGCTGTTCAGTTTCCTTGGACAGACAGACAAGTGTTCAGTGAGCCAGCTGTTATGAGTGCAGCAGATGATGTAATCATTCTAATGTCCCTTAAAAATACTCAAAAACAAACTCCAGCCAACAGGAGGCGTAAGCACAAAGAAAGATCAGATTCATCCACAGCTGACCCGAAGGATTATTATTCAACAAAACAAACTCCAGCCCCTAGGCGAAGCCAGCACAAGAAACAAAACAGGCATCCTGGTTCCTCGGATGATCAAGTGTGTATTGAGCGAGTCAAATTCACTCGGAGGCCACGTAAAAAAAAAATACACCATGACTTACTCAGACCGTCAACTTTATAAAAGACGTCCTTTATGTGAGCATGTAGATATTTTGCGGTCATCCATAGCGTCCACTCTCAATCTGGCCTGGAACTTCAGTGTAAAAGCGATCTTCCGTCAATGCATACGTTTCTTGGAGTGTCATGCCACAAAACAAACTCCAGCCGCCAGGCGGAGCCAACGCAGAAAGAAACAAAAAATGCCGGCCAATTTTCCCAGACAGCCGAGACACTGAACAGCGAGTCAGTCCACTCACATAAGAAATGCCCAATGGTTTACTCACCCATAGTTTGTATGAAGGCCAGTGCCTTTTTGGGCCATAAAAATACTTTGCTGCCGTCCTTGGTGTCTATTCTCAGTTTGGCCCGGAAACATCAGTGCAAAAGCGATCTTCCATTGATGTAAGAGTTTCTTACATTCCTTGGACCGATCGCGTTTCTCTCTTGTCGAATTCGCAAAATCCGGGAACAAGAAAATATTGTGATTCTTCCAAGAAAGCTTTCCTTTGCTCATCGCCTGGCGCAACACGAGATCTTTATCTGATGATCTCAGAAATTTGGCCAGAATTGATCGGGGCCTGTCTCCCTCAGCAGATCTGCAAGCCGGTAATCTGTGAGCTCGCTCGATTTCCAGTTTGTGGCCTGTTATGTCGAGCAGACTCCGGAAGAGCTCGTCCAGGAATTTCTCCATATCTCTGTCCTCTTCACGCTCAGGAATTCCAACAATTCGAATATTGTTCCTTCGATTCCTATTTTCAAGATCTTCCAGTTTTTCCAAAATAAATTCCAATTCTGTTTTGGATGCGGGTGGATTAGCGGATAATTCCCTTTCTGATGATTCCAGATAACCGATTAGTTTCTCAACATCTGTTACTCTTGTGATGAGCTCAGAGAATTTTGTTTCCATCACCGTAATCGATCTACGTATTACAGCGAGATCCTCCAAGTCAGCAACAACCTACGTCAGCATCACCGAGATGTTGGACAGTTGACGCTGGATTTCATCTCCCGACGTGCCATACAAATCGAGCCCCGGCTCGCAGGGCCACTAGAGGCCGCAGCTTGAACACGTAAGTGTCTTTTAACGTCTCCAGAGTCTGAGGATTTTGACTTTTTTGCCATGTTTACCTCAAAGAGCAAATATGTAACTGGGTGTATCAAATCTCACCGGTTATAACATGAAATTCAAAAAACCAGCAAAAAACCAACAAAGTGCAAAGAACTAACCGCTCACATGTCTGCTTCTCGCATGGCGTCACGTGACCCCTCCTAGTTGAGTGTGCTTTAACACCAATTGGGCAGATCTTACCCTATGACTCATAAGCCAGGGCAGTCGCATCAATGATCCAGTGAGAAAGTCTTTGCTTGGAGACGGACATTCCTTTCATGCATCCTCCATTGCACACAAAGAGCTGATCAGACAGTCTGAGCTGGCGGGTGCACTCAATGTATGCATGTAGTGCCCGTACAGGGCATAATAAATGGAAGGACTGTTCCTCATCTGAAATAAATGGAGGAGGGAAGAAACCAGATTGTGCCTTGCGCCTGAGAGAGGAGATCCCTCCTCAGTGGTATTTCCCATGACGAGCTGTATAACATCTCTCTCATTTCCAGAAACCATTGCTGATTGGGCCATTTTGACACAATTAACAGAACTGTTTCCATGTCAACTCTGACTTTGCTGATGACAGAATGAAGGAAGTGCACCGGGGGAAGTGCATCCTTGCGTTTCGCCAGTCATACATGGGCCAGCGTGTCATGGTGACATATGTACACCACTATTGTAGTGTTGTCCGAACTAATCAGAATGTGGTGAATCATAATATCGGAAAGAAAAGCTCTCAAAGCTAGAAAGACAGCCAGTAGCTTTAGGCGGTTGACATGTCATGGCCGTTTCACACTTGTTTCCAGGTGTCGAAAGTCAGGCGTCCATTACACACCGCACACCAGCCTGTGTTGGATGTATTTGTGGTCAGCACTTTCTTTCTGAAAACTTGACCCAGCATAACACCCTGTTGGTAGAAGGCTGGCACTGTCCATGGTGCTAGAGCAGCCAGACAGTGGTGAGTTACCACAATGCACATGAAAATGAAATGACTTCAGTGGTAATGTTTTTTCAGTTTGAACTGAAACAGACACCGAAGAATGGTCTGTATGCGCTCATTTGTGAGGTGTGCACGCATGAACTCCTAAAAAGGAGATTTACTAGCTGGGGAAAAGTGTGCTTTTCGCCAGTTGACATTAGACCAGATTTTCCATATGGCAAAGCAGCAAATCTCTGTGTTCGCTCAGTAGTGCCTCTGATTGGCTTGTAATAACCAATTGCTCAGGTAATTAAAAACATGGGGGGGGGTTCCCATCTGCATGGGGTTTGCAATGAGATGGCTGCCTTCATTTGGGCCACGGCTTGCGTGGCTTTACAAGCGGCTTGGCGGCGTCATTTGGCGCCGCTGAGGCAGCTGTTGTGTGGTTTTTTAGCCAGGCGCTGGGCTGAGACTGAGCGGGAGCGAGCCGGTTGTGATGAAGTACTGCTCCGTTTTAGCATGAAATGTCTCATAGCCTGTGATTGTCGCTGAGTCGTGATGTAGCACTCAGCAATTCTATTCACAGAGCCTCCGAAAAGGCCGGCTGAGCATCAGATAAAAGCATCAAATAAAGCGCCTTTTCCTGCACGCATTTCTGTGAGGGTCAACCAGATGTGACGATCCAAAAACACCAGGTTGCTAATTGACTTGCCAGTGGCCTGTGCAGTGATTTTCGTGGCTTGCAGCGCTAAGTCTGTAGTGGTGCGGAGCTCTTTTAACGTCTCTGGATCGTAGCCTTGCTTATCCATTTGTTTGAGGAACTTAGCTTGGAAATCTTGGAGCACCGTCATCACGTGGAATACTGAACCAGTTTGGCCTGGCGCTGAGTATGCTCTTCCAGCCAGTGTGGACGTTAGTTGACACGGCTAAGAAAGATGAACAGGGCGTGAGTTCCACAGCCTGCTACTTGCCGGACAGAGACGTGCCGCTACCACCAAATTTCACAGTGGGTGTGTGTAGAGCCGAGGAGGGCGGGGCCGGGCTGGAATGAGACACACCCGGTCCCAATCAGCCTGATGGGGCGCGCGAGGGATAAAGGCGGCCGGGGATGACAGTTCGAGAGAGAGAGAATTACAGACAGCTGTGCTGTGTTTTTAGTTGTGTGTTTTGGTTGTGGTTTTTTGGTTAATAAATTGTTATTTAAGTTGTCAAGCTGGTTCTCGCCTCCTCCTTTCCACTGAACCCCCTTACAGTGTGAGACACTGTGAGTTGAAGACCTCTCCAGGTCTCCGTCTAACCATTAGATGACCAAGTGGAGGATCGGTGATGATCTGGGGATGCTTCAACAAGGCTGGAATCAGGCAGATTCGTCTTTGTGAAGGATGCATGAATCAAGCCACATACAAGTTTATCCTGGAAGAAAGCTTGCTTCCTTCTGCTCTGACAATGTTCTCCAACTCTGAGGATTGGGTTTTCCAGCAGGACAATGCTCTATGCCACACAGCCAGCTCAATCAAGGTGTGGATGAAGGACCATCGGATCAAGACCCTGTCATGGTCAGCCCAATCTCCAGACCTGAACCCCATTGAAATCCCCTGGGATGTGAGCAAGCGGAAGATGGATGGCCACAAGCCATTAAAACAAAGCTGAGCTGCTTGAATTTTTGCACCAGGAGTGGCATAATGTCACCCAACAGCAGTGTGAAAGACTGGTAGAGAGCATGCCAAGATACATGAAAGCTGTGATTGAAAATCAGGAATATTCCATCAAATATTGATTTCTGAACTCTTCCTAAGTTAAAACATTAGTATTGTGTTGTTTAAAAATGAATATGAACTTGTTTTCTTTGCATTGTTTGAGATCTGAAAACACTGCATCTTTTTTGTTATTTTGACCAGTTGTCATTTTCTGCAAATAAATGTTCTAAATGACAATATTTTTATTTGGAATTTGGGAGAAATGTTGTCAGTACTTTATAGAATAAAACAAAAATGTTCATTTTACTCGAACACATACCTATAAAGAGTAAATCCAGAGAAACTGATAATTTTGCAGTGGTCTCTTAATTTTTTCAAGAGCTGCATATGCATGTATCACGAACCCCCCAGGTATCCCAGTTTGAGAATTTCAAAATGTGGTCACCTTATAGGAAACACCCTAGCCGTGTCTGGGACTTCAATTATGACACATTTGAACCTTTATTGGAATGACTGTTCGTTGTGTTGCCAATGATGATGTTAAATCAAAGAGAACAGAAACAATGTAATATCCAGTAATTTATTCGGACTTTCTCACTCATTTCATTTGGAATTGGTATAGAGTTTTGTTTGATGTTCAGTTTTCAGAGTTGCGATAAGACTTACTTTCTCATGTCAAATGCACTAAAGAGGACTTTGTGGTTAAAGTTAAATAAAAAAAGAAGCATTCTTAAATCGGAATTATGTGTTTTCCTCTACTGTATTATCAGTAATGAAATTCATTTGGTCTTATTAAAATGAAGATTTTTAATATTATAAGTATTATTTACAAACTGTACATTTGGGTGTCCAGCTACACGACCCACGTTGCACAAATGCCTTTTTTCCCCATTCTATATGTATTACTTGATATAAAAACTAAAATAAAAACTATAAAATATAAAAACCTGTTGATGTATAATTTGTCAACATTATGAACAATTTTGAACAGCACACTATATAGTAAATGTGAACTCATTTAAGCAAACTAAAGTCAGGCCCATGGGTGGGGTCAATGAGCGTCAACAGGATAAAAACGAAAACTAACAAAGAACTAACAAACAAAACGAAACTAAACTAAATTGGAGCAAAAATTTTAATACGAAATGGAAATAAAAACTAAATAAAAAATGTAAAACTACTGTATTATAACCTTGTGACAGAATCTGGTCTCTTTCTGAATAATTGATACTGGGCTTGTTGTAAAGGAATGTTCTGGGTTCAATACATGTTAAGCTCAATTAACTGCATCTGTGACTGTTGATTACCACATAAAATAGTCATCCATCAGTTTGTAAGCAAAAATCATGTTTACAGTAACGCCCATAAAATGGAAGTACAATAAACATTAAAATATGCACATAGCCACAAGACGTACACATTGCACATGTTCACAAGAGACTATAGTGTGATAAGTGATAAGTGTCACTTAGTTACCTTGTCTGTCTTTTTCATTGTTAAAATACTTTCTTCTATCCCTTAATATGCAGAGACAATTATTATTAAGCCAATCATAGGTTAATTTTCTTAAAAACTGTAAACACTGTGTCTCTGTGGCGCTATAAAAATCCTGTTTGTTTAGAGTGATCCGCTTAGACCCGCCCCAACAATGTTACTCAACCACTGGCATGAGTTGGGGGCAGGACTATCTGACTGTTTGAACATCTGCAGATGGGAGGTGTATTCAGAAAGCTGTTTTGAAAACATTGTTTATTTTTGCAATTCCGTGTAGTGGCGCAGAAATTACATACTACATATGTTAACCCAGCAAACACAGTTACGTTGTGAAGACGTATACAGACGAAACCATATTCGTCGCGGCGACATACCAAAATAACTTCCCAGCGAAACCTCTGCACCCGGGCTCTACTGGGAAGCATCTTGCCCTCCAACCTTGTCTATGGCAATCGCTGACTAGGCTCTCATACTTTTCTTCCTTTCATAAGCCTCCTCCATATTCTCCTCCCAAGGCACAGTGAGCTCCAGCATAACCGTGTTCTTGGTTCCCTCCGACACCAGCACAATGTCAGGCCTGAGAGTGGTTTGGCGACATGCTGTGGGAACTTACGTTGCCTTCAGAGGTCCACCATCAGCTGCCAGTCCTGAGCTGTGTATAAAAGCCCTGCTGCCACTTTAGATGTTTTACTCGGCTTCTCTTCAGCCTTGATAAAGCTGATTGCTGGTTTTTCTGAATTCTCTTTCCAGCTGCTAGTAATGGCACTGCAGATGGCCTCTGCTATGGTCTTGAGCACCTGGTCGTGCCACCACCGATACCTTCCTTCACCGAGTGCCCTTGGGCAACAGCTCAGGATGTGCTCAAGGGTCCCCTTCCTTGGGCAAAGAGGGCAATGCGGTGAATCCACCAGGTTCCACTGGTGCAGATTTGATTGACTTGGGAAGACATCGTAGACTGCCTGGACCAGGAACTTGATATGGTGTGGTTCGGTCCTCCAGAGGTCAGACCATGTGATCTTTCTCTCCACAACTTGTTCCCATCTCATCCAGGCGCCTTGCTGTCACATTCCCACTACTCTGCTGGCCCTCTCCTCTTAAACTGCTGCTCTCACCTCATCCTGGATGGGTTTCCATCTTTCCTTTCCCTGCGCTTTGTCATAACAGGGAATTATAAAAGTTCCCAGTCCAGCTCTTCCCCTGGCCACTACCCCCACCAGCAGTCTATGGCGTAGTCGTGACTCTGCCTGATCCACTGCTCCCTCTGCTCTCCACATTCTGCTGGTCTTGACTGCTACCCCTGCACCAGAGACTTTTGGGGCAGCTGACTCTCGGTATTGCAGCACCTCCCTCGTTCGCAAAACCTTGAACTCCTCCTCAGTGGTCTTCAAGGGGAGTCTAAGTTTGCAGGTGTTTCCATACAGGGAAATGATGCTTAGGCTTCTCAGCAGCCCCAACCATCTCCTTAGGTAGCAGCTGATCCTCCTCTCTAGGTCAGTGATGGTGAAGATTGAAAACTCGTATATGAGCAGTGACCACAGCATAATAAATAAAATGAAATAATTAAATAATAATTGTATTTAGAACCCCAGTGAGCAAGCCAAAGTCGACTGTGGCAAGGAACACGTCCACCCAGCGGCCATTTTTGGAATGCTCTTGGGCAGTTTGGGCAGCGGTGATGAGGCTGTATTTATTTTGTTGACCGTTGGATGCTATTGGGCATTCCAGTTTCTTCCATTCATTTTAATAGAAGTGGCCCATCTCTGCTAAATGGTCTCTGTTTTGACAAGCAGGAAATGTTCACGGGACAGTGACGTCACTTGACGTCACCAACGAACAGTCCTTAGACTCGTCTGAGATGAGCAATTTCTGCGCAGAACCGATCACCGGTGATCAGCGGCAGGTGCATGCCAGTTACAAATCTGTCTGACTTGCTGTGATGTCATAGTGACGTATGCCAAAAAAGTCTCCTGAGATCAAGGTGGCACAGTTTGACTTTTCCAGCAGTGCAAACTGCAAGCATGATGGGAAATGACTTGCTGATGACACAGCTTAATGCTCATTGGCTTAAACAACCGTGATGAAAAACAAATAACAAAAAAGCACTGAAAACATGTAAAGTTTTAAAAGAACTAAAATGTATGTAAAATATTGTGTCTGGCAATATAGCTTATATTGTTATGGTGACTATGTATAAATACCTCTTTGTATGGCATTGAATGAATAAAAAAAAATACATTTAAAAAAATCATGATGTGATGTTTCGTTCTTTTCTCTAATCTCTAATATCATGTTTTATGTGTATAAATTATATGTGAATATTCCCAACACTCTAACTGTGTGATCTCTGTATAGGATATGTGATTTTTATCATATTTCTGAAATATCTAAAATACGTGTCTTTATTAAACTAAAAATGGATGGTAAGACACGTCTTATTGGTGAAATTAAATAACAGGTACATTGAGTGTCTTTTTCATCATGTTTATTTTCATTTAATGCAACAGAATTTAAATGATAGCAACTTTATCAGCAAGAGCGCATGAACATGAATCCCGCGATATCTGCCTTTGATCTCGTAGGTGTCCGATCCACTACGAGATGTGAGATTTGACAACATGTATTTCACTCCTCCTCTGACTGCAGCTGTCTGCTCTCGTCTACTTTCAAGGCAAAGTGTTTGGCATCTCAAACGAGTCTGTTGAAATGGTCTATAGTGTTGAAAGTCTCCACAAAATTAAAACAATTAAGAGAACGTCAATTAATTTAAGTAAAATGCATGGCAGATGTAGTACATTTCCCTTTGGCAGAGATTTGCCATATGGTGTCCAAATATCATAGCCTATGCCTCAACAAAGTGATTGTATAAATTATCTGGAGACCATGGTGTCACGTTGTCACAACATTGTTATAAAGTAATGTCGCGCTGATGAAAAGACAACTAACAGGCGACGTCATCAGAACGTACTGTGTTTGCTGGGACATACTTTTTATTTGTTTTTACAAGCTGAGGGACGAGTCAAAATTATTCTCGGTGGCATGCTTCGATAAAGCTTAACTTGTATAGAGCCGAGAACCTTCCTTAAATTTTTACCCAACAATAATTTAACTGTTATGGGATAAACAAACTTATGCAAGATGTCTCTTGTCTGCTATTCTAAGAGGCAGATTCAGCACATTGAGGGTACGTTTACACGACGTACTAAAAATGGAAAAATTTCTCCTTCTCCTGTTTTTGAAACGTTTCGAGTACAGACGACAACATTGTCAAAATGATCCCCGTTCACACGGATCCGCGAAAATGACTAAAAACGCTGTATTATGCATGCCAGGCCAGTAGATGGTGATGTCACTTTGTAAAGAAACACTACGTGCCTGCGCACATAAGCATTCTTCCACAGAGCGGTGAATACAAACAATGAAGATGGGGATCGCTGGTCGTAATTGTGATGCAGTAAATCCACACTTTGCTGGAGATGTGTCAATAAACTTAAAATCTTGAGCAGCACAAACACAGTCCTGTAGTCCGCCATTGTAGTTTTGAATGTCTCGCGCGTTGCTTTGAAGTACTCGCGTGCATGCCTATAGACTGAACACGTAATTTGCGTGCGCATGACGTCATCGTTTTCACAAATTCACATTTTTGTATGTTTACACAGAGACGATAATGGCATCGTTTTCAAAAACTTGCACTTTGAAACCCATTTTCAAAAGTTTGCGTTTTCAGGCCCCAAAACGCCGTTGTCGTGTAAACGAACAGCCAAAACGCATAAAAAAGTTTTCAGTTTTTAGATGAAAACCTTGTCGTGTAAACGGCCCCTTAGAGTCTTGAGGTCACAGAAAAGAGCTCCGTTATACTGACAAATGACATTTTTGAGTGTGTTTGGTCTTTCCTATCACATAACCTTTGTCCTCATTTAAACAAATGGAGGCCTTTGAACTAGTGGACTCTTTCAGTAAGCAGCAGGAAAGGTACACATACACCCACAGACAGACACCAGACCCTCATCAGGTGATATGACTTTTAACTCTGTTCTGCGATTTGTCCAACATTATCCCTGATCATCAAGTTAGATGTTGTTTTGGCCAATCAGTGCTGACTCTCATTTTTTTTTTTTTTTTTTTTTACATCAATAGTGGTGCTTGTTGCAGGAATTTCAAAGAAAAATCAATGTGCCCAAAGATTACAGATGGATTATAAACATATATGTCATCCTCAGACTGAAATGTACTCCAAATGATCTGAGATGTTACATGTTTTAAGGTTACACCAAAATAACCGCCCAAATAAATTGAAGTTTATTGAAATAAAAAAGGACCATCTATCCCAGAGGTCACAACAATGTTGTCTTTTATTCCAAATTGCATATAGACTGTGTATAACATGTACAGTTTTATTAGCTATGGAACAGATATTGAAATTAATCTTCAATAATATATATATATATATATATATTTTAAGTATATGAATATAAAGTAAATTTCACCATATTGTGAAAAATCCTAAAAGAGTCTGTTGTTAAATATTTTATTTTATTTAAACACTGTAATTCATGTTCTTGTTCATTTTAAAATTTGTTCAGTCAATGTGCGACTTTTATTTTGAAAAATTATTGGGTACAGCTATAGGAATTGCTCCAAATGGGGCGTGAGCTGCAAATCACAATAAAAGATGTAGGGAGCCCCTAACCTTACCCTTTCCCTAACCTTAACGCTTTTGGAGTTGGCACAACCCCCTTTTGGAGTTACCCTGCCCCCTTTTGGAGTAACACTGCCCTCTTTTGGAGATTCCACCCCCATTTGGAGGTCTCTGGCCTTCAGCTATACTTGGAAACGCTGACATTCAATTTCTACTTTGGTTTAACGTGCATGTTGTGAGTCTGCGCTTAACTTGAGATTGAGAGGAATGATTTCACGGGACAATCCATTAATTGAAACCCAGGATATATACACACAGATCACAGCAGCCAATAAACAAGCCAAGTTTGAGTTTGTATACTGGCGTCTGGTCTCATTATTATATGCACACACACACACGAGTGAAAGCACAAGACAATGCAAGTTACAGCTACATACTGTATGTACAAATTGTGACACGGTCCATCATTTGAGACAGCGCCACCAGGTGACAATCGTGTGTCCAGTCTGTTCTCTGCTATCTGCGTTGCCTTGAACGTTATTGTATAAAAATATCTGTCCTGTATTAAATATCATTCCGTTATCGCAAGTCCTTGCGATATGCATATCACGATATTTATATTTGTGATATTTTGATAAATTCTATATATCGTGCAGCCCTAGTTAAATCTATTAAATAATGTGACTAAGCTCAGTATCCTGTTAAATATATGTAATAAGTCATGGGGACACACATAACAGACAAATAACCCACCTTTGAGTATTTTGCGTAAAAACAGCTACACAAAATAAATTTTATTTATTTACCATGTGGTAATAAACTTTATATACTCAATGTCTGATTAGGCTTCTCTTCTTGTTTGGAATCAGTTGTATGGAAGTAAATTCATGACTAAAGTCTTTGAAGCGTAAAAGCATGTTGAATTGCTCTAATCGAAAAAATAAATGCATTGTATTATCAGTGCTTCCATTTAAATGTGTTGAATTTACAGTGCTTGCATTTTGGGAGGCTGAAATTTAGCATGGTTGTATATTTAAGCATTGACTATTTTATTTGGAAACATTTCACAATTAATTTCATTATTAAAAATTCAACAATAAATATTCACCTTCCAAAGTTAATTTCCAAAATATTAAGTTCATTTGAAAATACCATCTAGATTTTTTGACAGATAAAATTCAGCCCGCTCTATTTCGCTTAACAAAATTCGCTTCCTCATATTCAATGGTTCAAATTGGGTTGGAAATTCAACCTTCCACATCCAGGAACTGCAGGAAAAGCAGCAGAGTACAGATGCACAATCTCAACCTGGTGCTATTCGTTCTCACCAGTAGGTGGTGCAATGCAATTGGGTGTTGACTGCTGAAGACCAAAGCTACAGGTAAAGAGAACCGGCATGTACATTTTGATATTTTGTTTTTCAAAATTGTTCATGGGTAGAAAATAGACACATATTTGATTTGCACATGTGGGTGGGCATGAAACATACCTTTCCACTGATTGGTCAGCCCGCGTCATCATCAGTTCCTCAATGCCGTGCAACAGAATAATTATCCACCACTGCTCAACTTTAATGCAACTACATATTATTTCTCTCTCATTAAGCAACTGGACTAAGGAATGCCTGTGACACAAACCGTACTAGTCAGGGACCGTTGTAGTGAAGCACAGACCAGTATGTTTATAAAAAGATTGCTTATACATTGTCCAGGTTATTTCATAACTCAGACGTTTGAAGAGCTGATTGCTGTGTAGGTAGACATTGCGTATAATGTAGCAGAGTGACCAGTCCCGAATTGGAAACATTTTTTGTCTCATTTTATTTATTTGTCCATGGCTGGGTTTCCTGAGGCACAAATATTAGGCTTAATATTTAGTCATGAAATGTGATTAAATTATTTTAGAATGTTACATAATTATTTTCCAAAATCCAGAAGACAAATGCACAGGTAAATGAAGGGACAATTTGCACTAACTGACAAAAAGTACTACACCACTTCATTTAGGAAACTAAATAAATGTGTGAAGCATTTATGAAATAGAAAAATGACAATACCATGTGCATTCAGTTTCCAGCAAAAGAAACATACTTTTGGCAACATTAGAGACACTTATTATTATTCACATTGTGTGCATTCACATACATGCATTTCTATCATTAATCTCTATAAAGTTGAGCATCAATCTGAAACCCCATCTTACCAAAGTCATCATTATTTATCTAAATAAATGCTATGATCGTCATTAACTTTCGGCATCTCGACAAGGTTACATATCATTTCCATGCTTGTCAGTATTTCCGCATTATTGTCATGTTTAGAAAACAAACTCCTGGACATATTGGCCAAGGTTTCAGCATTGGACCGGACAGCTCCCGTGACGAATTTTAATTAATTAATTAATAAATAAAAAATACACATTAATTTATTCCAACTTATTCTATGTAAGGTCACGAAGGTACTAGGAACATGTTTTTTTATTATTATTATTATTTTTATCTAACATTAGAAAAGCTGAAAACTGAGATTCGACTTTTACAAATGAAGATAGGCAGATATGTCTCTGCTAGAAATTAATATACTGTTAGCCTAGATAAGATTGAATGTTTATAAAAAAATTTATATATGTCAATTACATTTCTGATTGAAAAAATCCTCGACTGTGTAGAAGTCTGTGTAAAATTATTTACTTCAGCACCGGACATTAATACACAGATATTGACGTAGTTCAGGAAACACAAATAAATAAATAAACAAGGCTCAGTTTTCACCATGGTACAGTGTTAAATAAAAAAATATATATGTTCCAGCAAATCATATTAAAGGAATAATTGCATCTTGCATATTAATTTAATGAACTGTTAATAAACCCTACTTCATTATCCATATGTCTACCTACACAGCAATCAGTGATTCAGGGCCTGTTCTAGACATTGAGAGGCCCTCTGTTTTTGTTTTTTGCAAGCTTTGGCAAATCTAATCAAAAGTCAAGTAGTTTTCGACTTGTTCTTCCACAGAAGTGCTCATTGTTGTAGCCTGGTAACTTCTAAACAACATTTTGTTATCTGATAAAGTGATAAAACCTATTATTTGAGTATGAGTAGCGCTCATGTAACTAATGGCTACAGCATTTCTTCCAGTAACCGTTCAGAAAGAAGCATTTTCATGCTAAAAAAGCAAAACGCACCACAACGAATAGAGCAGAACACAGGTGTCTTGAGACGCGTTTTTATCAATTGAAGAAGTTTTTTTTAACTTGACAGTGTCTATAAATGCAGCGCTCCCATGAGAGATGCTAAAAACACAGTGAAATGTGACGCAGTTGTCAAAACACATCTATATAGTGAATGTTTACATGGAAAATGATTGAAAAACAGCACGAGCGGATGTTCAGTTTGAACAGTCCCTTGTTCACATGACACAGCACTAGCTGAAGTTTCTCAAAGTTACCTCTCAAAAAGACAGCCTTTTGTTTCAGTTGACTGTAGGTAAATTTACACTGTATCCAGCGCTGTTTATTCTCTGTATTTGTAAATATCCCGATACTGTTTTACTGTGTGAGAAACCACTCCAAATGATTCAGTGAGAGAGCGCTCTGAATGAATTGTACTGAATCACGAATCAATTCAGACCATTTTGCAAGCCCGTTTGGCCAATTCACTGAAAAGAACCGACTCAAAATAATTATGCATTCGCAAATTGGGCATTTCTAGTTTTTCTTTTAAACAGCCAACAGAAATACGGGACACATTTCATGATTGATTAAATATTCTGAGAGTAAATTTTTCTCAGGTCAGTCAGAGTGCTCATGGTATGCACAGTGTGTACAGCCGTACGGCTGTAGGCACCACTGTTGATCATAAGAATCAAAGGCATACATGCTTTTCTGATAACCATGGGTCTTAGCTCTTAAGAGGGCAGGCCTGTTTCATGTGCACAATAGGGCGGTGGAAGCACTAACATTAATTTACATTAATGTACAAACATTAACTGATTAAGAGGAGATCTGTGCTTTGCACCCAAACTGATCATCAGTGCATAACAATGTTCACATGACAGTGCCCTTCGGTGTCAGAGAGGAAGATGAGAGTTTGTAAAGAGAGGAAATGTGGGAAGACACGTTAAGATAGACAATTTCCCCGTAGATACAGTATAACACTGACATTATATATCATGCGCCCACTTTGCATCATGCACAAAAGTAAGCCTATTGTTTATTGATTTAGGCCTAATTAATTTTTCATTCATTCATTTATTATTTTTATTGTAATATATTAATTTATTTAATTTGATCTTTTTTTTTTTTTCAAATTTAAAAACAAACTATCAAAAAAAAGCTAGCACCGAATAGCACCAGTTTGAGATTGTGCATCAGTACTTTGCTGATTTTCCAGCAGTTCCTGGATGTGGAAGGTTGAATTTATAACCCAATTTGAACTCAAATTGAACCATTTGAGGAAGCGAATTTTGTTAAGTGAAATAGAATGGGCTGAATTTTACCTGTCGAAAAATCTTGGAAGGTGAATATTTATCGTTGAATTTTTAAAAATGAAATTGTGAAAAGTTTCCAAATGAAATATTCAATGCTTAAAAATACAACCATGTTAAATGTCAGCCTCCCAAAATGCAAACACTGTAAATTCAACGCATTTAAATGCAAGCACTGATAATACAATGCATTTATTTTTTTCGATTAGAACAATTCAACATACCTTTACGCTTAAAAGACTTTAGTCAAGAATTTAGCTCCATACAGTTGGCTGCTTTCAGAGGCCTTAATATACGAGAGGCTGTGAGAGCCCTCAGTATTTTGTAGCCCTCTGGCTGTATCCGTCCTGATCAGAGGCCACTGTTATGTAACCAACACAAAGCTCTTGATTTCATGCCAGGGCCCTCTGGCACCTCCTGCCAAATTATTGTGAAAAAAAACGCTTACCGTGACATCTTATTGAGGAGGAACAATGGCTTGTGGCAGCTGCTCTAGCCTGGCCAATCTCTCCATCCAC
The DNA here is from genome assembly GCF_019703515.2 of Myxocyprinus asiaticus. Lineage (NCBI taxonomy): Eukaryota > Metazoa > Chordata > Actinopteri > Cypriniformes > Catostomidae > Myxocyprinus > Myxocyprinus asiaticus. The sequence goes on from NC_059377.1 coordinate 9,527,598, forward strand.
TTTAATGGTGACCTCATTCCCATCAGGCTCTGCTCATGGAATGGGACAACATGACTGGGCATCTTGGCAGACAAATGTGCAGACTTATCAGACAACTAATTATACGTAGTTATTTTCTACAGAACTCACAAACCTCCTGATCTGTCTGGATGCCAACAGTCTCTATGTACAGTAACTAATGAGGGTGGCAAGCAAACAGACAGTTCTGCATAAGGTTATTATTTGCATATTAAACAGTTCATGCAAAAATGAAAATTCTGTCATCATTTACTCAGCCTCACGGTGTTTACTCAACTTCGTGTGAGGCATGACTAATTCTATTCAGATTCAAATTGAACGTCCTGTGGGGCGTGGTTAATTAAATTCAAATCCAATAAAACTTTCTATGGGACATGGCTAAATTAATTCTAATTCCAAATCAACTTCCTGTGGGGCGTGGCTAATTCCATCCAAAGTTCAATGCAACTTCCTGTGGTACGTGGTTAATTCAATTAAAATTCCAATTTAACTTACTGTGGGGCATGGCCAATTCAATTCAAATTGCTATTTAACCTCCTGTGCTGTGTGGCCAATTCATTTCAAATTCCATTTCAACTTTCTATGGAACATGGCTAAATTCATTCTAATTCCAGTTCAACTTCCTGTGGGGCATGGCAAACTAAATTCTAATTCCAATTTAACTTCCTGTGGAGTGTGGTTAGTTAAATTCCAATTCCAATTGAGCTGCCTGTGGGACGTGGTTAATTCAATTTAAATTCCATTTCATCTTCCTATGGGACATGGCTAAATTAATTTTATTTCTAATTTTACCTACTGTGGGACACGGCTAATTAAATTCTTATTCCAATTCAACCTCCTGTGGGGCGTGGCCAATTCAAATCAAATTCCAATTCAACTTATTGTGGGACATGGCTATTTAAATTCAAATTCCTATTTGAGGGATAAGGCTACAGTATTTAAATTCTAATTTCAGTTCATCTTCCTGTGGGGTGTGGTTAATTCAATTCAAATTCCATTTCAACTTCCTATGGGACATGGCTAAATTAATTTTATTTCCAATTTAACTTACTGTGTGACATGGCTAATTAAATTCTAATTCCAATTCAACTTCCTGTAGTGTGTGGTTAATTAAATTCGAATTCCAATTGAACTTCCTGTGGGGCGTGGTTAATTCAGTTGAATTCCATTTCAACTTCCTATGGGACATGGCTAATTAAATTAAAATTCCAATTCAACCCGCTGTGGAGTGTGGTTAATTAAATCTGAATTCCAATTTAACTTACTGTAGGGCATGGTTAATTCAGTTAAAATTCCATTTCAACTTTCTATGGGACATGACTAAATAAATTCTTATTCAACTTCCTGTGGGGCATGGCTAATTCTATTCAAATTCCACATCAATTTATTGTGGCGTGTGGCCAATTAAATTCAAATTCCATTTCAACTTTCTATGGGGCATGACTAAATTAATTCTAATTCAAATTCCTGTGGGACGTGGCTAATTCTATTCCAATTCAACTTCCTGTGGGCAGGGCCAATTCAAATTCAAATTTCTATGAGGCATGGACAATTAAAATTCCAACTCATGAATTGAAAGGGAGACAATTTTTTTATTGTGCATTCTGCCCAGCCCTGGTGAGCTCATTCTTCTCTTTCTAAATTAAGCGGCACCACCTGTAGTCTCTTGTTATCATTATTACATCACAAGAGTTGCCTTACCTTTATTTCACTTTGTTAGAATTACACCATGTCTACATGACAAAACTAGATTCCTATTGTAAACAATAAAACTGTCTACATTGCAAGCATTAGGAAATCGGAGTGTAATGGATTTTAAAGAAATATCCTGAACACAAATATGATGTGCAAACTTCAGATTTTGTTGCAACCTGTGGTCTGCTCCCACACAAACTCAGAACTTCAAGTAGACTTTGCAGTCTGTAGCCAAGGGTTTACTAGGCAATCACTGGTTCGTGGGCACAAAGCCATGCAGTGGATTTGCCTATATTTATTTAGTCCCTGGTTGGCTAAATCACTATTGCATCTCTTGCCTTCATTGTTATCTCTCCACCAGTGCCAGTTAACCTTTATGACTTAATTTCCAAGATAAATATCATATATAATGGCATCATGTTTTTAAGATTAAATTATGTAAGAAAGAACTGATATATTCTGAAATGTAGTAGACATTTTGTATTGATATTTGGGTAAATTAAAATCTGTTTTGATGGCTGGTTTTATTGTTTTGACAGTATTGAAATTAGAGTAATATGTCAAGCCAATTGAGAAAAATGTTTATTTTACACACCAGGGCATAAGCGTATGATCTGTTGTGGCTTTGATGATGGCAGATTTCAGAGGATGGTTTGGCAAAACAAAAGACTTTTATTGTACAAACCTAGATTGGCACGGTCTTTCTTTTGAAGCCTTGCTAGTTAAAGGGATAGTTGACCCAAAAATGAAAATTCTGCCATCATTTACTCACCCTCATGTTATCCCAGATGTGCATGACTTTCATTCTTCTGCTGAACACAAATGAAAATGTTTAGAAAAATATCCCAGTCTTGTAGGTTCATCCAATGCAAGTGAATGGTGACCAACATTTTGACACTCCAAACTGCACATAAAAGCAGCATAAAAGTAATCCATACGACTCCAGTGGTTAAATCCATATCTTCAGAAGCGATATGATAGGTGTGGGTGAGAAACAAATCGAGATTTAAGTACTTTATTTGACTATAAATTGTCCTACCTGGCCATTAGGTGGCGATATACACAAAGAATGTGAATCAGAAAAACAAAAAAAGAACGTGAAAGTGGATATTGATATTAAAAAAGGACTTAAATATTGATCTGTTTCTCACCCACAACTATCATATCACTTCTGACGACATGGATTAAACCACTCGAGTCGTATGGATTCATTTTATGCTGCCTTTATGTGCTTTTGGAGCTTCAGTTTTTTTGGCCACCATTCACTTGCATTGTATGACAGATGCTGAGCTGAAATATTCTTCTAAAAATCTTCATTTGTGTTCAGCAGAAGAAAGAAAGTCATACACATCTGGGATGGCATGAGGGTGAGTAAATGATGGCAGAATTTTCATTTATGGGTGAACTATCCTTTTAAGAAGTCTGGTAAAGGACACCAACACCAGATCAGCATCCAAAACACAACATAATCTGGTGAACAGCAATGCTTGTCTTTTCAACAGGGATATTAACATCCTTTTGACCAACTTTACTTTAAAAGAACAGGTAAAAGCCTTCGTAACCACCTCACTGTACTAGTTTTGAAGAACTGTTGTGGAAGAAAGTGGTGCTGATTCATGGCCATGTTATCTTCACAGTCAGTGGTATTTGGAGAGTGTCAGATGTGTCAACTTGACATTAAACCCATTTTTTTTTTTTTTTAAATAACAAACCCCAAACACACCTTGTTCCAGAAATACCTCACCTGGGAACATTTCAAACACAATAACAAGCAAGTCTGTTTGTTGGAATGCATTATAATATGTTTTATATTCATGTTTAATGCTTATGTTGGTTAATATTTGCCTATAAAAGAACTGCTCTCATAAACAGTTGAGATTACTTTGAGATTAGTTGGGTTTTTGGTTACAACAGGTTATTCTTTGTGTAATTAGAAAAGCCTCTATAAAAATTACAGGTCTATTCATCTGAAAGTTTTAAAGGGAAAGCATGATGTATACATTTAAAAAAGGGTTTCAATGTGACGCTTGGCACAAACAATTTTTTAGTTCAACTTTAAAACACTGTTCCGATTTGCTCGGATTTGCTGTAAGCTACACCCCTATTACTGGACATCACAATACATCTGAACAAAATGTTCATAAGGGAGGATTTGAATCAAATAATGAGAGTACCTCTGTGTCTCTATCAGGTTTCAGTGGTGTTTATACACGAGAGCCACAGATCTCAGTCCGACTAATGACACGCCCCCCTGGCAGAACACCACTGTTCATTGATTCGTTTTAGCGAATCGGTTCGTGTGACCGAACAAGTCGTATAAATGAACCGATTCGTTTGAGTCACTTTTTTTTTTCTTTTGCAACTGAAGTAATATTTGACATTACGAATGTCATCCTCCTGTATGTAGGCCTGTTAGTTGTATTTAGTACCAACTTGTTTATATAGGCCTATCACTCGAATTGAGACCCTTTGTATATTTTTGTCAGATACATTTTCTTACCTTTCTATCTGCTTGGAAAAAACAATCATGAAACGTGCAGAACAAATGTGTGTCTAAATGTATTCTTACGTGTCCCAACTAAAGGAGACAATTTACGCAAGAATAAATTTACTAACGATTACACACAAATTTGTTCCTCTCGTGTTTCATAAATGAGGCCCTTTTTGTCAGATTTTGTTTTTTATTTTATTTATTTATTTATGGTTCCAACATATCACCTACTTCACAGTTTCACTCTAAAAACAGTTCTTCTCCCTTGGAGGAGGCCATAATTCACAAAAGCTTTGCGAATCGACTCGACCGAACCGACTCAAAAGAACGATTCTCTAGCGATTCGGACAACACAACATTGAAACCGCACTAAAGTACACTTCAGTCCGTCTTGAAGCGGCGATGAAAGGGACTTATGTATAACAAATCTTTCAAAACCGATAAAACGCGGAGAAGTCTGGAAGAATTGACAGAAAGAATGGAGGTACAGCGATATTAACTGTGTCATAATATCTAGCGGGAGGTTGTCGATATAACAATAACTTAAACGTTGATAGATTAGTCTCGCGCCGGGCATCTGTGCCACGGGGATCTTTAACGCCCAGGTCTTGTGTAAACGCCCGAAACTAGCGGTCCGGACGGGTTTCGATTTCAGTTATTGGTCCGTGGACTGAATCAGACACATGGGTGGGAATCTCGGGTGCCACCGGTCCATTCCCAAGGACCCCACGGACATCTGCCAGGGCAAGCGCAAGTTCAGCGCGGCGTGCAACTTCAGCCACATCCTGGTGAACCAGGAGCGGCTGAACATCAACACGGCCACCGAGGAAGAGCTCATGACTCTACCGGGCGTGAACCGCGGGGTGGCTCAAAACATCGTGGAGTACCGGGAATGCATCGGGGGATTCAAGAAAGTTGAAGACCTGGCGTTGGTTAGCGGGGTCGGTGCCACTAAATTAGAGGCTATTAAATTAGAAATTTGCGTTTCGAGCAAAAACGGCTCGTCTAATCACTCGCCATCGTCTTTGCGCAAAGAGCACGAGCACCTGCCGTGCACCGGCGTGAACATAAACACGGCCACGCCGCCGCAGCTCATGAGCGTCCGCGGCATCACCCAGAAAATCGCCAAGAACATCGTGGAATTCCGTTCCGTCCACGGCACCTTCAAGAGCATCGAAGATCTGGTCAAAGTGCCGAGCATCAATTCATCCTTGTTGGACAGGATCCGTTTCCAGGTGTTCGTGGAGAGCTCCAGAACACCGTCATCGAACACGAACGGAGGATTCACGCACCCGAGCCCCACGTCCTTCAGTGTCCGCAGTGATGAGCTGGATCTTCCTCCAGGAGGACCGGCGCTCATCGCCTCTGACCGGCCATGCGTGGAGCCTCCTGCGGGCACGCGTGACGGGAAGCCCGTGGTGCGAGTGGGCACCTGGAACCTGCAGCGCTGCTCCAGTGAGAAAGCCAACAACCCCGGGGTCAAAGAGGTCGTCTGTATGACCTTACTAGAAAACGAGTAAGTAAAGTCTGTTACTAACAAAACAGTACCAAAGTACTGCTACGTTTTTCTGGAAATGGTAACATGGTAATACCATGCTTTTTGAACTTGTAGCATGTTAATACCATGTTTTTGGACATGTATCATGGTAGCACCAGGTTATTCTTTGAAGTACCTTATAAATACCATGGTACATGAATATGGTAACCATTTATCATCTGATAGCTTCACTGTACGATTTTTGTAAGGAAATGCTTTCCTGGATGTGTTTGTCCAGCAGTGCAGCTTTAAAGGGCTAGTTCACCAAAAAATACAAATTCTCTCATGATTTACTCACCCTCATGCCATCCCAGATGTGTATGATTTTCTTTCTTCTGCTGAACACAAATGAAGATTTTTAGAAGAATATTTCAGCTCTGTAGGTCCGCACAGTGCAAGTGAATGGTGACCAAAACTTTGAAGCTCCAAAAATGAGAGAGAGTAATTCAATAGACTCCAGTGGTTTAATAAATGTCTTCTGAAGTGATCCAGTTAGTTTTGGTTGAGAACAGACCAAAATGTAACTCCTTTTTCACTGTACATCTTACCATTGCAGTCTCTTGGCACGATCATGATTTCAAGCTTGATTACACTTACTAGTGCTTGACGCATCCACATAAGAAGGGAATCTACCGAGAATTAAATATATATTTATATTTTTTCAGAATTTGTTTATCCAGTAAGAATTTATTTTATTCCTAGAGGATTCCTGTTGATCCAATTTGATCCCTGAATTAGGGACATAATCCTAATTTAGGACTTTATTTTCCAAGGATGTCATTGTAAGGGTGGTTGCCACACTTGAAGTGTTTATAGCAAATAATGTAGGGTTCCATCCTGAAAATCAGGGCATTTTAGAATTGTGATTTCCAGGCCTGGAAATTAACAAAATACTAAAAGTCATGGAAAGTACAGTGAAATGTAGATTTATCTTGTTATGCTCAACTCTAAAGTATTTCATTTCCTAGAAATCTTTGTGAATCCAGTCTCTGTTTTTTTATTTTTTATGTTCTCCCCTTTTCTCCCCAATTTGGAATGCCCAATTCCCAATGCACTCTAAGTCCTCGTGGTGGCATAGTGACTCGCCTCAATCGGGGTGGTGGAGGACGAATCTCAGTTGCCTCCGCGTCTGAGACCGTCAATCCATGCATCTTATCACGTGGCTTGTTGAGTGCGTTAATGTGGAGACATAGCGCGTGTGGAGGCTTCATGCTATTCTCAGCGGCATCCACGCACAACTCACCACGTGCCCCACTGAGAGCGAGAACCACATTATAGCGGCCACGAGGAGGTTACCCCATGTGACTCTACCCTCCCTAGCAGCCAGGCCAATTTGGTTGCTTAGGAGACCTGACTGGAGTCACTCAGCACACCCTGGATTCGAACTCACGACTCCAGGTGTGGTAGTCAGCATCTTTACTCGCTGAACTACCCAGGCCCCCTGTGAATCCAATCTCTTGAAAATTATAATTTTTTTGGAAATCCAATAGACTTGTGTTGAAGTGATGGATCATAGTTTTGAGGTGTGGTCAGCGGTTTTTATTGGAGGTTAAATTTTACAGCCCCATCTGACCCCCTGTTATTATCAGACTTTAGCAGAATCCCTGCTGTCATTTTACTGAGTGTGTGGATTGATTGAAGAAGATAATAAAAGATAATTGTTTGTACTGGTGGTGGTTTTATGGTCCCAAGGGCTCTCTCTCTCTCTCTCTCACACACACACACACACACACACACACACACACACACACACACACAGAGGTTTATATAACACACCTCCCTGAGTCATGACAGGAATGAGGGCACATAGTTAAGCAACACACTCTGTATGAATTACTGTGTGTGCATTAAAGGGTGCTGAAACATAAGTAATATGGATCTCCTTATTGACATTGACTGTAACCACCATTGGCAGGGGGATGTATTCCCTCTAATATTTAGATTAGTGGTTGATTAGTATGGGTTTTTCAATTACTGATTCTTCACCTTTTACCTTTGGCCCACCAATCTTGAATACCTACTAACATGTTTGGTAGATAATGTTGTGAATTGCTTGCATCAGAGTTGAAAGCTGCACGCATCTGTATGTAACAGCTATGTACTGCATATAACTGTCCCTATAAAATATCTGATCCTGCACAAGGTCATTTGCAAATATATAGCCACACTATTGCTGTGTTGATGTCACAAAAATAATTGAATGGTCCTGAAAATATTATATTTTCTTGATGCAAAATATATTTTGTCATTTTTTTTCTTCTTCTTTTGCTGTAAATATGACCTAGACTGGTGCATGACAAGCCTCGAGAAACTCAAGAGAACCAAGAAGACATCTCTTATGCTTTGACCTTTTGATTAGATAACCATTAAAAAACCCTACTTTAGTGATCGATTGCATTCAAAGCAGGGATTTCTAAAGAGGCAAGTGAGATCTTAAGGTCTACAGGGATCTCAGTGGTTTCCTTGCTGTTCATGCAAATTGGTGTTACAAATATTATCATTTTCTACAATGTGATCTACAATTGTCAAATGTTCTTGACATTGATATGCTAATACATCAGCATTGCGGTAATTATATAGTCCAAAGCAGTCCTTGTCATAACAAAGGTTATTTCGAAACAGGACACTAAGAAAAAACATGTTTTTTTGGACATGTACCATGGTTATATACCATGGCATTCTTTCAAGAACCTTGGAATACCATGTAAATTAGGGATGAGCATTTTGAATAATTTTGTACTTGAGTAGTCGAACACATAAAAGAAACGAGTTATCGATTACTTGAAACTTAGAATTTAAGTTTAATCTTCAACTTTTAAACCTGTTTTTCTTATAAAAAATTTAGCACTATGCTTAACATGATCTAGATTCTAAACTTAAAACAAACAATCATTTGCACTCTCACATAGAAAGTCTTCTGAAGCGATACAATCACTTTTAATAATGGCAGAATTTTCGTAAGAACAAAGTGCGAATAAAGCCGCATTTCCATCTCATGTGTTCAAAAGAACAAAACCGTCACATTCAGGAAAATTTTACTCTTTTTACTAAAATACTCACGTTTTATAGCACATAGACAAAACACTGTAAAGAGCTTTGTCTCATGTCTGGGAGCAACAGCACGTCACAGTTTTGGGAGCGCAATGTGCGTGCATTTCTCCTCGGCGTGGCTTATGTCTTTACCTTGTGAATCTATAATATATTTTTCAAAAGTGTCAATAAACCTGCTCTGTGGCACAGTTCAAGTTTGTATTCAGCTTATTTTTCTCTGGAAACTCTATACAGGCTTTGGATTTTCAAGACATTGTTATTTCAGGATGACCAGAGCAACATGCGATGATTGGTCCTCTGGTTAGTCGAGTTATGACGGAATATTCAGTCACATGACTTTTTTGATGCACATCTTGTAATCCTTATCAATTATATAGGAGTTTATTCGGTGTGTTTGCATCACAGTTTATGCACATTTTGTCTTATCGAATAAAATGTTTATCCACCTCAAGTGAGCATATGCGTTTTTGATGCGCATTTTGGAGATTTTATCCGCATCTTGGTGTTTCCATCCAGCAGTTTTTAATGCGATATCCCAAAATGCGCTTAAAAATACGTGGATGGAAACCCAGCTAAACAGTACAAGATTTATTATGAGGGCTTGTCTAAGGACGTGTCAATGTACACCTGCGCCAGACGGACACTTTTGGAGCATCTCACTTTGGTTGCGTCGTGTCATAAACCATTTTTAGGTCGCTGTGTCAAGTTAAATATAGTTAAAACATGTCTTTAGTTCACTACGTTCGGATTTGCACTCTATCAAGCTGTGTTTTTAACACAAGAACATGTCCTCGTGTTGTGCTGTCTGCTCTTGGTTAGTGTGGTTTGTTCTGTATAGCTTCCGTTGCCTATATAGCTGAAGTTTCGCTTACTGCCCCCTGGAGAAAACAGGTGGTACTTCAAGCTTGAATTGCTCAGTATTGCTTACTTCCTTATTATGGTCCGGGAACATGATTGATTGCTTTAATTTTTTTAACTCGTAATTTTTTATATAATTAATCACACTCAATTAACGTGTTAAATCGACAGCCCTATTTGGAAAATATCAATACATTAATTAAAAGGTAAAACACCTTAACTCTATTAAAATTACTGTAACACACAGCCTTGAATAGCCGGAGCAGTAATATAAGAGACACCAATGTTCTATAAACAGTTAAATATGTTAATATTGATAAGTGAAATACGAAGAAACAAATATTCTACCAACTAGTATTGGCTAGTTAATTATCTCATAGTTTATTAAATCTAATATCTATATCATGGTTCATTATCTTATTATTTCTTATTGCATCTTACAGTATATCTTAATATAGTTTATAATATTTTAAAGCTGACGAGTGTAATTTCTGCGCCACCGAATTGAATTGCATAAATAAACCGTTTTTAAACATCTTTCTGAATACGCCCCCTGTCTGCTGTTGATTGAACAAACAGATAGTCCCGCCTACTTGAGTCAGTGTTGTTGATTCGGGCTGGACGGGTCGCTCAAAACAAACACAGCAATTTCTATAGTGCCAAAGAGACACAGTGTTTACAGTTTTAACCTGATAGGAGAAAGTATTTTTACTTCAATAAAAGTTACACACTTCAGCTTTAACTATTGGCAAGGAACATAGTAATGTGGCACATTAATATAGAATGTGCTATTTTACAACAAGTCAGAAATATCTGTCTTTTAAATCAAAGTACTATAGTAGTACCAATTCACTTTCAGTTCTTATCTTCATATCTGTACCATGTTATGATCATATTACTTTTCAGTAAGATTACTAGTATAGTATACTCTCATGTATTCCAGCTCTCTGGCTTTCCTCCAGTCGTGCTGTCTGGGAGTCACTCTAGGTCATTCAAATCCTGTAGTATCCCGTCATCACAACTGAGTCAGCTGCCAGCATGGTTACCGCTGCTGCGTTACACAACACAGCCATTTAGCTACTGATTTCAACTCAGTCTTGGGGATTTCCTCAAAGTAAGCAATATCTGGGAGACCTCTGAACTGTTATCAGTGTAAAGTACACATGATAATCCACAGTGCACGAGATGATTGGTGAAAGTGGAAGTGAATCTCGTCTTATAAAAGTGCAAGGTGGAGGAAGTCGCCAAACGGCCTGATCAGAGGTTACTGTAGTTCACTCAGGAGAAAAGCAGAAACATACACACATATGACCTGTAGTTACCTCACTGAGCACTCACACACCAAGTCAAACAGTGGGAGTCATTTCTATATCTTTTAACTCCTGTGTACAACTGTTCGACTAAGACGACTCATGTCCAAAAAGACAAGTTTCAGATCTCTCATACTTGTGTCGTCCTTTTTTTGTTTTGTCTGTAATATCATTTCAGATTAAAGTGTATAATGTTTTGTTGTTAAAATACTCTTCTGACCCAGTTTAATATGCATAAGTAAACCATTCGAAGGTTGATTTCTCTAAAGGAGTGAACAGTGGCTCTGTGCTATCAAAACATTGCTGTATTTGTTTGAGCATCCCGACCAGCCCAACACAGCAACATTGACTCAGCCAATGGTGTGAGTTAAGGGTGGGACTATCTGTTTGCCCGACCAATGCAAGACAGCGGGTGTGTCTGGGAAACCTGTTTGAAAACAATAATTATTTTGCAATTTTATTTGGAGAGGCTAGATGGCCCAAAATTACACAACTCTCCTTTAAAATTTCAAAACAAAAAATGAGTAGTGTTTGCCCATGCAAAAGTCACCACTGATGCTAGAGTGTTGTGGGTGGGTGGTTGTCAAGCTGTTGCGATGCGATTGCAAAGGTGTTCTAAGTGTATTTTTAGCATGTTGTTACACGGTTGCGAGGGTGTTGTGTTGCTAGGGTGTTTTTAGTTGTTTTTAGGGGTGTTCTGGGTGGTTACTGTGGTGTTTTGTGTGGTAGAGAGATAATAGGGGTGTTGCAATGGCAAATGTTTACTACAGCAGTGTTTAAAGGCCATCCACTTTGTGCAAATTGCGTTTTTATTGTGGATCAAACTTTAAGTGCGTCATTGAACATGGAATAGAAATTAAACCTTTTGTAAAATATCACAAACTACCATAAGTACCATAATACAAAAAACGTAAATTTTTTTGCATTGGCTTTAAAATGTCTGTCTGTTATTGCACCAATAGCCTATCTTATACGACGACGGTAACATGTAAATGTCAATAGCTAATGATATTCCAGAATGTTAAAATCTGTTAATATAACTAAACTCAAATATTCAAGAAGATTTAAAATTAGTAAACAGATTTTTGCAATGTCTTATAAGTTTACGTGCACCTCACTGCCGATGGCACTTCACCACTGCAGTGGGGCAGTTGTCAAGGTGATCCTAGTAGTTAAGGTGTTCTGGGTGGTTACTAGGGCATTACTATGCAGTTGCTAGGGTGTTCTAGGTGGTTACTAGGGCATTGCTATGTGGTTACAAGAGTGTTCTAGGTGGTTACCTTGGGTGTTGCTATGTAGTTGCGAAAGATTTCTAGGTGATTGCTAGGGCTTTGCTATGTGGTTGCAAAGATGTTCTTGGTGGTTACTAGTAGGGATAGGTAAAAATATTGATTTTCCGATGCATCGTGATCTTTGGTTGAACAATCTCGAAATTGATTCTGAAATACCAAGATCGATCTTTTTCTCTATGCGCAGTCCTCCACTACAATGAGAGGAAATCACTTGCATTTGCAACCAAATTTCATGCTATGCGACAGATTTCACCAGCGATTCTGTAGTATAGTGGTGGAGTTTTCAGCAGCGAGATCCTTTCAAGGCATGTTGAGAGTAAAAGTTGTCCAAAGACGAGATCCACGCAACCCGTTTGTCACTGAATAATGTCTCTATTAATTCGCTTTCTGTTCTTTACAGTCAGTTGTTCATCAAAAATTTACATTTCATTCAAATCACACGTAGCACAGATGAAAAAGCCAGTTGAGTTTCTCTCGTTATCATGCGCTCAATTACAAATGCTGTTTACAGAACTGCCGATTTTCTTAAAGAAACAGTACCAGTTTTTAGCCAGTGTTCAACAAATTAATGTAAATACTTGTGAATAGGGGTCTAACGATTCACACATTATCTTGATGCATCGATTACTTATGCTACTGATCTATATGCATCAATCTTGAAATATGATTTTTGAATCGAGAATCGTTAGTGTTGGTCAATAATTGATTTAAAATGCTAAAACAATGTACAATATTTTAAAACATAAATATTTAATACATTTCTAATGTCTTTTAATGGAGACGTGCAGCGCCCTCATTGCTCTCCCCTCACAGGCACGTGCTGCACGCTTCCGTCCGTAACTCTCATTGAAACTTTTTCTGAGCAGCTTTCAAGCACCTTGTGTCTGATCTCTCCTCGGGATGGTCACTGACTAACACATGAGCAACTGACAGCTCGCGATCTTGTCTCAAGTGAAACAAGCTCAAAGCATTGTGTCTGAAAACTGGAAAATGCTGCCTACGTTGGCTGTATATGGAGGTAGATAGAAAATAAGGTGCTTTTCAAACTGTAATGAGACCAGTTTCATTCATTCAGAATGCTGTCGGTTAAGCGGTTTCTGATTAGCAGCAAGTCAGCTAAGTTTTAAAGTGCAGCCTTTGTGTGGCCACTATTGATATAAAATGCTGTCATTGCTGTGAAACATTTTTCTATAAGATAAAAGGTGCCACTTTACTGGTATTAGTGTTTAGTTGGGGACTTTGCGTGCAGAAAACATAAGTTGAAGTCATCGTCGATATTGCTTTTCTCTTTCCCTATTTGTATATGTGGCCTTGAGGATAACTGAATGTCGTCATATGATGTTACTTTAATGCTGTAATATTTGGATTGTTTTACTGATTCAGGGTTCCCACGGTCATGGAAAACTTGGAAATATCAGGGAATTTTAAAATTGTGTTTTCCAGGCCTGTGTAAGTCATGCAAATGAATAATCTTTTAAAAAATCATGGAATTTTTGTAGTAAAATATGGAATACTTTTGTAGTTATGCTTGGCTCTAAAATATTTAAGAGGCACATTGCACTCTGTTGTATTCCAAAAAGTCGGTATGTACTTGTATTTAATGTGTTTTCTTTCAAGCTGCTTTTGGTTCTGTAAACTATGTTATGTGTTTTGTCTTTCTTTTTCTTGCCTAAGACACATTAGGGGGATCATTTTAAGAATCCTGTAAATGCATTAAAAAATTGTTTTAATCGAATAAAAAAGTATGAACCATGAATCGAATCGATTTGCTTTCAACCCAAAGATTTGCACCCCTACTTTTAAATAGTACAAATTACACAATTTAACAACAAACATATAACAAATTCTAATATTTGTAATTTAATATCATATTTATCGATAGAATACATTGATTTGTTCATTTTAAAAGCTAAAATGTGAGCAAAATGATGAAAAAAATATATATATAATTAGTAAATGTGGCAGGGCGGAGGGCGGGGCCGGATCGTGATTCCGCACACCTGGCCCCTAATTAGGCTGATTAATCCCGAGAGGGATAAAGGTGACCGGAGACGGCAGTGCGACAGAGAGAGAGAGTTATGGGCAGCTGTCCGACACCTGTGTGTGTCTTGTTGGTTCAGTTCTTGATTAAAATATTATTTATATTGTCAAGCCTCCTCCTTTTCATTGAACTGTGTTACACTGGTGCCGCAACCCGGGAAGGAGGAGGGATGCGCCGTAGTAGAGTCCTCACCACTACAATCCACCCCAACAGAGCAGCCGCGGCCATCCGCCGGAGGACGGAGGAGCCTGGCCGCCTGAGAGCGGAGGAACAACTGCCAACCGCGAGGGGAGGAGGGGCTACTAACCAACTGCCTGGAGCGGTCAGGGCCACTGCCAGAGGTGGAGGAGACTCCTACCAGCTGCTGAAATGCGGCGGGGTCTGAGACCGCCGACCGCGAGTGGGGAGGGGCTCCTGGCTGACCGCCTGGAGCGGGAGGACCGCTGCCAGGGGCGGGGGGAGACCCCTTCCGTCCACCGGAATGCAGTGGGGCGTTCCGTCCGCCAGGGGCCAGAGGACTGCCTCTGATTCGCCCGGGGAGACACGGCTGTCGTCCGCTAGAGGGTGGAGGAGTGGCCGAGGACCAGGCTATGGCGTATTGGAGAACCGGCGAGTAAATAATTTTTTTCTCTCTCCTCTCTCTCTCTCTCCCACTGCTGCTCCGCGTTGGCCTTTGTTTTTTAATTGGTACGGTCACTGTTACAGTGTGTAGGTACCACATTTTTTGTTATTATTGTTTCCCTCCCCTTGTCCCCTCCCTGATCCTGGTAGATGGGGATGACCTGCCGGCAGACATGGCGGAAGGTACGCCCCCCCCCCAGGGAAAGGGGGGGGGTGCGGGGGCTCCCCGGCCTGAGAGAACGAGGGAGGAATGTGGCAGGGCGGAGGGCGGGACCAGGTCGTGATTCCGCACACCCGGCCCCTAATTAGGCTGATTAAGCCCGAGAGGGATAAAGGTGACTGGAGACGGCAGTGCGACAGAGAGAGAGTTATGGGCAGCTGCCCGACACCTGTGTGTGTCTTGTTGGTTCAGTTTTTGATTAAAATATTATTTATATTGTCAAGCCGGTTCTCGCCGCCTCCTTTTCATTGAACTGTGATACAGTAAAATATATATTTTCATAAAGTACCTAGTTAAAAGGTCCCCTGTATAGCATTAGCTGTGTCATCTGTAAGTGAAAAGGATATTATAACTAAAATATAACCATATAAATAGATTTCAATCAAAATCAGAATAGATTCGAGAGCTTATGATACAAGATGGTGCTGCGGATGGCAGCCTCGGTGTGGAGCTCTCCAATTCTTTTATTGTTTTTGTTTGTTTATCCTGAGTTTACCAGTTTTACCAGAGACAAACTGCTGAATGTTTGGCAGCACATACCAGACAATCTTTTCCCGGTTTTTAACTATTCAGACATTTTGCTGGACATTTTAGTCAGAGGCGAAGCTGTGTTGTTCAAGTGCGCTATGAGACGCAAGTGAGGGAAGCGTGCCAACGTGCTTATCAAGCTCCGGCAGCGTGGCTTTCGAACAGCGTTGCCGAGTATTCATCTAACGAATCTCTGCTCTCTTCCTAACAAAATGGACGAACTACATCTCACCCGTACAAACAAGGACTTTTCAAACTCTGCTGCCTTGTGCTTCACAGAAACCTGGCTGAGTGAAGCCATTCCGGACAGTGCGTTACATCTACCGGGCTTTTAGCTGTTTAGAGCGGATAGCATTGCGGAGTTAATAGGGAAAACGAGGTGGTGGAACGTGCTTTTACATTAATGCAAGTTGGTGTACAGATGTAACTACGTTAAATAAGATGTGCTATCCTTATATGGAAGTGCTCTTTATCAACTGTAAGCCTTTCTACTCACCACGGGAGTTTTCCTAGTTTATTCTGGTGAGTGTTGATATTCCTCCACAAGCGTGTGTGAGCGCAGTGCTGCAACAGCTGGCTGATCAGATCACTGACACGGAACAACAATACCCGGACTCACTTATTATTATTCTCTGCAATTTTAACAGAGCCAACCTCACTGTGAACTGCCAAAATACAGACAGCACATTACATGCCCCACCAGAGACCGAAATATACTGGATCACCGCTATACAACATTAAAGGATGCATATCGCTCTGTCCCTAGAGCAGCTTTGGGACTCTCTGATCACTGTCTGGTTCATCTTCTTCCGACCTACAAGCAGAAACTTAAATAAGCTAAACCTGTAGTAAAGACTGTAAAAAGATGGACCAATGAAGCAGAGCTGGAACTACAAGCCTGCTATGACTGCACTGATTGGAGTATTTTTGAAGCTACAGACACCAATCTGGACGAGCTCACAGATACAGTGACATCATACATCAGTTTCTGTGAGGATATGTGCATTCCTACTAGGACTTATTTAACGTTAAACAATGATAAACCATTGTTTACAGCAAAACTCAGGCAGCTTCATCAGGCCAAAGAGGATGCCTACAGAAGTGGGGATAAAATCTTGTACAATCAGGCCAGAAACACACTGAAAAAGAGATTAGAGTGGCTAAAAGAAGCTACTCTGAGAAGCTTAAAAGCAAGTTTTCAGCTAACGACCCTGCATCAGTTTGGAGAGGACTGAAAGACATTACTAACTACAAGACACAATCCCCCAACACTGTAGGGAATCAACAACTGGCTGACGACCTGAATGTGTTTTACTGTAGTTTTGAAAAGCCCAGTCTCACACAGTACACACCTGGTCTGACCTCCTCCCCCCTCCTGCTGCTCAACCTGCACTTAAGATCTCTGAAGAGGATGTGTTCCAGGTCTTCCGTAAAAAGAAGACAAGGAAAGCACAGGACCCAGATGGTGTTTCACCCACTTGTCTAAAATCCTGTGCTGACCAACTGGCCCCCATCCTCATACAAATCTACAACAGATCACTTGAGCAATGTGAAGTTCCCTGCTGCTTAAAATGCTCCACCATCATCCCTGTCCCAAATTAACCCAAAATCACAGGACTTAATGACTACAGACCTGTCGCTCTGACGTCTGTGGTCATGTAGTCATTTGAGAGACTGATGTTGGCCCACCTGAAGGACATCACTGGACCCTTTCTAGATCCCCTTCAATTTGCTTATCGAGCAAACAGGTCTGTGGATGATGCAGTCAACATGGGATTGCATCATATCCTGCAACATCTGGACAGACCAGGGACATATGCAAGGATCCTTTTTGTGGAATTCAGTTCGGCTTTCAACACCATCATCCCAGCTATTCTCTGAACTAAATTAAACCAATGCTCTGCTTCCACCTCTATCTGTCAGTGGATCACCAGCTTTCTGACAGATAGGCAGCAGTTAGTGACATTGGGGAAATTCACTTCCAGCACCTGTACGATCAGCACTGGTGCTCCCCAGGGATGTGTACTCTCCCCACTATTCTTCTCCCTGTACACAAATGACTGCACCGCTAAGGACCACTCTGTCAAGCTCTTGAAGTTTGCAGACGACACTACCATCATGTGCCTCATCCAGGATGACGATGAGTCTGCATATGGAAGGGAGGTTGAACAGCTGGCTGTCTGGTGCAGTCAAAACAACCTGGAACTGAACACAGTTAAAACAGTGGAGAGGATAGTGGACTTTAGGAGGAACACCCCAACATTGACCCCGCTCACCATTCTGAACCTCACTGTGGCAGAAGTGGAGTCATTCAGGTTCCTGGGCTCTACCATCTCACAGGACCTGAAGTGGGAGACCCATATTGACTCCATTGAGAAAAAGGCCCAGCAGAGGTTGTTCTTCCTTCGCTAGCTGAGGAAGTTCAACCTGCCACAGGCGCTGCTGATACAATTCTACTCCGCAGTCTTTGAGTCTGTCCTCTGCACTTCAGTAACTGTCTGGTTTGGTTCAGCTATGAAATTGGACATCAAAAGACTAAAAAGGACAGTTCGGACTGCTGAGCGGATTATTGGTTGCCTCCTGCCCTCCCTTTAAGAACTGTACACTTCCAGAGTGAGGAAATGGGCTGGAAAAATCACTTTGGACCCCACTCACCCTGCCCACTACCTTTTTGAACTGTTGCCTTCTGGCTGGCACTACAGAGCACTGAGCACCAGAACCGTCAGGCACAAGAGAATTTTTTCCCCCTCAGGCTGTCTATCACATGAACAGTTAAAACTGCCCCATTGAGCAATAATTATGTGCAATACACAGCTTAGTCTATTTATATTTACCCAACATATCCTATCTCTTCTGCCATTACATTCCCTTGCACTCTTTGTATATAACAGATTTGTATTTGTACATACGTTGTGTGTGTGTGTGTGTGTGTGTGTGTATACATACACACACACATATATATATATATATATATATATATATATATATATATATATATATATATATATATATATATATGTGTCTTATTGTGTATTTCTATATATACGTATATTTTCTATTTGCTTTTTATTTTTATTCTATTTTTTATTATCTCTGTCTTGTTTGTAACAGATAAAGGATGGCAAGGAGGCGGCAGGAACCGGCTGAACAGACAACATAAACTTTATTGATATAAATGAGCTTAAAACAAACAAACACAGACATGCATGCAACGCTGCCGTGTGCGTCTCTCTCTCTCGAACCGGCTTCTCCAGCTGCCCCTTATCTCACTCTCCTGCTGATCAGCTGATTCAGCGCCAGCCGTGCTCCATCATGGCCCAGCCATGCCCTCCTCCTAGTAACACTGTTGTATTTTTTGTGTACTGGAAGCATCTGTCACCAAGACAAATTCCTAGTGTGTGTAAGCATACTTGGCAATAAAGCTCATTCTGATTCTGATTGTGAATTGGAATCTAAACTAATCAGGAAATCTGTATTAGTACCCAGCCCTAGTTTCTAGGGCGCTGCTATGTGGTTGCAAGGGTGTTCTATGTGGTTACTAAGGCATTGCTATGTGGTCACAAATGTTTTCTAGGTGGTTAATAGGGTGTTGCTATCTGGTCACAAATGTTTTCTTGGTGGTTACCAGGGCTTTGCTATGAGGTTGCTAAGGTTTTATAAGTGATTGCTAGGGCATTGATTTGTGGTTGTATAGGTGTTCTGTGTGGTTGCTAGGGTATTCTGTGTGATTGAGCATTGCTTTGTAGTTGCAAAGGTGCTCTAGGTGGTTAATAGGGCATTCCGGGTGGATGCTTATTCAATGCTTAGGGTTAGGGGGATGCTTGACTTTGCAAACACTCTTTTAAAAAAGCCAAAATCAATGTTACAGTGAGACATTACAATGGAAGTGAGCTTGGCCAATTTTTGGAGGGTTTAAACAGAAAGGTGAATTTTATAAAAGCACTTACATAAATTTTTCTGTTAAAACTTGTGAATTATTTGAGCTGTAAAGTTGTTTAAATCGTCATTTTTACAGCCATTTTAGGGTTTTAGGGTTTGTTGACATTACATCGTCATGGCAACGAAGTTGTAAAATTGGCTATAACTTTACTCAGAAAAGGTTTGTAAGTGATTTTATCATTCTAAAATCATGTTAACACACATTCCCTTATGTCTTGTGTTATACCTTTGAAAAAGTGAGTATTTAAATGTAAAACAATTGGCCCCATTCACTTCCATTGTAAGTGCCTCACTGGAACCTCGATTTTTGCTTTTTTAAAAGAAAAGGAGGAACCATTTGAAATAAATGTTTGTGGTAATTAACATTATGCCACAAATGCTGTCGATTGAGCTTAACTTGTATTGAACATGGAACATTCCTTTAAAGAAACAAGTACTGAAGGTGACAGAATGTGTGTTTTGTTGTTGTTTGTTTGTGTCTGTATAGGAATTGCTTGACAGTTTTCCATCCTTTTGTGGTGTAATGAACTCTCAAACACAATAAGGACTGCAGACTCACTGGTTACATTTTAACAGAGACAGACCACAGCTGTGCGATTAGAATACTAGTCTGTTGCTTACTGGTTACATTAATACTAATAAAAAAAGTTATTTTGCATTTTAATCCAATTTGTGTTAAAATATCTTAACTTTTGGTAGCCCAAGTAAACAATAAGCCAAGAAAGGGATGTTAAAAATCATGTTTGATATTTCCAGTTGATCCATTGCACTTGAAATTGAAAGACAACTGGAGTGCATAGGATTGTAGGATACAGTAAAACAAATTATGCATACAGAAAATTTGCATACTGTGCACAGTATACATTGTGCATGCTGCAGAAATAGATTGAGTAGTATGGTAGTAGCTATCCTTATATGATATTCCGAACACAGCTTGTTTGCCTTCTTCGTGAGTCTTGCTCTTATTGATTGAACTGTCAGCACAACTGTATTAGAACTGCGCTGGTTTTTGCTTGCTGTCTTTTTCAGCATTTGACCATATTTGCAAACGTTTGTATTTGAAAATTAGGTGTCAGCTCAAGACTTTTCATCTCAGCAACTCTGACTTTCCATCTAGGTAGTTCGCAAAAACACAACACATAATGATGACAATGACGTCTTGCAAGGTTGCCTTTGAAAAAAAGAAAAATGTAAATTACATTAGCACTCTTGTTTGTGTAGACATAACCCTCCAAATCTGAAAAATTCAGGCTTGAAGTCTTAAACATGCACACAAGTTTAGATGTAAGATGATTTTTTGTTCTTTGAGTTTTGGTTTGTGATTAGCTCTTGCATTCAAGGGTTACTGTATGTTCTACAGCGTTTGCATATGTACATAAAGATATCATTGTCTATTTTAATTAGGACATGTTTGTTGGCTGACAACACATGGTCATTTTTGCTGTATACTGCACAACTGTGGTTAACCTTTGACCCTGTCTGTGACATGGCAAACATTTGAGGAACATAGCTGTTGCATTATCTCCAAAAGGAGAATAATGCAATAGTACGTGCATGCAGTGGTTTAAAATGCTACTTTGATACAGCTATCTACCATGAATGTTGCATATGCTCTACATATGTCTGTTCAAATGTATTTATTCCAAATAGCATAACAGAGTCTGAGAGTAAGGGAGCAGAGTCTTTTCATTTTTATTTAAATAATGAAATACTTTAGTCAAAGATAAAATCAGTCATTCACATTTGAGTAGTTTTATTTTATAGACACAATAAGCTAGATTGAAGGACAATGTGCTTGATTGCAAAGACACTTGAGATGATAATGCAAAATTGTAAGAATGATTTTGAGTGAATTTGACTAATTACATCAGTGTAATCTCTTCACATCACTCTGTAATCTCATTCAATTTAATGAAATTTTTGTGAGTGAAGTGAAGGGAATGCAACCAGATATTGGAGTATATGGGGTTGCTGAGCATTTGACATATGTCAAACAAATAGTTAGCTCTGCCCCAAAGTCACGCCATTGGTTGTGCCAATGTTGCTCTGTCAGGCTGGTCAGGATGCTCAAACAGAGCCACAGTGTTACACTTTCCCTACAAATGGCTTACTTATAGTTTTCTGTGCTCATTCTTTGGGCATCCGTGTTGTAGTGTGGTGGAAAAATCCACTGGCACAGCAGAACGGGGGCGGACAGAGACAGTGTGAACGGAATACCCAGATGACCTCTCTTCAGCTACAAGACTAGGTCATGTGACCTCTACAGCTAATGTTTTCTTTAAAGGGGTCATACCATGAAAAGTCGACTTTTCTTGTTTTTACTGTCTAAACATGGAAAGCTAAGAACTGATAACACCACCCCCCCATTCCCCCCCCAAACCCCCCCGTCCAAATAGTTGTACATTTATGGAAAGGCCCCATTTACACCTTGCATTAACATGCATTTTTGCACTTGACCACATTAAATGCCCCCAAATGCAGTTGTGAGCAGATCTTGATCGGTTAATGTTTATTTATAAATGTACAGTTGTTCATTGTTAGTTCATGTTAACTAATGTTAACAAGTACAGCCTTATTGTGAAGTGTTACCAATGTGGCCTTACTCAATAAACGAATGCAGGTTAATTTTCAGAATTTGGGCAGAAATTAAAGTTGTTAATTTCTAAATAAACCAGTAAAACCAGTAACAAGCAGTTGATTGATGTGTTCCCTTGCTCAGCCTGTTAGAGTTTGTTTTTGCCTGGTCACATGAGGAGTCATTGCCATCCAGTCCTTTTTTGGCTTGTTTTTTATATTCAGAGTAACCATATTTTGTATTGATGAGGTCAAATATATTGATCTGAGATCAGTGTTCAGGTTGGCTGTTCAAATTGTATTGAAGAATTGGGTCTCACTTTAAAAAGGTTTGTATTGCATGAGTCAACATATTGGTTATGGGCTATCAAGTATAGTCAAGTCTTCTGAGTTGGGCCAATACCACAAAACAACCCATTAAAAACACTCAGAATACCTTACCAACTGCATAGATAAAAATCTAGTTTATAATACTGTTTACCTTGTAGATTGCACACATTTTCGGAGAGTCATGCACAGTGTTATTATTTTTAGTTATTAATTTCCTGCATGCAATGTTGACCATTGGTTGTGCAATCGTTTTAGTGTGTGCTTAATATTTACTGTGTAATGTTTATCTTGATTTTTAATGCCTTGTGAGCGAGCTGTTTTCATTGTTAAAGTTTATTGATCCGTTGAGTTCTGATAACTGCTCAAGGTTTGAAAAGATCAGAGAGTTTCTGTCTCTGTTAATCACATATAAATACATCCATTAAAACACACACACACACACACACACACACAAACAGTGTGTTCACCTGGAGGGAACGGTGTAGTCTTGGACTGTGTTGGTCTGACTGACTGCCTGTTTGTTCTCAAAACAGGATTTGTGTAATCGGCAACAGCACTGGATGGAAAAGTGAAGAGACAGAGGGATTCTTCTCATCCTGCACATTGCTTTCTGTCTTCCTTCATTTCTCTTGAAACAACAATCACACTGAACTGTACTAGTGAGCCCAGACCTGCATATTCATTAGCAGTGGGTAGAGCTGTTAGAGTGAAGGTTGTGGGTCTCACTGCTGGGAATGGTAGTTCAGCAGATCTTTCTTTTATAATTTTATTTCTCAGCTTTTCGCCTTTATTTATAGGATAGTATAGTGCAGACAGGAAAGTAGGGGTGAGAGAGAAGTAATGGGATCTAGATATTTCACAGGCTTTACCTGTGTGCATGTGGTACAACAGCTCTGACATCCCTGTGCTTTGAGCATTCAAACACCCAACTCTTGAAAGCCACTTTCTGATTCTGATTAGTGCAGAGAGAGTCTCTTTGTCCTGACCTCCAGAGTGAATGTAGATTTCCTTTGTTGATAGATTGGCTCCATCTTGGTTTCTCTCTGTACCTCGGTTTATTGTATTGATCTCCTCTGGATCTCATCCCAGCACCACATGACTACCAGCCTGTGTGTAGTGCCGGTGGGGCAAAATGGGTGGCGGATGCCACAAATGTACCAAAATGTATGATGGCCATGTGGTGTTGGCATCCTAAAATGAGCATAATCTGCATAATCACCCATCAGCACCAGTAAGGAATGTTGGTCTTCCACTCCACCTCCCGAGGCCTCCACGTTCATTGCATGACCAGCCCAACTCACCGTGGCCCACCTCTAAGCCTCCAAACATCCTTCCAGATTGTCACTGCTGATCAGGTGGGGTGGGGTAACATAGTAGTCAGCGCTCTAGAGGTTGTATGTTTGATACCCTCAATATTGTCAAAACTAAATGATACTCTTGGCACCATTTGGGGTTCCTCCATTAGCCTACCTCAGCAGGAACCCTCTTGTGATCCTCTGAACACCCTTTAAAGGAGCCTCAAATATCCTATTTTTGTACTCGGAGGTACATTTCACATGCCTCAAAGCCTTGTGATGGGGTTACTAAAGAAACCATTGATAATCCTTAAAGTTCTTTTAGAGTTCTATAGAGTTCTTGCAGGAACTACAGATAAGTTCCTCAGAGAACTGAAAGAGTGTCTGGAGGATCTCCAGAGAGTTTTGCCGGTGTGGCAGCTGAGGAACCCCAAATGGTGCCAAGAATATCTTTCAGTTTTGACAGTGTTGAGTGTATCAAACCTACAACCTTTTAGAGCTTTGACTACTATGCTATACCCCACCTGATCAACAGTGACAATTTGAGAGGATGGTTGGAGGCTTAGAGATGGGCTACGGTGAGGTGGACTGATCATGCAATCGAGGTGGAAGCCACGGGAGGTGGAGCGGAAGACCAGAGGTCCTTACAGGTACTGATGGGTGATTATGCTGATTATGCTCATCTAAGTATCCCAGCACCACATGGCTACCAGCCTGTGTGTTGTTAGTGATGGTTCTCACCCACTTCACAAATTGGTTATCTGTGTGTTACTAAAGATTACACTGCAGCTTATCCCAGTAGCATTTGATCAGGTTCCAGAGATCCCTTATAGTGTACCTCTACTTCTCCGGTAGTTCTTCATGTCTTCTTATTACCTGAAGGTGCTTTTTGTTTCTCGGCAGGTCTTTCATGTTTTTTTGTTATCATAGTTTGTTGTAAGCAGTATAGAGCAGCGGCAGCCAACCTTGTTCCCAGAGGGCTACCTTCCTGCAGAGTTTAGTTCCAACCCTAACCAAACACACCTGCCTGTAATTTCTATTGGTATTCCTGAACACCTTGATGAGCTGTAGTGTTTGACTGATATATATTGCAAGGTTGATAAATTGGATGAAGTTTGGACTTTCTAAATTATTGGCATCAGCCGATACATTTTCCTATTTGGCCGATCGGTTTCTCAAGCCGTGAAGGCACCGAGAATTGACTGCTTACGTGTAAAGCAGCTATCTGAGACATGTAAACGTCCAGTCACGGTTCATTTTGTTGTTACGTGCCATTACAACTGTCTTCCTCTGACTCGTGAAAGTTGCATGATGGTCAGACCCTGACACTCAAAGCATTATTGGCATTATATTGGCCACTTTGTTCTCTGGATATCGGCCATTAAAAAAACCCATATTGGTCAATCACTAATAAGCTGCTTCAAGTAGATCTCCAGGAGTTGATTTGGTTACCCCTGGTAAAGAGAGAGAACTGTGCTAAAAAGACCAGCTTAGCCAGCATGCAATTCCCATGGTGGTCTATGCTGGTTAGTGCTGGTCTAGCTGGTGGACCAGCATAGCCATGCTTTTCATCAGCAAAAAATAGCATGTAAACCTTGGTAACCAGCATGGTCTTTATAATGAGGCTGGTTAAGCTAGAGGCTGGTAAAGCCTGGTGGAGACACCAACACACCAGCATCCCATGAAACACCCAAAACACAACATTAGCTGGTGACCAGCAATGCTGGTCTTTTCAGCAGGGGAAGAAAAAAAATGACAGAAAAGAACACAGTATTAAAATTTTTTCTTCTGTTTTATGTTTGAGTAATTTCTTGAATTGTAAGGCTAATACTCACTGAACTATCTGCAGTTTGCTATATTATAATATGCAATACTAACCTGGAAAATTACTTCCCAAAACAAACAGCTAAGTGGTTATTAAGGCTGTAAACATCAGCTCCCTCCTGTCACTGTTTGCTTGCAGTGTTGTCATTACCATCGTTGTCATCACCTTTATGCTTTGTTTGCAAGTTATATAATTTATAATAAGGGCACCACAGTGCTGTAGGTTGTAAATAGCAGGCTGTCGAATTTAAAGGCATCAGTGAATGTGTTATTGATCTGTTTGTAGAGTACGCACCAAACCTTGAATATCTCCCATATTTTCACAATGTTATTTTTACTTATTTTATGTCCAATTACAGCTGAACCCCAAACAAAAAGTAGTGTGATCATGTGATGAATTAAAAGTAATATCACTTATCGCTCTCTCTCTCTCTCTCTCTCTCTCTCTCTCTCTCTCTCTCTCTCTCCAGCATTAAGCTGCTAGCGGTTCAAGACTTGGCTGATCGGGACGCTCTAGACAAGGTAGGGTTTCAGTTCTACAGATCACATCTTATGGCTATACACCGTCTCTTTCTCTTTCTATTTCTTTACAAGACTTTTCACACCATACTTAACCCTGGATTAACAACAGCGTTTTTAACCATTAATTTTGTGGCACTAACAACTCTCACTGTGTTTAGCTTTAGCTAATGATAGCCCGATATCTCGACCAGGCCGATAACCGTGTTCACTTGGCCGATTAACAGAAGTGTTAACTTTCCATTGTGTCAGTTCCAAAATCTACCAATAGATTTGTCAATGGATGGTCAAAACTTCATGTTTTAAAGGTTTTTTATTTTCTAGATTATGCAAATTTGAGTAAATGTTGCAGAAAATAAGTGTTTGTTTCACTTTAGAAATTTTGTGTACGTCTGATTTGCTGTTGTTAAATGTTTATCGCATTTATGTCGCCCATTTCCAATCCTGCTCTTTAGATATCGGTATCGGCCATTGAAAAACCCATATCGGTCGACAGGTAAAATTGTTGAACAGTGATATCCAACACATTACCTGTAGGCTTGGGATCAATGCCGTTTTCACGTATCGATAATAGGAAGATTTTCCAGATAATTATCGATATACAGTATATCAGGATTTTTTCCCCAGATATAAATAGGGCTACTTGTTACACAATAGTCTTTGTCTTTCAACTATCTTTCTTAACACAACTTAAAGTGTAGGGTTCCTGTGGATCCTTAAAAAGTCTTAATGTCTTTAATTCAGTTTGACAAAATTGAAGGTCATAAAAAGTCATAAATATCTTAAAAGTCTTAATAATCATTTAAAGAGGTCTTAAATTTGGAGGTGGAAAGACATGAATCGTGATATGACCTAATGTGATTATCAAACTTCAAAAGAACACAATTATTATATAAGTGCATGTGCTGCGTCCTTCAGAGTGAAAACGCAGCACTGGTGTATTTTCTCCAAGCATGCGAGGGCTTGTGAGTGTTTTCAGCTGTTGCAGAGCAGTTCGAAATCATTAAGCTATAT
This sequence comes from Myxocyprinus asiaticus, assembly GCF_019703515.2. NCBI lineage: Eukaryota > Metazoa > Chordata > Actinopteri > Cypriniformes > Catostomidae > Myxocyprinus > Myxocyprinus asiaticus. Next base: position 9,554,755 of record NC_059377.1, read on the forward strand.
CAGAAATTTATGACGAGCGATCACTAAAGATCAACTGTTGATGATGATATATAACAATGTTTACATTTAATTGTTTATATTGTAATACATTGTACATTATTGTAGGAGTGCTCATTTTATTTCCTTTATCTGTTTGAATGAGCAGCTGGAAACAGTGAATCACAAATATTGCAAAATAAAGAGTCCCCAGTGTATTTCAGCCTTTAAAGTTAAAAGTTCTGGGCTATGAATCAAATGTTTTTTTTCCTTTTTTTTTCCTGGTTATTGGAATATATTAATTCAGTTTGGACTCTTGTAGCCTCTGTCTGCCCCATATCACAGGAAGGAAAGATGAATAACATTTAATATAGGCTACCAATTGTAAAAACTATTGGCAGATTAATTTTCTTTCTTTTAACTCATTATCTTATCAGCAAAATCCAGTATCGGTTGACCTCTTATTTGTATTTACTTATATAGTGCATATTACATAAACTAATTTTAATGTGATATATATGGAAATCATGTCTTAAGTATTTTAAACGTGAATATATCCTACCCTGTTTTACTGATAAGCGATGTTAAGGCCATGTTGAATGTGTGCCCCTGCCTGTTTAAGTAAGATAATATCTGTGATATATGATTTATTTTGAGATTGTGTGGGTTTGTTTTGGTATGGGGATACGGTGTGAATGTTATTTGTTGAAGTCTTGAAAAAGGTCTTAAAAAGTCTGAAATTTGATTTTAAAAACTCTGCAGCAAACCTGAAGTGTGAGCGGCAAGGTTAATTAAAGTGGGTCGCACACCAGACGCATCTGCCAGACAATAGGCGGTTTCTAAAATTCAAAACAGTTATTTTCTATGAAGGTACGTACACACACACTCTCCATCTCCATAGGCTGTTAAAAATTCTGGCGCGCCACGGAGCTCAACTCCATAGTTGAGTAAAGCATAGTTTTCCATTCAATTCTACCCAAATCATTATCAAAGGACATAGATTATTTACTCTAGTCATTATTGGATGAAATATGATATGTGTATAAGTATCTTTCATATAGCTTACACAATGTATTTTTAGTTACAAGTATGTCTTTTTGTGTTTTGACAGCTTAAATGAAAGACCTCTTCAAGGCTACATACAGAGAAATTGCATAATAAACGTCGTCATTTCTAATCGTTCAGTTTGCGCAGTTACACCAGTTTCATACACTAACCTGCAAACTCATCAGCTCGTAATGTGTGTGTGATGCCTTGTTCATGTCGCGACCAGCTTTAGTAAACGTTATGTCGCACCCTTGTGGTCTCCCAAAGCTATTACGTCAGATTACATTGAAAGGAATGCAACTCAAAAATAATATGACGATCAATAATCAATATATCTGTATTTTATGACATCCCTAATTACCTGGAGTGATGACATTTCACATGCTGTATTTGTCCAAGGGATCCCCCCCCCCGGCACTCCATGTTGTTACATCACTGATAAGAATGTTATCCCAGGTTTATGGTTGCACATGTGGGAAATCACGATTTCAGGATCACTCACAATGCCAATTTAAAGTATTAACAGTGTGAAACATAGAACAAGATAACACAGGACTAAAAATTTAAGATTCTGTCATTCTAAAGCCAATATACGGATCGACAACTATTCTGAATATTGTGGAGGATGTGTCCCCCTCAATGTCTGTGGTGGTTAAGGCCTTGATTTCAAGTACGAAAAGCCCGTATCTCTCTATCTCTCTCTTTCTTTAAATTTTCCTCTACCTCTTTCCCTCCCTTTTTCCCTTTTTCTGATCTAACCCCACCAAAGTGTGATTCTCTGCTATTTTAAGATGTTATTTGTGTCTGACGTTTGCTCCTCATGACCATGTATTGTACCGTGTTTCTATGTGTGTTTGAGGTCTCCCTCGGTGCATTCTGATTCTTGGAATAGACAAGTAAAGTAGGTTAACGGAGCAGCAGTATGTCAATGAGCGGACTAGAGCAGAACCAACCCATATTTCTCCCTTCTCCTCTTCCACTCTCGCTCTTTAGACGCACACAGTAGGTTCTGAAAAAACATATTATTTACAAATATAAAATATGTGAATGGATTGCTTTGAATTTTATTTGTTATAGGCTATATTTAATAGCTTCTCCAGTATCATCTGAGATTGAAGATGTTATTGACATGATGTGTGATGTTATTGATGTGGTTAAAGCTCAGGGATGAAAATCGGAAGGTTTCTCGTTTAAAATCACCTGCCTAATATTGTGTAGGTACCCCTCATGCCACCAACCCACAAAACAGCGCCTACCCGCATCTCAGAATAGCATTCTGAGATGATATTCTTCTCACCACAATTGTACAGAGCGGTTATCTGAGTTACCGTAGACTTTGTCATTTCAAACCAGTCTGGCCATTCTCTGTTGATCTCTCTCATCAACAAGGCATTTCCGTTCACAGAACTGCCTCTCACTGGATGTTTTTTGTTTTTGGCACCATTCTGAGGAAATTCTAGAGACTGTTGTGTGTGAAAATCCCAGAAGATCAGCAGTTACAGAAATACTCAAACCAGCCCATCTGGCACCAACAATCATGCCACAGTCAAAATCACTGAGATCACATTTTTTCCCTATTCTGATGGTTGATGTGAACATTTAGTGAAGCTCCTGACCCGTATCTGAATGATTTTATGCGCTGCTGTCACACGATTGACTGATTAGATAATCGCAAGGATGATTGTTGCCGCTGTTTTTTGCAGCACGAGAGGGACCTACACAATATTAGGCAGGTGGTTTTAATGCTGTGGCTGATTGGTATATGAGCAATGAACCTGATCACCACTGAGCCCTTGACCTCCATGGATATTGTCCCTTTAATTAGTGTGCTTTAATCTGCTTTGGTTAAAAATGTCTGCTTATTGATACTTTCTGTTCTCTATTTGCATTCTGTCGTGCATCCCTGTGCTCTTTCACTGTTTCTTCTTGACTCCATATGGGGCATGAAGGAGTGATTTTAACACTGCTGTCCACTCTCAATGTTCTGCCGCTGTGAACCCGTAATGCCATTCTTTCCTCTAGACTGCTTTCACAAGTGCTGACTGGACAGACGGAGATGGAATGGCAAGCTGCTTTGACTTTTGGCCCAGAATTAAAGAGCATGTCTCTCTGGACTCTTGCTAAAGTCTGTCAGTGGGGCAGTTTAGACATTTCAGGCCAATCATTCTCCATTGTCCAGCATTTCATGGAAATATGGCACCAGTTGATGCTATGAGATCAATTACAGGAAATAAACTTGAATTCCATAGTTGTAAATGATTTGAGTCAGTCCTTTAAGACATCTGAGCTGAAAGATGCAAGTTAAAACCATCAAAGGAATAGTACACCATGTCATTATTTACTCACCCTTATGCTTTACAAACCCGTATGCTGTTATTTTGTCTGTGGAACATGGCAGAATTTTTGAGAAATCTTCACGCAACTCTTTTCCTAACAATGACAGTTCTTTGTGACCAAATGTGTCAAGCTCCAAAAAAGAAGAAAAAAACACCATGAAAGCACCATAAACATAGTCCTTATGGCTTGTGTGCTATATTATAAATCTTCAAAGCATTGTTTTGGTGTCATATTGATGCCATCAATATGTGGAAAAAATGTGAATTTTAAATATGCTATCAGTTGATTGTCACCTTTTAGAAGTGCACTAGCATACTGCCCTGCAAAGGCAAAACACAGTAACTACACATTTTGCCAAAAGTGAGTTATGATAATCTGTCCTGTGACAGATGGGTTTGGATTAGCTATGCTCAAAAGCAGAGAAAACAAAGTGAGACTCTTTTATTATCCTCAGTTGCCTGGACAATCAAAAAACATTAAAGCCATTTATTATTTATTTATTGGTCAGTTTGTGTTTGCGTAGTTACAATGACGTTACATTTAGAATTTTATAATATTTTTTTACTTTTTTTTTTATTGTGGTGTAATGTGGTGTAAATGTATTAAAATCATTTTTCTTTGGACTTTGGATACATGAGTGTACACAAAATAATCATTCATTTCAAAATATTTTCAAACATTTTGCAAGAAAAAAAAGAAAAAATGAATAATTTTATATATATGTATGTATGTGTGTGTGTGTATATACGTATATATGTATGTATGTGTGTATATATATATATATGTGTGTGTGTGTGTGTGTGTGTATGTGTATATATATATATATATATATATATATATATATATATATATATATATATGCACTGGCAGCCAAAAGTTTGAAATAATGTATAGATTTTGCTGTTTCAGAAGGAAATTGGTACTTTAATTCACCAAAGTGGCGTTCAACTGATCACAGTATAGTCAGGACATTACTGATGTAAATAACAGCTCCATCACTATTTGAAAAAAAAAGTCATTTTTGATCAAATCTAGACAGGCCCCATTTCCAGCAGCCATCACTCCAACACCTTATCCTTGAGTAATCATGCTAAATTGATAATTTGGTACTAGAAAATCACTTGCCATTATATCAAACACAGCTGAAAGCTATTTGGTTCGTTAAATGAAGCTTCACATTGTATTTGTGTTTGTTTTTGAGTTGCCACAGTATGCAATAGACTGGCATGTCTTAAGGTCAATATTAGGTCAAAAATGGCAAAAAAGAAAAGTCTTTCTCTAGAAACTTGTCAGTCAATCATTGTTTTGAGGAATGAAGGCTATACAATGCTTGAAATTGCCAAAAAACTGGAGATTTCATACAAAGGTGTACACTACAGTCTTCAAAGACAAAGGACAACTGGCTCTAACAAGGACAGAAAGAGATGTGGAAGGCCAGATGTACAACTAAACAAGAGGATAAGTACATCAGAGTCTCTAGTTTGAGAAATAGACACCTCACATGTCCTCAGCTGACAGCTTCATTGAATTCTACCCGCTCAACACCAGTTTCATGTACAACAGTAAAGAGAAGACTCAGGGGTGCAGGCCTTATGGGAAGAATTGCAAAGAAAAAGCCACTTTTGAAACAAAAACAAAAAGAAAAGGTCAGAGTGGGCAAAGAAACAGACATTGGACAACAGATAACTGGAAAAGAGTGTTATGGATCTTAACCCCATTGAGATTTTGTGGGATCAGCTAGACTGTAAGGTGCGTGAGAAGTGCCCGACAAGACAGCCACATCTATGGCAAGTGCTACAGGAAGTGTGGGGTGAAATGTCACCTGAGTATCTGGACAAACTGACAGCTAGAATGCCAAGGATCTGCAAAGCTGTCATTGCTGCACGTGGAGGATTTTTTGACTCTTTGAAGTAGTTTAAGAAGTTCTGAACATCTTTTTCAAATTGTAATAGTAATTTTTCATGTTATTAATGTCCTGACTATACATTGTGATCAGTTGAATGCCAATATGGTGAATAAAAGTACCAATTTCCATAAGAGCAAAATCTGTACATTATTCCAAACTTTTGGCCACCAGTGCATATATATATATATATTTATAACTATTCAAATATTATGAATTTTTGAGTCAAGAATATAATTTTTTTTTATCATGCTTTAAAGAAATGATAATAAAATATTATTTTGTACTACTCATGCCAACATTTCTTTTTTTTTTTGCAGTTATTTTTTCAGACTGTTTTACTTTTTCGGGACAGTTACACCACATGACATTTTTATTTAAGCCCCAGAAAAAATATCAACATTTTTTTGAACTCAGTAATTGAAAACATGTTCATTATGGAAGAGGTTTATTCGAGTCATTGTTGTGTATTGTGTGAATTGCATTTTTTATGTATTTTTGAATAACTTGATTGATCCGGACAAAAAAATAAAAGAGCATCACGTCATTGACCCTACTGCATTTTGACTTTGTAGAGCAGTATACATGTAGGGCACAGACATGGAAAGAGCCGCAAAACTCTTGATTTCATGGGCTCTTTAAGAACGCAGAGTCATTGTTAGCTTATTTTGTTTATAGTTTTTGTCTTGGTTTCCATGGACTCCAGTTGTGGTGAAACTCTCGCTCTACTATAATGAATATTTCCGCTGCTCCTCATGACCAAAGCGACTTCCCTCAAACATTAGAGCTGTGCGTCATCTTTGAGTTTATTAGTGGGTAAAATGGTCCTCATCAAATATGCTATGATGTTTCCTTTAAAGGCATGAACAGATGCCTTTAAAAAGCACTTCTTTTTCTCCTTTCTGTATGTCTTTTCCTCAATCTTTCAATTTATATCTCTCAGTTTGACCACAATTTTGCATCACATGCTCTTCTGCAAACTGTCCTTCACTCGATTCTGCGTATTTGACGTGTTTAAGTTTAGCTGCATATTTTTGGGTGCAAACTTTTCTCAGTATCTAAACCACAAAAACATCATTCTTACAGGAAACACTTCCTTGGAACCATCATTGTTGTTTTGGGTGAAAGGGTTTGATTCGCAAAACTCTTATGGGTGTTGTGGGTGGTTGCCATGACATTGCAATGCTGTTATGGATGTGTATGGATGCAAACATTACTAATAAATGTGAATGAATAGCTGAAGATCTGTATATCAGTGATGGTCAGGCCTGTCATGATTATTAAGTAATTGTTTGATAGCCATTATTTGATCTAACTGCAATTTATTTGAGATAAATGCAATTTATATTGCACTTAGAAAACAGGAATTTTAAATTAATATAATGCCTTGATCGGGTATATGTCTTAATTTTTTTGGTGTTATTGCATTATGCGAGCACTTTTCAATTAACTCAGGTCATGTTACTGACTGCATTTACATGCACTTAAACGGTTTATTCCAGGATTTTTGCAGAAAGGGGCATTCTGAAACGTCATGTAAACACACCCATGTTCCCCCCAGAGAACACGGCTAATGTGGTCATGTAAACACACAAGAGCCGTTATATCAAGATTTTTGAAGAGTGTGCATGTGCGTAAACAGACTGGATGACAAATGTCATAGGATGGAGCCCAACAACAAGTCAACACAGTGGAAAGAATTCAACATTTCAGAGTAAAGTGGGAAAAGCACATACACGATAAACTATACCCATTTATACACACCGATGTAAAATATTGACTACAGTGCCTCATGTTTGCATGTTTGTGCTCGTACATTGGGGGAATCCAGAAGTTTTACGTAAGAGGGAATCCCCACTATTACAGTGCAGTTCCGCTGCATATCGCGATGGAAAGTTAAGGAAACAAACACAGCAACAACACGGGAATATCTGGAAATAAAGCAAAGCAACAGAGAATAAAATAATGAAGTCTTCCTCGGATGCCATGTTTGTTATTTACACAAGCGTTGCTGTGGTAAAAGCTGCTAACTGACCGAGCCGCATGTATATGGGAGTAAAGAGTATGCCGCTTATACAGTGCATGTAAATGTGAACGTCACTTTCTCGCAATAAACCGCTTTCTTGCACTAAGCCTCTTTCTGTTGTCCATGTAAACATAGTCAATGTGCATGTTTACATGGTCAGGTACTGCAGGTTGCGGTACAGCATCGGAGAGTGGGCTTGTCCAGTCGGACGCAGAAGCCTCAGCTGGGCTCCCCCCCTCGGGGACGATTGCCCAGTCACAGGCTGATGCCGAAATGACCATGGCTCTCCTGCAGGTCCACCAAGCCAAGGCATTGAAAGAACTGCACAAGGGTAGTGCCGCCCCAGATTTGATGCAGGAACTGCGCTCGGTGACTGACCTCGCTCTCTGAGTGACGAAGGTCATGGTGCGGTCTCTCGGGCGGACGATGGCCACACTAGTGGTCCAGGAGCGCCACCTTTGGCTCAACCTGGTCGAGATGGGTGAGGCCAACAAGACACTGTTTCTTGCTGCCCCCATTTCCCAGGCTGGCCTGTTCGGCGACACCATCGAGGACTTTGCCCAGCAATTCTTGGCGGTGAAGCAGCAGACGGAGGTGATCCGGCACATCCTGCCCCGGTGCGGCTCGAAATTCCGCACCCCGTCTGCTCAACGCCAAGGGTTTCTCCCTGCGGTGACTGCACCGGCTCCACCGCAGCCCGCCCCTTCGGCACGGCGTGGAGCCCACCGCATGAAGCAGACGCCACTCGTCTCACAGTCGGCGCCTAGGAACCCATGGAGGTCGTCAAAGCGCCCCTGAGACGGATGACCCAGGGACGAAGGAACCCACTCACCTGGAGCTGGTAAGAGGACCACTCCATCCCCCAGTGGATGGCCGGGCGGAAAACAGTTCAGCAAAAGAGCGGTTTCCTTCCTCCCTGGGTCACATACCCGGTGTGCACGGTCGTCATCACGACTACCATCCACGGGTTTTTTCTTGCAGGATTGGTGCTCCAGCGGTGGTCTTTCCGCCCCTGAGCGCCCAGCTGTGGCACTCAGCCGCCCCCGATGTGACAGTCTCCACGGGTTACGAGGACAGGCCTCTTCCTCCCCCATCTCAGGCTGTTCCAGGGGTGGTCACAAGGAGCCAGGTAAGTGCTTCGATGTCCCTAGACTCAGCACGGCCACGACGTGGTGTGGCACCTTGAACTCCGCCCCGCCGTGAGGCCCCACCTGCTGGTACGTCCGAAGTTGTCCCCTTGGAACTTGGACGCGTGGCTTGCGCTTTCCAATCCGTCGCGATGGCTGATCCGGACTGTCCGACTCGTCTACGCGATTCAGTTTGCCAGGCGCCCGCCCAGGTTTAGCAGTATTCACTTCACCTTGGTCAAGAGCGAAAACGCTGCTATCTTTGCGCGCGGAGATCGCAAAAACGCATTCTGGCGAGCGTCCGGCATCAAGATTGGTTCGCGGCGGTAGACCTGAAGGATGCATACTTCGATGTCTCGATCCTTCCTCGACACAGACCCTTCCTGCAGTTTGCATTCGAGGGTCAGGTGTATCAGTACAAAGTCCTCCCTTTCGGCCTGTCCCCTCGCTTCTTCACGAAGGTCGCAGAGGCTGCCCTTGCCCCGTTAAGGGAGGTGTGCATTCGCATTCTCAACTATCTCGACGACTGGCTAATCCTAGCTCACTCTCGAGACATGTTGTGCGCACACAGGGACTTGGTGCTCTCACACCTCAGCCGATTAGGACTTTGGGTTAACTGGGAAAAGAGCAAGCTCTTCCCGGTTCAGAGCATCTCTGAAACGTTTTCAGAGGCTCCTGGGGCATATGGCATCCTCGGCGGTGGCCACCCCGCTCGGGTTGATGCATATGAGGCCGCTTCAGCACTGGCTCCAGACTCGAGCCCCGAGATGGGCATGCCTGGAGTTCGGTCCGGGTTACTCTCACGTGATCCTGTGACCCCGACCAGGCTATGTGCCCAAGGTTCCCACCACCCCTTTTAGGGACCAGGTGGTGAACCTGCAAGCGCTGCCCCAGGAGGAGGCAGACCCAGCCCTGTCGTTTCTGTGTCTGGTGCGTGCTTTACGCATCTATTTGGATCGCACGCAGAGCTTTAGGATCTGTGAGCAGCTCTTTGTCTGTTTGGTGCACAGCGGAAAGGAAGCGCTGTCTCCAAGCAGAGGATCGCCCACTGGCTCATTGACGCCATAACTATGGCATATCACGCCCAGGACATGCCACCCCCGGTAGGGCTACGAGCCCATTCTACCAGGGGTGTAGCGGCCTCCTGGGCCCTGGCCAGGGGTGCCTCCTATAACAGACATTTGCAGAGCAGCAGGCTGGGCAACACCCAACACCTTTGCAAGGTTCTACAACCTCCGGGTGGAACTGGTTTCATCCCAGGTAGTGGCATGCAATACAAGCGGATAAGCCCAGGATAGCCGGCCGGGTGTATCACTTGCACATAGCGCCTTCCACCTCCCTTGGAGCTGAAGACATGTGCCATTAATTCCCAGTAGTGTTCACAAACTTTGTTCCCTGGTTGACTTCCTCCGAGCCCTGTGTCAGTCGAGTTTTCGGAGAGACTCGCTGCCGGTCCAGTACACGTGCTAACTAAGAGTCCTGTTCTGGGGTAGGTGCTCCGCATGTGGCGGTTCCCTGTAAGGCTAACCCCATGCGATATATATCTTCCGCTAATTCGTTTCCCTGTTGGCAAACTGTGTCTTCCTTGGGCAGAGCCCCTCTGCCCCAGTCTCCATGTTTGTTGTAACTCCTCCCCCATTAGGTAGGATCTACCTTGAAGACTCTCCACATGGTTGGAAAGACCATGTGACGTATTCTTCACTTAAATATCCTCCCTCCCCTCTCTTTGGGCGAAGTGTGGTCTCCGCGGTGTCTTCCCCTTGGGAGGGACACCCCCCGACTAGACCTAGTGGCCCAGTCGGATAATCCCCCTTCTTTTTTAGGGAGTGGAAAAAAGAGAAGGGGAAAAGAGGCAACGACTGGGTTAAGTCTGTCTCTATCTCTTGGGTAGTCGACTTGTCCCCAAAGGGCCGTTTGACACTCATAACTATGTTGGGGGAGGTTACATGTCGACCTGGTGTGCTGGCTATGAGGCACACAGTAGTCTGCCTACCACACACAGCCAGTTCATGTAACGCAGTTCAGCCAATTGTGGCGTTTCGTATAGGGACCCCTAGTGTCACTACATCGGCACAACGTCAAGTGAGTGACAGATAGGGAACGTCATGGTTACTTGTGTGACCTCCATTCCCTGATGGAGGGAACGAGACGTTGTGTCCCTCCTGCCACAACGCTGAACTACCCGCAGAAATGGCTGGACCTTATATCGGCTCCTCAGCATAAAACCTGAATGAGTGGTTGCATACCAGCTCCTTTTATACCCGTATGTCCGGGGGAGTGGCATGCAAATACCACTCGCCAATTTTCATTTGGCCTTTTATCAAAGACCAGAGGTGTCTCGGGCTCCCAAGAGTGACCCCTAGTGTCACTACATCGACACAACATCTCGTTCCCTCCATCAGGGAACGGAGGTTACACAAGTAACCATGACGTTTTCAGACCTGTTTTGAGTGCTTAATACGGTTGCGTTCACACACAAGGCGGTTATTTACGAGTGTGATAACCGCATTCTATAACCGAACTGACACCTGTAAATTTTCAAGCCTCACAACAGCATTCTCGGCAAACCTGTGCTGTGTGAACGGCACCGTACTGGACAACTAGCTGTCTGTCACGTCATATAATGTGAAAGCCACGATGCACTGTACATGAGCATGTCTCGTGTTAATCATAAGGGGTTTCGTTAACTCACTGAGATGGCTATATGAGCTGCATGTCATCCAAAGATCCAGCCGCTCTTTCACCGAAGCTGCTCGTCACTACGAGCCGCGCGACAATTGCTTCGCTCTTAACTCAGATAAAAAGCATTCAAATCCGCAGTCGGTTAATTATAATCTGATGAATAAACTCACACCTAATTTGGACTTTTTTTTTAATAACGCGGCATCAGTTGCGATAAGACATGCCGGTGTTATAGACGTCGCCATCTTTGATATTTACACTAGTCACTGTCACTATGGTTACAGGGGTTAGAATACAGGCTCAACTTCAGTTGTTCGTTCATACAGACAATTTTCAAGCCGCTACTGTAAACTGCTGTTTGAACAGCATATTTAAAGACTCACACCTTTAAGTAAATGTGGTTGTCAATCCCAAACACTGACTGTGTGAATGTAGCCAGAGTTTGCAGTGCATAGACCTACTATTGTAGAATGATGGTTTACTTGCATTGTCCACTGAGGCTGTAGATTGTAATATAAAAATAGTGTGTCTTCAGTTGGACTCATATCAGCCATTTTTCACCTCTTAATATGATATTTGTAGTACAATACAAACATTGTGTATTCTGTAGTGGATAAAACGCTTTAATAATTATATTAATATATAATTAAGAATGTTGTTTCTCTTCCTCAAAGTAAGCAATATATTGGTTATATATTAAGCAAATAACATAATATCAACATATAAATAGCTCGTCATGACTCCGCTCTGCAGGTAATCTCCGAGTCCTGAACCATGAGATTCATCTGCCAGAAGAGCAGTGGTGAATCACAACAGACGTGAAGTGTTCCTCCGCAAGTAACTTGCAGTTTTATGCTTTAACCGCTAAAGGACCAAAAGTTACATAGTGTAGCTTTAACAAAGAAAAAGTGAGAGTTGTGTTTCTCAGTAGAGTTGCAACAATTTTCTTAAGTATTAGTTTGCACTATTATCAATCTTCAGGTATTTTCTGGCCCAATCTTGGTGCCTTAGCTTGCGATTCTTATTAATTTGAGGATGTCTTTCAGCCTTCCTATTATTAAAAAAGTATTTAATTGTCTTGTGGTCACACCCCAATAGGATGAAAATTTTAGAAGTTTTGCATCCTTCTCATCATTTTTGACTTTTTTGTGTCAGATCTATTTTTGTCCCATTTTACCTGTAGTAAGAAAGCTGCCAAGTAACTATGTACATCTGCATACAGGGTGTTAGTCACTTTAAGCCACACCCTCCTTCATCAAGAATTAAGTAGCAGTTGAAAATAATTCTGCTTGGTAACTATTCAAGTTAAAATGGTTTGGAATTGTAAAAACATGCTTAAAAACAATCTATTAGAAAACTGACTTGCCTAATTATTATGCACACACTGTACATTCAGGTATGATATGAGTGTTACTATGGCAGACAGATAATAGAATTAGTCAATGGGCAAAATAATAATAATTAGTGTGAATGGCTTACAGACTGCTAATCAGTCCAAAAAATGTTTAGTGTTTGCCATGTGTCCCTGCATTTCAAGTGGCATAAATCAGCCTCAAAGGGCACTTCTAATGGAGAACAATTACAATAGCCATGCTGTAAGATCACTTCAAACTGAATTTCCCCAAAAAAAATTAATTAAAAGATGAGTTCCAAATATTTTTGAGCCCCCCACCTTTCAGCCTTCCAAAGCTCTCACAGTGGATGGTAAAGCCTTCGAAGGGAATAGAGCATAGAAATGATCTCTTCTGAATGAAACGCACACATGTTGATGTTGTTGTTTTTGCTGCTCTTCTTCTCTGGTAATTAAATACAAGTTGTGTGGCACCTCTGTTTTTCGGAGCATGCACACAACACAGAGGCCTATTGTGGACCGATTGTCATGTTTACATACTGGACAGAACCGACCTACAATCACATCATCTAAGTCTGTTAGCTCAATTTTGAAAAATCCGGACTGGTGCGATTAATTATTGCTTTAGTCCGACTGAAATCAGACTTTTAAAGTGCATGTAAACACGCTTATTGACTCGCACCGCAGACCGCACTCAGAACAACTCCTGAAGAGCATGTGAAAATTAACTGCTTCTGACACGTGTCCTAACCAGTTGCGAGACGCAATAAAAGGTGTCTTGTCCAGGTTAATCAGAGTTTAGCCAAACCAAATATTTTAATATTGCATATTATATTATATTATATTATATTTAGGGCTGTTGATTTAACGTGTTAATTCGGTGCAATTAATTATATAAAAATAACGCATTAAAAAAATTAAGGAATATTCCTTATATCTGTGCAATTCAAGCGTGGAGTACCACCTGTTTTCTCTAGGGGGCAGTAAGCGAAACTTCAGTTGTATAGGCAACGTGCAGCTTATGCAGAGAACAAACCACACTTACCGACAGCAGACAACACAAGATGAGAACACGATCTTGCGTACAAACACAGTTTGATGGTGAACAAATCAGTATTTGGAAATATTTAAAAAATGGAAAATATTATTTTCATTTCATTCAAGTTTTTCAAGGCTTAAAGAAAATCATCTATACCACTTTTATTATACGGTTCCAAGTTAAATACAAATAAATGACTTCTTAATATGTATGAAGCACACATTCACCTTAAGAAGCATGACAATTTGTATGACAATTAAACCTTTTATTCCCAATTTTTTCCCAGCTAAGTGGACACATGTATTTTACTTTTTGGATAGCCCAATGAAATCAACTGTATGCCTTTTCTATTTTGTGTTTATTTATTACAGTTAGTAAAAGTATGCAACACTCTCTGCATAGATTTGTGTCCAGATCACCCATTTAAGGTTTATTTTGCAATAATTAAAAGCTCTTCACTGCCTTTATGTGTGTGGGAATCCATTATGGTCAGCTCTGGTTATAAATTAGATTGTGTTTGTCAGTTGATTCTCTTAGGCAAGTACAATGGCAAAACTCCCTTGGCATCATCACTTGTATTTAATTGCAGTAAAATACTCTGCCTGCGTCATGGAAACTACTGGCCGACTGTCCATTTTCAGATTTACTAGAAGAAATGTTTCCAGAAGTATCCGGTAATAGTTCATCCGAAAATGAAAATCCTGTCATCATTTACTCACACTCATATTCTTCCAAACCTGTATGACTTACTCTTTTCTGTGGAGCAAAAATTGAGAAATTTTGAAGAATGTCCTGGTGCAACATTTCAATACAGTGACAGTGGATACTTACTCCACTTTCAAGCTTCAAAAAGGATGCAAAAGTATCAAAAAAAGTAGTCCATTCTACTCATGCAACATATTCCAAATCTTCTCAAGGCATACAATAGGTTTTGGTAAGATTGTTCAGTTGTTGTTCAGTGAAAATCATTACATCAGTTGCACGTACATGAGTGCATGAGAGAATTTTGTTCACAGTGGCTCGCACTTATACCTCACGTTTACATGTACTTATAATTCTATATGACTAATTTTATATATGACTCTATATGACGTTATATTTCATTGTGATTTTAATTCATAACAACATAAATTCCACATGGTGGATGAAAGTTGTGATGCACCAAGTACCTCTGGAATATTTTTCCATTATCTTTTAATACAGTGGACAGATGTGTGACTCCCTCAAAATGCAGCGTTTTGAGACGATATACAGTAGATTATGATTTAATGTTTTAAAAAAGAAAAAGAAACATTAAGATTTAATCTAAAGTAATTTGGTAACACTTTAACGCTCCCTTTGTTAAGGGTTTATAAAAGGGTTAATTATTGACTAAAGTCATTTAGAAATGTATAATAAATCATTTACATGCAGTTATAGCAACAAGCATAAAAATGGTTTCCATCCAATACTTGCAAAAAAAAAAAAAGAGCATTTTAACTTACATGTTATAAATGCTTTATAAATGCACTTATTCATACTTATTTTAAGAATATGCATTTCAAAAATATTGATTTATGTCGTGATGCAGGAAAATAGGCTATTATATACATCATTTTGCTACAGTCTGCTTTGTGTTTATATTCATTACTGTAATGTGTTGACTCACTTGTGTTGTCACTTTCCTTGTCAAAAGAATAGTTTTACCTAGTCCTTGTCACCTAAAGTCCTCTGCAAAAACACTTCACAGGTCATAATGCTCATTCACATCATATATTATCTCCTTTGGAAACTCACTAGGTTTTGGAGCAGAGCATTTAAATGTCTGTGTTGATCGCAGAAACGGAGCCCTGCCCACATTCTTCAAGCGCTCTTTAAAGATCAGCTGATTATAGCGATCGGTCTGTTGAACTCAGTGTAGGGGTGGCTTCTGCCTCTGACTCCTGGTTCCACTGCAGGAAACTCTCCCCCTCTTGTTGTCGGTTAATTTTAGAAGCTAACTGGGGGGGGGTGTCTCTGAGGTAATGGGAATGTCAGATGTAGTTATCAGATTTCCCAGCTCCTGTGAGCATGCTCAGCACGTAATGTGTTGCTGGAACATTCAGGGATCTATATACAAACAGAATTCTGGTTTCTCTGATGATCTAGTTGATGGTATTATATCATGTATTTACAGGTCACATAAAATAATCACCTACGACTCTATTTTGATTAATGGTTAGGGTTAGGGATTTGAACAACCCTGAGTATTTGTCCTACACCGTTTGTGCTATGGACATGAATCAAATTGTGTGGCTTGTTGAGCAGAGGTGTGCTATAAGTGATCTGATTCTAAAAATCCTATAGACTTACATTAAAGGAGGGACACGAGGCATATTTATGTATCAGAATATCATAGAGACTAGGGGCTGGGCTCTTTTGACTTGGGCAAGCAAACAACCACCTACAGTAGAACACCCTAGCAACCACTTTGCAATGCACTGGTAACCACTCAGATCACCCTAGTTACCTCAGAGCAATGGGCTAACAACCACTCAGAAGATCTAAGCAACCACATTACAGCACCCTGGCAACCATCCAGAACACCCTAACATTGTGGTGGCAAGTTGTACACCACTCAAATTTCTTTTTTTTTTTTTTTTTTTTTTCCAGAAAAAGTTAAAATATACTTCATGTATACAGTCTGTGCATGGCAATGTGAAATCAGGAGATAAACAAGTACATTTTAAAGCACAATACTGAACTTGGTGTCAGGACAGTGACCTGAAATGCTTCAAAAAACACCAGGAATGGTTGGAAACAAAACAATGGACTGTTCTAAAGTGGCCATCAATGAGTCTAGTTCTACCGTATATCTTATTGAATATCCATAGTAGAATGGGCGATGCTACTTATTTTCTTTTCAGTCTAATACCAGGTACTATCAAGGCCTATGTCACAGATACCAATACTCTATTAAATGAAATTTTGAGATAAAATTGGTCATTTTAAATCTATATTTTTTGTTTGTTTTTTTAGCTTCTGCTGTAGCCCATCCACCTCAATGTTCAACGAGTTGTGTTTTCAGAAATGTTTTTCTGCATAGCACTGTTTTAACGTGTTTATTTGGGTTACTGTCACCTTCCTGTCAGCTCGAACCAGTCTGGCCATTTTTTTTTTTTACCCATTCTGGTGGTTGATGTGAACATTAACTGAAGCTCCTGACCCATATCTACATGATTTTATACATTACACTGCTGCCACACTATAGGCTGATTAGATAATCACATGAATAAGTAGATGTACAGGTGTAGATGTAATAAAGTAGCTGGTGAGTGTATAGGCACATTGTACAGTATGTTTCACAGCAGGGGCATTTGGAGGCTTTCATCATTACTGGGGAGTCTGGGACCCATCAAGTACACAATCTGTTGTACCATGATGTTGTAGGGAGGTCTGGGGGCATGCTCCCCTGGGAGGTTTTTATTTATTTATTTGCAAAAACAGCACCAAAGCATTCATTTCTGGTGATTTTAGGTCGTGTTTGACCAATATATCGCCGTGGCCGATACATCAGCCGATATTCCTGTTTGGCTGATTTTTTTTCTTAAGAGTGCCGAAAATCGCCTGCTTGCATGTGAAGCGACTGAGACATGTAAATGACCAGTCACGGTTCGTTTTGTTGTTACATGCATCATATTACTACAGTAATAGACCGGTGTGCAACACGGTGTCATTTAAACGGTCCGCATGTCAGACGCGTTTGAGCTCATAAAGTTAAAGTGCTCGCCTGTTTCATTCTCCCTCTCTCTCCTCAGCAGTTCCCTTTAACTTTTAACTCTCTTTTCTAATGACAAAAAGGCAAATATCAATAAAACTAATATCATATACCGTCTGCTAATATGTGCATATCTTGTTTAAACAGATGTAATAAACAAACCTCACAAAACTTAAGCAGATCCAGCATCCTGTGGAACACTCATTTATTTACCCCTGAAGCACATATTCTAACAGTCTATCCTCAATAGTTCCCTGTAACTTTTAACTTTCTTTTCTAATGATAAAAGGCAAATATAAATAAAACTTCTGTTATGTACCGTTTGCAAATATGCAGATATCTCATTTAAACAGATTCACAAACCTCACGAAAATCCAGCGTTTTCTTCCCGTCACACGCTCATCTAATATCTTCCTCTGAAGCATGTATTCATGATGGTCAGTGGTCACAATCCAAGCAGGTGATCTAGGCTGTTTAAACTGTCAGGAGATTGCTGCTGCTCGCTGGATCCGCACGAGTGCGTGAGTGCATCCAAAGTCTTTCTAGCAAGTCAGTCTACTGTTGGCCATGTTTGGAACGCTCTCGGGAGGCTATTTCCAGTCATGACAGTGCAGCTCCTATCTACTTGAATGGGGAAAGACTGAAATCTCCAAAATGGTTTTACTCCAAGATTACATTCAAAGAACATATTTCAAATCAGCAGTAAAATATGACAATAATTGTATCATAAATGGTTCTTCTTTACCTCAGATTATGTAAAAAAAAAAAAAAAAGCATTTTTCCCAGCTTTTATAGCTAATGCGCAGGCGGGACTTCCTATCTACTTCCGTTGACTGCAGTTGGGCGTTCTAATTTCTCCCATTCGTTTTAATAGAAGTGGCCCATCTCTGGTGCAACTTCAAAGTAAAAGCACTTCACGTGTGCTATAAGTAAATGTCTTATTCCGTATGCTCTATATGTACAATTGGTTTGATTCTGTATTTTTTGAGTGAATGCAATTACTAACGTGGACATGCCATCCATGGTCTTCAATCCATGGAAGAGTGCCAGGGGCTTGTGGAAATGTGCTGTTTCAGAGAAACCCACTGGACAGTGTGTACTGTTATTTCCTTCTTCCTAATATAATAACAATTTTTTCATGTGCAAATAAATTACTAAAATTTGATGACTAAACAGAAATCAGAAGAAACTGCTATCTACCATCTAAAATACAATATAATTTTTTAGATTGTTTTTACAAAGTTAAAATTTTGTGTGAAATTGAGTAAATATAGTGCTAAATAAGAGTTTATTATTATTATTTTATTGTATCAGCCTATCGTCCAACCTGCTCTCTGGATATTGGCATCGGCCATTAAAATACCCATATTGGTCGACCACTAAATTTAGGAGCATCATTTGAACATTTTCTTTAGTAGCCTACATAAAGTATCAGCTAAATTTGACCCTTAATATGGTCAACATGCATCCCTATTATGAATATCAGTGATGGCTATAAGAAGCACTTAATTACCGTGATCTTGTCCAAAAGCTGTGCTAACAATTATTAGATCCAAAGTGCCAATAATGTTGTCTAGGTCTTTGAAGGTTTTCTGTTTGTAACATGATTCAGTATTTGGTCCACTGCAAACCAAAGAAATACATAGATGGATAGCAAAAGATGCTTTAATTTCAAAAAGTCCAGGAAAACATGTTGCATTATGTGCAAAATGGAAGAAATGTTGCATTATATGAAAAAACAAAGGTGCCACTTATTCACTGCTGATTAGCTTTACTTTGTGTTTGTGTCAGTTCTGTGCAGAGCTGAATCAGCCCACCCTCTCCAGTGTACGCAAATGGAAGAGTGCCAGAGGCTTGTGGAAATGTGCTGTTTCAGAGAAACCCACTGGACAGTCCAGTAATGTGAGTTTGATTTATATTTTATATTTTAGATCTAGTAACACACACACACACACACACAGTAGTCATTCTCTTATGCATTCATAGATATTTGGGGGCCAGCATTGGAGGATGCTGCCAACAGATTGGGTTATTCAATGGCCAATTCCTAAACTATTACCCCCGATTCTAAATATGTGGTTCCAGCTTTGCAAAGTATCATTAGTTATCATTACTAACCATAAGTCTGAAGCACTACCTTATTTAAACCCTGTCACAGTAAGTTTGAAATTCAGATCATTTGAATGGGTAACTGAGTGAATTCTAGAATTATAACTCCTTCTTGATGTGCCATGTAACAAATCACACATTAGAACTGAAATAACTCATGATGACATTTCTCAAAACATGTTTTGTATCAACCATGTTAAATTCTAAATGTTTTAGGGTTGAATGTTACAGTGTTAAAGGTCAGCCCAAAAATGGCTAATAATGTCCTTAGCTAACAAATATGTGAGAACGGAGCATATGTTCTGTCCAAACCAGTCTTTAAAGGGTCAGAAAAACATGTACACAATGGTCAAAGATGTTTTACCGTGTCTAGAGGTAAATAAGATCTCTGGATCCACAGTGACTGTGCTGTCATGTAAGATAAAGGCATGAGATTATAAAGGAAAACATACATTTTCGACTTACACTCATAATTGCAGAGGTCTACTCTTCATCATGGAGCATTACTGTTAATTCTGTACACTGAAAAAAACAGGTACACAAACAGCATGCTGTTTACTCAAGGAACAATTACTACTTAGCATTAAGCATGCTAATGTATGATATTTCTAGCTAAAAGTTAGCTAACCAGCATAACCTTACAGCATAAATCAGTGACACAAATATATTACGTAAAACTGATTAAATGAATCATGTTAGGGAAATATAAAAACATTTTGAGGCTACTTAATTGGGTCATTAAAAACAACTTTATTCCATTATTTTGAAATTATGTGAACAAATTGTTAACTGACAAAGAATTAATGAGCTAAACCAAGAGGAAAAAATATGTTGATGTAACTTAATTGACCCCTTAAACTCTGGTGCATTTTTAGGCTGCTGCCAGCAATTTTTCACTCTCAAATTTAAAAGCACACCATTCACACATTTTTTCAGAACTCCCCCCAAATAAAAAAATAAAAAAAACTCCAATTATTCATACAAAATATTGTATGTTTACAATCTTATGATGAACAGAAATAAAAAATTAAAATTTAAAATTAAAAAAAAACTTTTTTTGTTGTTGTTGTCCTAACTTTGCAAGCATGTAATTCTGGTTCTGTTCACTTAATCTCCCTTTATTCCACTAGACGGCAGCAAACAGTAGAAATTTTTTTTTTCCCTCTATCACATTGTCACAAAATGCCGATCTGAAATGTAGGTGGCACTTTAACGCATTTTAGCCCTCACAGATGTGCTCGTCCATAGACATTCAGTCTAATTTTCAGTTCACGCACCACTTATTTCCATCATTTCATCGAATATCTCGGCCTCTGAGTGGACTAGAAGCTCAATCTAGGTATCATTAGAAATCTGAGATACTCCACGTTATGGTTGCATAAAACATTTTATCATTAATAGTCGAAAACATATTTTTCCAATTATTTGTTTAGCATGCTTTTCCTGCTGGACTGCATATTTTGTTTTGGACATCTAAGATATAACATTGGATTATTCAGCCAAGCAAGCTCACAAGTAAAAAACTGCCTCATCTTGTAGAAAAATGCCTAAGTGCAGATATAAAGTTTTTGGCTACTTGGTGCTTACAGTTGCATTGATCGGTGCATAAAGACATTTGTATATGATGTCTTACAGAAATCATATTACACTTTGTGATTCTTTTGAAAATCTTTCAAACTGTGGTATTAGTGCAACAAAATAAACTATATAATCACATTCTTGAGATTGAGAGCTTTCATTTGATTTAATACTTGTCCATTTAGGTGCTATGTGAAAGACTTTTATATTCATATTAATATTTCTATCCCATTACCTTTAGGTGTCGCTAATTTGCGACTTGAATATTTTCAGCCTTTATTTTGTTATTTTATGTAATATAAATGCAAAATTGATGGTATTCTATAAAAAGTTCAGATTCCTAAACTTATGTATCTGGTGACTTTAACGTCTTAAGCATAAACTTATTTTGTGATATAGCGCCCCCCTGTGGACCCGCCAGTGCATCATTTAAGGGTTGATTCATGTGGAACCGATGTTCATGATTAAATAAGATATTTTTCTGTATTCAAGCTATGAATGAAAAAAAGTATGCATGTTTTTCCTGAGAAACAGATATTGGTGAATCTCACGAAACCCTGCCAAGAACACATCCAGGTCTCATTGCAAGCCTAATCAAATAAAATAAATAAGAAATTGTATTTTGGATTAAGAAAATTCTATTGGGTATTTTAAGATTTTTTTGTGTTATTATTTTCATTACATTATTTTCAGGGCAATTAAGCAACATTTTTCCCCTCTAATTTTTTATCATCCTTAATGTAACATACAACCTGAATAATATTATTTAATGTATTATGTATAAATACTTAATTTATGTAGTATTTACACTTTTATGCATTAGTTGTATTTATTGTATTGTCGATGAAAATAATGTTGTCACAATGCAAAAATGCTCCTAAAGTATTCTATATTTCCTTTCTTTAGATTATAATTTCTTATTTTTTATCTTTTTTATTTTAGGGTGGAATGTGACCTGAACATTTCACCCATATGTGCCCATGTGCTTATGTTGTGTATTAATATGTGTGAACATTGTTTAGTATGTAGTATTGTGTGCATTTACTGTCAGCCTTACTCATCACTATATTTACTGTATTCATTTTTTAGGCTTGTACTGTATGTAGACTGAATCCCCATTGACACCTCAGTAAATGCAGTCATCCTATATTTTCAATACAAATGCTGCAGTGCATCCGGAAAGTATTCACAGCGCTTCACTTTTTCCACATTTTGTTATGTTACAGCCTTATTCCAAAATGGATTAAATTAATTATTTAATTCTACAAACAATACCCCATAATGACAACGTGAAAGAAGTTTGTTTGAAATCTTTGCAAATGTATTAAAAAAAATAAAATAAAATAAAAATCACATGTACATAAGTATTCACAGCCTTTGCCATGACACTCAAAATTGAGCTCAGGTGCATCCTGTTTCCACTGATCATCCTTGAGATGTTTCTACAACTTGATTGGAGTCCACCTGTGGTAAATTCAGTTGATTGGACATGATTTGGAAAGGCACACACCTGTCTATATAAGGTCCCACAGTTAACAGTGCATGTCAGAACACAAACCAAGCCATGAAGTCCAAGAAATTGCCTGTAGACCTCCGAGACAGGATTGTATCGAGGCACAGATCTGGGGAAGGGTACAGAAAAATTTCTGCAGCATTGAAGGTCCCAATGAGCACAGTGGCCTCCATCTGTAAATGGAAGAAGTTTGGAACCACCAGGACTCTTCCTAGAGCTGGCCGCCCGGCCAAACTGAGCAATCGGGGAGAAGGGCCTTAGTCAGGGAGGTGACCAAGAACCCGATGGTCACTCTGACAGAGCTCCAGTGTTTCTCTGTGGAGAGAGGAGAACCTTCCAGAAGAACAACCATCTCTGCAGCACTCCACCAATCAGGCCTGTATGGTAGAGTGGCCAGACGGAAGCCACTCCTCAGTAAAAGGCACATGACAGCCCACCTGGAGTTTGCCAAAAGGCACCTGAAGGACTCTCAGACCATGAGAAACAAAGATTGAACTCTTTGGCCTGAATGGCAAGCGTCATGTCTGGAGGAAACCAGGCACCACTCATCACCTGGCCAATACCATCCCTACAGTGAAACATGGTGGTGGCAGCATCATGCTGTGGGGATGTTTTTCAGCAGCAGGAACTGGGAGACTAGTCAGGATCGAGGGAAAGATGAATGCAGCAATGTACAGAGACATCCTTGATGAAAACCTGCCCCAGAGCGCTCTGGACCTCAGACTGGGGTGAAGGTTCATCTTCCAACAGGACAGCGACCCTAAGCACACAGCCAAGATAACAAAGGAGTGGCTCCGGGACAACTCTGTGAATGTCCTTGAGTGGCCCGGCCAGAGCCCAGACTTGAACCCGATTGAACATCTCTGGAGAGATCTGAAAATGGCTGTGTACCGACGCTCCCCATCCAACCTGATGGAGCTTGAGAGGTCCTGCAAAGAAGAATGGGAGAAACTGCCCAAAAATAGGTGTGCCAAGCTTGTAGCATCGTACTCAAAAAGACTTGAGGCTGTAATTGGTGCCAAATGTTCTTCAACAAAGTATTGAGCAAAGGCTGTGAATACTTATGTACATGTGATGATTTTGTTTTGTTTTTTTCGTTTTTTATTTTTAATAAATTTGCAAAGATTTCAAACAAACTTCTTTCACGTTGTCATTATGGGGTATTGTTTGTAGAATTTTGAGGAAAATAATGAATTTAATCCATTTTGGAATAAGGCTGTAACATAACAAAATGTGGAAAAAGTGAAGCGCTGTGAATACTTTCCGGATGCACTGTGTTTACATCACACATGATGATGACACTTTCAATAGATAAGGGATTTGATACAGATTATCAGTGTGTACTTTTCCCCTCTAGCCTCTCTTATCTGTGCTTTCATTGTGCATCTAAATGGGGTATCATCAGGCACAAATGCTTTTCATGCAACATGTGAAACTCTCACCCACACTACACGTAGTACACGCAAACAGTCCACAGTTAATGCACTCTCTATCTATGTAAATATGGACTTAGTGTTGTTGTGCTGCAGTCCCTGGAACACACTTATCCTATGATATCTGGCTGCCACTTTTATGATGGGTATTATAAGCAGGCAGTCCAAATAATTAAAAGGATAGGTCACCCAAAATGAAAATTGTCATTATTTACCAAACATTATTATGTTCAAAACCTGTATGATTTTATTTATTCTGTACAACACAAAAGGAGATATTTAGCTGAATGTTCTGGTTGTGCTTTTCCATACAATGAATGTAAAAGGGGACAGACACTCTCAAGCTCCAAAAATGACTGAAAAGCACCATAAAAGTCAAATAAAAGTGGTCCATAACATTTCTGAAGCCATACAATACTTTATGTGAGAACAGACTGAAATGTAGGTAATTATTTGCTGAAAATTCACTCAGACTTCAACAGTGTATATATTTAGAGAGAGAAGAGATCCAAATATATAATTGTAAATCTGAATACTTATTAATCATTAATATATTGTTATAAGTCTGAATATATAGTTGTAAAACTGAATATGTAGTTATAAATCCTAAATAACAATTTATAACTATATATTCTGAATTATAACTATATTTTCCCCATTTACAATAATATATTCAGATTTATTGCTTTATATTCTGATTTACAAATATATATTTGAATGTACAACTATATATTCATATTTACAGTTTACTGTTTTCAGCCATCTTGGTACTGGCAGTATTCTTCCCATTCTGTTTAATATAGGGATTTTATCAAATCCTTCATGAAATCGTTCTAAGCCATGATCCAAAACAACCAGCTCAGAGGTGAAACACAATATTGCGAACCGATTTGAAGCAAGAAATTATTTGAAAATCTGACAAAACATAGAGATAAAAAATTGTGTACTTAACGTCTTTCATGAGGGAATGCGGTAATGATATAATGATGAAATTATCTAATTTAATTGAAAAATATAAAACTAATTACTTCAAGTTATTGATTATAAGTATATAATCGCCACAGAGCTTCTTCTCTGCACTTTGTTTTCTGCAGTTCTCTGATTGGTGGTTCTCTTAGGATTATGGATAGTGTAGTTCTTCATCAGGAATTCTGCTATTTAACACAATTTTTTTTTTTTTTATTAAATTGAAATAACAGACTGATGGCTTCAGCAGAAGCATATACCACCGATTAACATCCTCAGAGCTCACAGTAGGTGTGTCTTTAAATGTTTATAATTTATTGTTAAAAATCAGTTAGCCTAAGGAGAAAGTGAATGGGATTTTTACTTCTGGAACCCGACTGTTGCACTCTATTCAGAGGATTCAAACACATTGTTCAGTCACATGACACCAGTAATGTTTGTCAAAGCTGGCACAACATGTCTTGGCCCAGCAAATTTGAATATACACAACAAATGCATATCCAGAGTTGCAGAGGAGGGTCAGATTTTCAGTAAATAATGATATAACGAAAGTAATTATAATATAATAAAGAATAACGTAAAATTTCGGGCTGTTTTTCACATTTAAAATATAACACATGAGTTGTATGTAAGTGCTTTTATGGTGCTTTTTGTGTAAAAACAGAAGGTTTGATTTATTGGGTTAGGAATATGTTATTCTGGTCATTATTGTAATTTGACTTTAATTCTGCAGGAGTACTCAGGCTTCATGTGGGACAGCTCTTCAGGAATTGAAATGAAGGATGCAACCATCTTGAAAAATTCTGTTACAAATGGTAACAGTAAACATCCCCATCCTCAGCCATACCTGGGCCGTTTTTATGTAAGTATGCCTAGAATGAATAGTTAACAACTCAGTTTACAGCCATCAAAACTTAACCTAATTGAATAACAGATAATAGAGTTATCTAGGTTCATATTCAATATTTTGCATGGAAAGATGACTAAATCTCACCCATGGGTTTTTATAACTAGATTGGATCATCAGATCTCACACTGGTGAATTTGCACCTGACAGCAGCACCATCACCTGGAGAACAAAAAGGGACAAATAGCTTGTCTAATGAGCTCAAAGCCCACAGACTGAGCACTGGTATCCAGGAGACTCTCAAAGGTCTGTTCCAACATCATACTTTGTGCATTATTGCAGAAGTTTATCTTACAGGTTACGGAGAAGCATCTTATCAGTTCAGTGTCAGTCTCGGCAAGTACCTTGGTGCTATCATTGTGAAACGTTCTCTTTATGGTGATGTGTTTGTGCTGTATATTAGCTGATATTTTGTACACAATGCAGTAGGGCTGAAATGATTAGCCAACGTTATCGACAACGTCGACAATAAAAAATTGTAGACAATTTTCATTGTCAAATAGTTGTTTGATCTCATTTAACATAACATGAGATCACATTAAACTCTAATGATGATGCGTGAGAGCAGCACTGCAGTTCGCAGCTGACGCCGGGTTCACACATCCTCCGTGAGCGGGGCGTGAGCGTTGGACATTCACATTGCCCACGTCTCTTCCGCAAGAGAGAGCAGTGCCTCTGCGCAGGAAATAAAGTTATCTTTGGGGTCCTTCACCAAATGTTTTCTTTAATAAGGTCATAATAAGCTGAGGTTATTGCTGCTTCAAGGACAACAGCGGGCAGTACGTGCACTTCATCTTTATCAGCACACTTGGTTGTGATTGGTTAATGTTGTGTCTAAACTGTACACCTATATACACAGAATGGCAAAAGGTCCAGCAGTTTATTAATTCTTTATTTATTTTATTGAGTTTACTTGATTGAGTTATAGCTTTATTAAAGTTCAAATAATACGGAAGCAGATCATGTAAATAAATACAAACTCTGAAACTGGCATTTCTCTGTGCGGTCAGCGCCTCTTCTATGAGTTGTGTGAATGTCCCAATCTAAGGGGGAGATTGAAACTGCACCCGGCTGATACACACACTGTCACGGGGACGCTCATCCCTCGAGTGCACGTGCTTGCTGCAGCCAGATTATAACGTGATGACTCGAGACTTCTTGAATCATAATATATGTGTCACTGTGTGTTTCTTATCATGAAGAAAATTGGCAATACGCAGCTTTATTAATAAGAGAGAGTTTGTTTTTTGTGAGTTACAGATGGATTGAAGTGAACAGAAAGGTGAGAGAGGGTAGTCTTCACCCCATTATACATGTCAGCAAAATACGTTTTTGATTTGTTTTTGTTTTGGCTTTTTTTCCAATATACATATCTAAAACTCCTTTAAAACAACGTACGTTTACTTTAGCAGCTATACTGCAGAAGAAAAAATTGTTACCTGAGAATGTGGAATATAATATTAAAAATACAAATATTTAAAAATATCAACAACAAAAAAAAAAACAAAAAAAAAGATGCATTCACCTGAGCAGCAGCATATAAGATATTTAGAATTGCTTTTAGAGGATAGACCTTGAATAAGTATATTTTATCTTTACTGCACTCGCAGAAGTATAACCAAGTGAAAAAATACACTTATACAAGATACACTATAAGATACATTCTCTTAAAGCAAGTCTAAATATCTTATGTTGCTTGTTTTAAGAATTTTTAGACTATTTTAAATGGAAAACAAGACAAAAACACTTGATAACAATAGGATTTTTTGCAGAGAATTTCTTTACTGAATTAAACAAACTATTTTTATTCCATTAATTCAGTGAATGTCATTTAGAGGTATTTTTAAAAGATGATTTTGTTCTCTATTGTTAGTAAGCATGTTTAATACAACCTTTTAAGTTGGGGCACAAGTTGAATAATCGTTTAAGAGCTAATGATTAATCGCTGCAATAATCGCAGAATAGTCGAATAATCGTTAGATTGATCGATCATAAAAATAATTGTTAGTTGCAGCTCTAAAGTGCAGGATCAGAAAGTGACAAAAATACTGCAGATATGTAATGTGGGGTATAGCTACTTGTTATCTAGTTTTATATTACATAATATTCAAATCTAACCTAGATATGGGATTAGTGTCTCTGCAGATACTTTACTGACATCAAGCTGTCAGATATCTGTATATATGATATCTCTGTCACAGAGGCAAGTGTTGTTCACCTGTAGCTAATATATGAATGATTTTTCAAATTAAAAGAAAAGTTAACTCTAAAAACTGTTGCAACAGATCCATAACTTATAACATCAATTTCATCCAAATCTACTGTGACAGTAGCAGTGTTGGGTAAATTACTTAAAGTAATCCACTACAAATTACCAGTTATTTCTCAGATTACTTCAAAAAGTTATCACATTACTAATGACTTTACTGATAAGTTACTTTTTAAAACAATTTTAACAGAAACATTTGTCTAACTGCTCAACGAATTCAAAATAATGTATTTTTTCTCATTGCTCATTGTCACACCCTTCAGCTGTCACAGAAACCCAAACAAATGTACATATGAACATATGAATTCATATTTTACATTTATTATACATAAATAATATCATTTTAGAAATATGTGTAACCCAAGTAATGTACTAAACACAGTTAATCACAAGAATTTAAAACGCAATGTCACACTGCTTTTGACTTTAAAAAAGTAATTAGATTACACTAATTAATTACTTTTTAATCAGATTACACTCCACACTAGACAGGAGAGAGTTTTATAGTCTAACATGGGGATCGGCCAATTTTTTAAATGTATCTTAGCAGTGTTTACTGCATTATTATGATATCTTGTGTATTTACAGCTAATTTTGTATTTGATGTTGACTTGATTTTATATATAACAGCCATAATTGTTCAGATGAAAAATGTATTTAAATGAATTGTTTCAACCGAAGGGGTGAATCCCACAAAACTGAAATGTCCAGATCACATTTCACCCCCAAATCAAAAGGAATACAGTGTGTGTGTGTGTGTGTGTGTGTGTGTGTGTGTATATATATATATATATATATATAATAAAAACATATTTTAAACATATATTTTCCCTAAAGAATACAAAGCCTGTGTTTTGCCTTGCAACATTATTTCCATGACAGTTAAATAAATTTAGTACATATTCCACCCAAACTATCTTTACCATAATGCATCCAGACATTTTATGCTTGAGATATTTTATTCTCATTATTCTCAGCTGTGATTTTCATTAGATTCATTGCTGCAATATAGTCATTTTTCAATGTTTTAGAGTAAAAATTACTGTAAAATGTTCATTTTTATTTTCAATCTGTGTTTTTACTGAAAGGGATAGTTCATCCAAAAATGACAATTCTCTCATCATTTACTCACCCTCATGCCTTCCCAGATGTGTATGACTTTCTTTCTTCTGCTGAACACAAATGAAGATTTTTAGAAGAATATTTCAGCTCTGTAGGTTCATACAATGCAAGTGAATGGTGCCAAAACTTTGAAGGTCCAAAAAGCACATGAAGGCAGCATAAAAGTAATCCATAAGACTCTAGTGGTTAAATCTGTTTCTTTAGAAGCGATATATTAAGTGTGGGTGAGAAACAGATCAAAATGTAAGTCCTTTTTACTATTTTACTTGTGGTTGACAGGAATCCCCTGTTCCCCTGTGTATAGCACTTTGATTGTAGTGTCAGAAATGTGCTATATAAATTAGGGGTGTAACGGTTCACTCATCTCACGGTTCGGTTCGTTTCACAATTCTTTAAACTATGCCTGAATAAAGTAAAGTTAAGATTTAGATAAGATTAAAGTTTTTATTATTATTATTATTATTATTATTATTATTATTATTATTATCTTAGACATATGCAAAACAGTTTGTTTCCTTAAAAATGTAGCTAAAAGTACTGTTCTTGAAAGTGTTAAATGATCCATAAGAGACATTTACATTTATGCATTTGGCAGACACTTTTATCCAAAGCAACTTCAGTGCACTTATTACAGGGACAATCCCCCTGGAGCAACCTGGAGTTAAGTGCCTTGCTCAAGGACACAATGGTGGTGGCTGTGGGGATCGAACCAGCAACCTTCTGATTACCAGTTATGTGCTTTAGCCCACTCCACCACCACCATTGTGTACTGGGACCATAAACAGCCCAGAACAGGGCAATGGTGACACCAAATGGAAATATTAGCTAATAATTCTGCTTACTGAAAATACAGAATTATGTTAGATACATATGCTGCTGTCACACTGTCATGGATTACAAACATTTAAAATATTTTAAATTAAAATTTTATTTTTCTAAATAATATCTAAATATTCTTTCCAAAAATACATACTTAATGGAAGTGCATGCATATCCAGTTAAATAATAATTTACTAATGAAATCAAATTAGACATGACATTTGACATTAGGATAGCATTATTATACATAATATTCAGCATTATATATAGAAGATTAATATGGCACTCTCATTAAACCTGTGTAAACTTAAATTTTCTCTCACACTGTCAGCAGATCCGTCTTGTGCTTCAAACAGACATTCAATCCCTTGCGCTGAAAAGGCTCATCTCTCTCTCCCACTCCTGGTTTCACTTTCAGCCGAACTCATCGTACAACACCTGTGGCTGCTAGCGTGCAATCGTATTTTAGAGCTCCTTGTGCCAATGAAGCGATTTCCATATGTATGCCTGCGTTACGTAGGCGTAGGATGTCACGTGTATCAGATAGAACAGATGCTAAAATAATATACACATTTTTTTTTAAAACCATCCCATCTCCACGATGCGCATCATCACATTTTTGAACCGAGATGCATTGTGCCACGATAAACCGTTACACCCCTAATATAAATGTATCATTCATACATTCATTCATAAATCTACACTTTCACAAGCCCTTCCTATGCACGTTCACAAGAGGACAGAGTTCTTCTGTTTTTTGCAGATTCACATTCTTCTTGCATATTGCCATCTACTTGGGATGGGAGGAGAAAGAAAAAAACAGAAGAACTCTCTTGAAAGTGCATAGGAGGGTGGTTTGAAAGTATATTTATAGTTAAAAAGGACTTAAATATTGATCTGTTTCTCACCCACATCTATCATATCACTTCTGAAGACATGGATTTAACCACTGAAGTCTTATGGATTACGTTTATGCTGATTTATGTACTTTCTGGACCTTCAAAATTTTGGCCACCATTCACTTGCATTGTATGGACCAACAGAGCTGAAATATTCTTCTAAAAATCTTCATTTGAGTTCAGCAGAAGAAAGACACATCTGAAATGGCATGAGGGTGAGTAAATGATGAGAGAATTTCCATTTTTGGGTGAACTATCCCTGGAAGTACTGCTGTAGAACATATGTATAAATATTTTATAATTTAAATAATCTCATTTTTGCAAGGTAATTAGAATTGGGAGGAAAATGTGCTTGTCATGAAAATGTCAAATTGCAAAAAAACAAACAAACATAAAAATATACTGGTCCTAAAATACGGTTTTCTTTAAGCAAAATATAATTTCTTATTTCTTTCTTTTGATTTTCAAGTTAAATGCGACCTGGACATGTTCTTGACCGGTTTCGTGAGATTCACCCTTCTGTTTCTCTTCTTGATTTTAGGGACATGTGATTGCATGTGGTTGCCTCCTAAACTTTCATTTTGAATGTGTGCAATCATAATTTTTTTAGATGCATTTAATGAGATCAGCTCTTGGTTCTCTGTTGGTGGTGTTGATGTAGGTGAGAGAGAGTTGCTGGTGCTCGGGCACTTTGGCATGGCTCCTGACAGCCCTGAGATGGAGTGCCTCAGGAAAGAAAAACTGACTGCCCTCCTCTCACCATCTGTCTTTACAAACATCAGCACCCGAACCCCGCAAGGTTCCTGCTGTCTGGACAACATCTGGGCCAGCCGCTCCCTCAAAAAGATCTACACGGGTGGGTTTGTGTGGGACTTAAGGGAATAGTTCACTCAAGAATTTAAATTCTGTCATTATTTACTCACCCTCATGTTGTTCCAAACCTGTATGCTGTTAGAAAGGACAAAAAAACCCCACTATAGACGTATAATTAAAGTAGTACCAATGACTCATGCACTATATTCCAAGTCTTCTAAAACCATACAATAGCTCTGTGCGAGGAACAGCCTTAAATTTATGTTGTTATTCACTAAAAATATTCCCTTCCTTTATAGCTCTCAAAGTTCGCCGTAGATGTATCATGCCAGGTTTGACATTTGATCACAAGACATGTGAAAAACATGAGTAAATAATGGCACGACTTTTCCTTTAATATTCCTTTAATATAGGGCTTTTTAGACAGGACAGATTAGGTTATAGCTTCTAAACATAGTATTTGTGTTTGTGCTGCCCCCTTCAGGTCATTGCTCAGTGGTGCGGGAGGGATTAACTAATCCCTGGATTCCTGATAACTGGTCGTGGGGTGGCGTGGCATCCGAGCACTGCCCTATAGTGGCTGAATTCTTCGTAGACATCATCCTGAAGAAGTGTCTGTACAATGGGAATGGAGTGGCGGTGGTGGAGAGAGAAGACATCATGCCCAAACATGAGCGGTGACCATTTGCATGGTCATTATAGAGCGGGTCAATATGAATGAATAATGGCTGGACTAATATAATGACTGACTGAACGTATGGAAGTGCACCATGATTGCCTTTTATTTTGTCTTTTATTTTGTTAAATGTACAGTAGAGTTTCTATAGCAACAAAAATTGGATTTTAATGTAGAGTGATGAAAAAGAGAGATATTTAATCAGATTTATTAAAGATGAACATAAAACAAAAAGAAAGAAATGAAAAGGTGTGCCAAAGCTCTTTAAGTGCATACAATAAATTAAAATTTACAACCTGAGTTTGCATTACATGAATTTACATGCTGTTCTTTAAGCAAAGTACCATTACAGTATACAAGTTTTCCTTATGCATGGTATATACCTGGATAACCATGTATTTTTACTACATTATGACATTATCAGTCACACCCTACCCGTCTTTAGACCGTATCTCAATACTTAATATAGATTAAATTATAGGGGAGACTGTTGATAGTTGTCCCATGGGCAAGTTGTCATGAGAGCTGTTGTATTATTATTATTATTATAAGGTTTTTATTACAAGGCATATGCTTGTTTTCTCTAGTAGTGGTTTTATATGTTGCTTTCAAGCACAAAGCTCAAAACACCTTTTTTCATTATTAATTTTATCTTCTAAACTAATATTTCTATGTCATCATAAAGAGAAACGAGTCAACACAGTAAAACCACTCTGACATACATTTACGGCAAGGGTCATTTAGAAATTGAAAGTATATCTTTCCATTTATGTCATTTCGGGGCAAGTTGATGCTTTTGGAGCATCTTGGTTTGGTTGCGTCGCATCTCACTAGTTTTCAGCATCTCTAGTCATAAGCGCTGTAGTACATTGTGACTGCCCCCTACTGCTGCAGATTTGCAAAAACATTAAGGTAGTACATCTAGGCCAGGGCTGGGCAACTATAATGGTAAAGGGTCCACATTGTACTCCATTTGAGATACAATGTTCCGCATTGATTTGGTTCTCGTATCTTTTAAGCCCAGAAATAGTTGTGTACTCAGCTTTCTGAAGAATATCGCACTAGAGATCACTTATTAGTTTGTTCAAAGGAGAAAGCAAGAGATAGAGAGTGTGCACTCCCATGCATGGTTGCCAGATTGCACAAAATAAGTATAATATTAGGAGGAATATTTCCAATTTGCGGGGGTTTGCATCTCTTATCGGGCAACCCTGAACATGTTAAACGCCTGTGGAGGCACGTTAGGTCCCAGTGCAAGATAACTGAAATATCCAATGAAAAAAAAAAAAAAAACACTTTTAAGATAAATGAGCCCCGGGCCAGATTGAACCATGTGGAGGGCCGGATCCGGCCCATGCGCCACGAGTTGCCCATGTCTGATCTAGGCTAAATAAAGCGCAACAGCGCCCGGCCACTTTTTTAGCCTTCTGGGTTCCTGAAGTGTTTTTCCAATTCATTTTTTCATAGGCTATTTATAAAATCCTTCATAAAAAAAAGTTCTAAGCCATGAACCAAACCAACCAGCTCTGAGGTAAATTACTACATTACAAACTTTGATTTGAGGCAACAACAAAAAATTGTTTTATTGAAAATCGGACAAAAAGGCAAATGTATAAGTCTGTGTACTTACCGTCTTTAACCAGGGCACAAACTGCAGTCCCATTAAGCGCTGCGAATTATGTCATTGAATAAAAAACAAT
The DNA here is from genome assembly GCF_019703515.2 of Myxocyprinus asiaticus. Classification (NCBI taxonomy): domain Eukaryota; kingdom Metazoa; phylum Chordata; class Actinopteri; order Cypriniformes; family Catostomidae; genus Myxocyprinus; species Myxocyprinus asiaticus. The sequence goes on from NC_059377.1 coordinate 9,588,783, forward strand.
GCCAATATATAAAACTATTGATTTTAGGTTGTTGATTATGAGTATAGAGATGATATATTTCAAGTTTTCTACAAAATTTTCCAATATATAGAAAAAGAGTAATAGTTTAAAACAACTCGGTTGCGTCACTTCTGGGCTTGTTTTGCTGGTGTTGTTGGCTGCGGTTCTCTGATTGGTGGATCTTTCTCTGATGGACCATGGGTAATGTAGTTGTTTACCATGAATCCCACTATGACAATTATGGCTTTAAGTGTTTGTATTTGAAACCAACATATAAAACCATTGCTAGAGGAAACAACCATTTGTCCAATTGTACTTTTGACTCAAAACATTATTAATTGAGATATAGCCCTTGTGTTTACCTCCCTGTGTGACTAGCCCTGGTCTCCCCATATCTTTTTGTTGACTCTTTTAGGTCTCTCCAAATAGTTCAAATGGATTTTATGTTTCTAATAATATCAGTTCTTAAAGTAAAATAGAGGTGATTCTATCTCCATTATTCCTGGCCTTTAATGAAAGTGATTATCACAGTGGCTTTTGGGGAAGTGCATTTCCTCTTACATCCACATGAGGGTGGCAGACATCTTTTAATATCTGTTCGATTTACCACGTTATAATTATTATATAAAATTGTTTATTCATTCTGGAGTCTTCTATAGAGATTTTGCCTGTTCCACCATGAATAGCAGCATGTCAGACCATAAGTGCCAGTCAGCAGGTGAGCACCAGCAGCATTAGTTACAAAGACATGTGAGGATGTACCTGCAGCTCCCGTGTATCTGTGTAAAGAAAGAGTATGACAAGAGATCACTTACAGTGTGTTTGAGAGTGTATTGTGGGGATGTACATTGATCATTGCTCACATGTAAGGTGTGTTCATACTTTGTTTGAAGCCAGGGCAAATTAGAGCATGTAATTAAAGATCTAGTGTCTCGTGGTTACATGTGTACGGTGTCACATTCTGAGAGATGATTCATAAGTAATGACTGAGTGAAAACAAAGTAGCAAGAAAACAATAAAGCCACTTCCTTGGAACAATGCCCAACACACTTTAGGAGATGTAGGCAAAGTGCAAGAAAATTACTAAATATATATTTTAAATATATTTAATTGGAGTTTCACATGCTTTCCATGGGCATTCAAACAAGACACCTCAATATATGACAAAACAATTTTTTAAATAAAAATTATATCACTTGACAAATAGTAAAGTCAGATGAAAAGGAAGTTGTCAAAAGGGAAGAGTGGCCAATGGGCCATCTAGAATAGCTTATACATTTTATATAGAGACTGCCATATTCAGCTTCTAAGAGAGAGAAAAAAAATTCTTCTCTGTTGTTACATGCTTACATTACTAGAGTATTATGTAGGCAAAATTAGAGTTACAGGAATAAAGTTTCATTTTTGTGTTCCATATATATATAAATCCAAGAAAAACAAAACAAACAAACAATAAAAAAAAAACTTATTAAACAGCTTAAGGAACTTGCAGTATGTAAGAACATTTAGCAATAAGTGATGATTAATTTGGCCCCTCAGTTTCATATGCCCTCAAAGGAAAAGCCACAAGTTATATTTTATCTTCGGTTTAAGGTGAAGACAGTGATCAGAGACACTTGTCCGATCATGGGGCCTGAGAAGGGACTTTGTACTCATGAAAATGACTGTGGCGATATTTTTGCAAAATGACATTAACCTATGTAGTTCAATTCATGTATCGCGGCAGTTCCGAGGTGAAATGTCCACTGTGTGGCGCAAAAAGCGAGTTACATTTTCTCCCAAAGAGATGATGTTTTTAAGGTGAATGCTTTATCGAGTTTAAAATCAACAAAACCTACTTTCCAACCCTTAACATTAAACCTAAACCTAACTGATAGTGTCATTAGAGCAAATGCGAGATGAAAAACACAATTGCTGAAGCAACCACGTCATTTTTTGGTGCTTCTATGACACTTTCAGCTCACGTGTCGACTTGCGTGCTCTTCAGGACTCATACCACGGCCCTTTGCATCACACAAGTGTAGTGCTCCATCAGTTTGTAAATGTAGTTGGTTATAAAATGCAAACGCCTTACAAGTTATGCGTAATAGTAAAAGTGTTTAGATGTCATAAGATAGCATTGTAATTCCCATTATTCTCATCTTATTTAAATCAGCATTAAAGGAATAGTTCACCCAAAACAATTCTCTCATCATTTACTCTCCCTCATGTCATCCCAGATGTGTGATTTTCTTTCTTCTGCAGAACACAAATGAAGATTTTTAGAAGAATATTTCAGCTCTGTAGGTCCATACAATGCAATTGAATGTCGGCAAAACTTTGAAGCTTCAAAATGCACATAAACACAGCTTAAAAACAATCCATAAGACTCCAGTGGTTAAATCCATGTTTTCAGAAGAGATATAATAGGTGCAGGTGAGAAATAGATAAATATTTAAGTCCTTTTTAACTATAAATTCTCCTTCATGCCCAGCAGGTGGCGATATACACATAGAATGTGAATCGGTAATTACAAATGAAGAAGAATGTGAAAGTGAAAGTGGAGATTTATGGTAAAAAAGGACTTAAATATTGATCTATTTCTTACCCACACCTTATCATATCGCTTCTGAAGACATGGATTTAACCACTGGAGTCTTATGGATTACTTTTATGCTGCCTTTATGTGCTTTTCTGGCCACCATTCACTTGCATTGTATGGACCTACAGAGCTGAAATATTCTTCTAAAAATCTTTGTTTGTGTTCTGCTGAAGAAATAAAGTCATACACATTTGGGATGGCATGAGGAAAGAATTGTCATTTTTGGGTGAACTATCCCTTTATGTCAATGCAATTAAACTAACATGATGTCTAAATACAGTGCAATGTAAATAACATATATACTGTATAATTAAATAATAATATACTGTTTTGTATTTCAGTAATGGGAATTTTGGGGGAAGGGGGTTCTTAATTGTCATGGAAATAACGTCACAATGCAACAACAACAACAGAAATAAATATGTGGTCCCAAAAATATGACCTGGAAATATTTTTGACAGGTTTCAAGAGATTCACCCCAACTTTTTATATCTAACACAACATAAACTGTACACAAGTTACTGAAGGCTTTTGTTTTTGGGCAGGTAACTAGTAGAAAGAAATACACTTAGGTTTTTACACTTTAACGTGCAATTTGGTTTAAAACATGGAAGTGCACATATATATGATTGAGACTCAGTGGAGGGAAAGAATGAATGCAGGGTTATTGATGAGATATGGAGGGCTTTTGTCACAGTATGTTAGTGAGGTCAGTAACATCACTCAAAGTCATGCTGGAGGTCAGATAAGCATGCACAGCTCCTCATCGGTTAGCTGGTTGACCTCCATGATTTTCTGCAGCTGCTCTGTGTAGTGCGCTCGGTCCTGCAGGAAGTGAGGAATGCGCACACGCTCCATCAGAGCCAGACCTTTCAGACGCTCCACATCCTCAAATGACACCTACACAACACACACACAGTTAAGCATACATCACCATGGCAACCCCAATGCTGTGTTCAAAAGGTATGAGGCAAACTGAAATAAATGTAAGCAAACAATGTCATTTACGTTTCTTAATTTAGCAGACACTTTTATCCAGAGTAACTTACAAATGAAAATTGTACATATAGGCTTTGTTCACAATGCAGGGGAAATCATTTTTTTCTTAAATCTGGAATTTATCTTTTATAGACTGACTGTTCAAACTGCAAGTTGAATTGGCTGGATCAAATTCATTTTTGTTCAGACTGCAGTTGCTTTTGCTAGATGTCCACATTAGTTGTCATAGTAATGATGCAAACTTGTGTAGGTTCACCATGCATGAAAGTTTAGCAATGGATGTTTTGCCATTGATTATGTTTTTCATGATCACATTTGTCATAGACAACTGCATAAAAAAACAGGAAAGGAGGCATACGCAATGTTTGTTGCTGCTGTTATGGTGCAGCAGTTAAGCAAGATACATTCACTACCTTATAGCGCTGTGATAGCTCACAACCAGTTTTTGTTACCGCACCTTAGCACATCATTTTAGGTGAATAAAACCAATGTTTGTATTACTGTAAGAGGTTTGCACTGCTTAGGCTGCCTTGTGGCATCTATATGAAATACGGGTGCATTCCATTCAGAAGTGATCATCTCTACACTGTGACAGTTTCAGAGGGCTGAAAGGTATAGGGCCCAAAAATAACTGTCATTATGTATTCACTTTTTAATTAATTTTTATTAAACCTTTAAGCTCTGAGGGTGTTCTTAAAGATTTTCTGTTTCAGTGGCATACCCAAAATTAAAGGCTTAAAAAAAAACAAAACAAAACAGGGGGTCAAGTGTTTGGTATCATTTTAAAGAAAACTTTTAATTTTTTTTAATTATATAGATTATGACAAATTCTGAAACTCTCATCTTAAGAAACTGCTGAAAAATCACAAAAAAACTTGAGCCAAAAATGTACTTTTTTTTCTTACTTTTCTGATTTGACATTATATATCTCAGGATGTAAATAAGGTGGCTCCGAAAAACTGCTCTTGTTTTGTTCCCAATCATGTCAGCTGTACCGGAGTAAAATTTTGTGTCGATACTACAAGCAACCAAATCAGTTATTGCATTAAAAAAATAATTTATCCTAGTGTCCAAAAACATCTCCAAACAAATAAAACATAAAAATTGTACATAACTAATTACACATGCAAACACAACAATGACTTAAGGTTTGCATAGCATACAGACATGATTTTAATAATGAGATTTCACAGAATGAGTTTCATTCTGTGCCATTTGAGTCATCGAGTCTGTGTCATGTACTTAGTGCCATCTTCTGGTGGCCATATGTAATTACAGTGATTGACCTCATGACTCTCTGCCCAAATATGGATGACTTTCACCACTGGTTGGAGCAATCTGAACCCAATCTGATTGGTTTAGCGTTCCAAGACGCTACATCATTTCTGATGACTTCATCTGATCCAGGAAAGCTAACATGTTTTCAGCCAGATTGCAAGATGCCAGATAGCCAGACGCTGTGTGCACATTTTGCACATTGTGCTTTGTGTGGATTATCTAATGATCTATGCATCTGATTTCTATGTGTGTGGGCTCGTTTAAAAAATAATCGCCTAATTTAAGTAATGGTATGTGATATTTTATGTTCCGTTTATTTGTCGTGAAGGTATAAGGGACAACGCGGCATATGAGTAACACCTGTTCACATGAAACATAATTGTCAAATACATATACTTAGCTATTACTTGCTATAAAATTGTCTGTCTTTCCAACAACATATGACACATGGCTATGAGATTAATGGCTATGAGTTTGATGTTTTTACCGATTACAATATGTACAGAGCAAACTTTTCATGAATTATCAAAACGGAACACTTCTGATTTTTTCTGCAAATTTCAAAGCACTAGTTCAGTTTTGGTCATAATGCCTGCATGAATTGGAAAGTAGAGCTAAGCTTTCAAACAATACCTATTTTGTATTGGTCAAGACTGTAGTTATTAACATTTTTATCTTTTTTTTTTCTAGGGCACACAGTGTGGGCATCATTAGGATTTTCCTTTCAATGTGCCCCGTGAAGACATAATTTATTCTGTTTGGAACGCAGTATATGTCTTCTTGTTGCAACTACTGACATAACAACCTGTTGCACAATGAATGATGAAATAAATAATATGACTGTCCAGACAGAGACTCATTAACAGAAATCTGATTTTAAATGGATTTCAAACCACCTACGTATGTGGTTTGGATTGGGCTTGTAAAAATCGTATTTCATATGTGTTTCTCCTGTTCAAACTACAAACGGATTTGAGTCGGATAGGCCAAAAAAAATCAGGGGTTTTTTCTGCCTGTATGAACATAGCCATAGAAGAACTAATAAGGAATAGTTCACCCAAAAAATTTACATACTGTCATCATTTACTCACCTCTACGTCGTTCCAAACCTGTATACATTTCTTTATTCTGCAAAGCACAAAATTAGGCATTTTGAAGGATATTCCATTAGCTGATTTCAATGCAAATGCAGTTGGCTTACTTTAAAGCTAAAAAATGACCCAAAAGTGTTAAGGTATTCCATGCAACTTGTGCATCATATTCCAAGTCTTCTGAAGGCATACGATTTTTTTCCCCACTGATATTTAAGTTATTTTACATTGAAAATCTTGACTTCATCCATACTGTAGCTCTTCTTTGTATGCTGATGAGGGCATAAGAGAAGCTTGTTCGCAACGGCTCGTGCTTAAATCTCATGAACGAGTTTGTCTCATACACTCATGAGCACACAAAGGAGATGCGGCTGTGTTCTGTAGAACAAAGAAATTCATACAGGTTTGGAACAACATTAGTGTGAGTAAATGATGACAATTTAAATTTTTTGGTAAACTATTCCTTTAAGCATGAAGTAATTGTGGAAGTAATTTCTAACACTTACATTTGACTATTTCAAAAAACTGGTTTGAAAAAATTATTTACACTAACTGACCTTTCCCAGAGCCATGAGCAGCTGGAAATCAATCTTGTCTCTGTGTCTGAGGATCTTCAGGATGCCATCAAGATACACCTGATCCTTACTGAAACAACCTGAATAACAAATATCACTTATGATTCACACTTATCAATACAATGCCAGTTCTGTGTGACACTATTAAGTTCCACATTTACACATGAAGCAGTGTTACCTGGCTGTGTTGTGTCGGTCTGTCCACGTTTGGCTCTGACGCAGTAGTCCCATCGTGTGTTGGGGTCGTGGACAAATCGGCCCAGGTTGTGAAAAAGCTGTGAGAAGGACATGCGGCTGGCCTGGTAGACGGTGTAGTAGAGCATGGCAGCACGCCACAGTGTGGGATCCTTGCGGAAGAGCACGCTGTGAATGCTGGCCAGCCCCTCTTCAGTGGGGTTCATGGGCCGCAGGCCGTGTTTCTTCCTTCTCCCACTATTGCTCCAGGGCTGGTGACTGTTGTTGATGCCGCGGAAGTAGTGTGTACCTGAGAGAGGGATGCAGAGGGGTTGCATTGCATCTAGTAGGCATAACTAAATGGATTTAAGTTTGTTCAACAAGACTCAAACAAATACGTTATTTATTTATTTATTTGAAAAATCGTAATTTTATTGGGATAACTGATTTTTATGGGCAAGTAACTCCAAGATGCTACAGGTGGATTGTCCAACATCAGGTGAAAGTCCCTCAACAAATCCTCACAAAGCCCTCATTGTTTGGCAACAAACAGACAATTTCCTTCAAATTAAAGGAATATTCCGGGTTCAATACAAGTTAAGCTCAATCAACAGCATTTGCATCATAATGTTGATTACAACACAAAAAGTAATTTCGACTCGTCCCTCCTTTTCTTAAAAAAAAAAAAAAAAGAAAGGCAAAAATCTGGGTTCCAGTGTGGCACTTACAATGGAAGTGAATGGGGCCAATCTGTAAATGTTAAAGGAATATTCCGGGTTCAATACAAGTTAAGCTCAATTGACAGCATTTGTGGTATAATGTTGATTACCACAAAAATGTATTTTCTTTAAAAAAAAAGCAAAAATCGAGGTTACAGTGAGGCACTTATAATGGAAGTGAATGGGGCCAATTTTTGGAGGTTTAAAGGCAGAAATGTGAAGCTTATAATTTTATAAAAGCACTTACATTAATTCTTCTGTTAAAACTCATGTGTTATTTGAACTGTAAAGTTGTTTAAAATGTCATTTTAAAAGTCGTTTTAGGGTTTGTTGACATTACATCGTCATGGTAACAAAGTTGTAAAATTGGTTATAACTTTACACAGAAAAGTGATTTTATCTCACTAAAATCATGTTTACACACATATCCTTTATGTCTTGTGGTTATACTTTTGAAAAAGTGAGTATTTTAACGTTCCCCATTCACTTCCATTGAAAGTGCCTCACTGGAACCTCGATTTTTGCTTTTTTTAAAGAAAAGGAGGGGCGAAATTAATTAATTTTTGTGGTAATCAATATTGTGCCACAAATGCTGCCGACTGAGCTTAACTTGCATTGAACCCGAAATATTCCTTTAAAGTAATCACTGTTTCAAAAGTATAGCCACAATGTAAACAATGTGCCTGTAAACATTAAAATGTGACATACAGTTGACATATAGTAAAAGTAAAATTTATGTAAAATTAAAATAAAAAATGCAATAAATTTAACATGGATACAGCATGGATAAAATCTAGTCCTGATAATTTATTCATTAGAAGTGTGCACACTTAAGAAATGTTTATATTGAAATCACTGACTTTTCAAAGGAGTTTTCAAATTTGAGCAGAGTTTGAGACATTGTTGAAATCTCTTCTGAAACTATAGAAGAGACGTGTGAGATTACTAAAGAAGCCAGAGACTGTCTATTTGATCTCCATTTCATTTCATTGCTGTTTAGGAGAAATCATTGGAAATATTAAAAAGATTTGACTTGTTATTATTCTTTCGATCAGAGTCTTGCTAAATATCATTTGATAACACATACTGGCCATCTCATCCCTTTAGAAGAGCATTGTATTATCGTGTAGCCAGCCTCTGTTTGTTATGTTGGCCGGACAACAAAATATAAGGTGAAGGTGAATGACAGGAAGAGAGAGAGGAAGTGTGGGAGGAAAATTGCAATGTTTCAGAGTACAGAACACAAGTGCCTGGAGTTGTTGGACCCACAAGACTTCATGACCTAAGTCCTTATGGACAGACTCAACTCTACTATTAGACAACAAACACATACCGATTTCATGCCTTAGCATCCCCTCCAGCCACTGTTCTCTAGCAGTAGAGATGTTAATGGTGAGTGTAGGTCTGCTGTTCACCACAGTCATTGAAGCTCTGGACAGGAGGTCATCAGTAAGTTGAACAACAATCTGTGGAGAAAGACTAATTTTACAGTATGCTGGCTATGTTGAGTGACAGCATCGCAGAAGCTTGTGATCATGTGTTAACATGCAATAAATTAAACTCTTCATTGATGTCTATTGATTCTGTGGCTCCAAAAAATATTTAGACACATGAAGCACACTTAAATGTATAAATGTCACTACATTAGATAACAAAATGTCAAACAAACTGGCATCTGCAAATCAAGAAACTTTTCAGAACTAACTTTTCTGAGCCATTTCTGTAGTTACTTTTTACCAGCTGTGTCTATTTACATTGGCGGCCAAACGTTTGGAATAATGTACAGATTTTGCTTTTTCAGAAGGAAACTGGTACTTTTATTCAACAAAGTGGCATTCAGCTGATCACAATGTGTAGTCAGGACATTACTGATGTAAAAAACAGCACCATCACTATTTGAAAAAATCTAGACAGGCACCATTTCCAGCAGCCATCACTCCAACACCTTATCCTTGAGTAATCATGCTAAATTGCTAATTTGGTACTAGAAAATCACTTGCCATTATATCAAACACAGCTGAAAGCTATTTGATTCATTAAATGAAGCTTAACATTGTCTTTGTGTTAAGTACATCAGAGAGGATAAGTACATCAGAGTCTCTAGTTTGACAAATAGACACCTCACATGTCCTCAGCTGACAGCTTCATTGAATTCTACCCGCTCAACACCAGTTTCATGTACAACAGTAAAGAGAAGACTCAGGGGTGCAGGCCTTATGGGAAGAATTGCAAAGAAAAAGACACTTCTGAAACAAAAACAAAAAGAAAAGGTTAGAGTGGGCAAAGAAACAGATATTGGACAACAGATAATTGGAAAAGAGTGTTATGGATCAGCGATGGGTGATACCACTTATTTTCTTTTCGATCCGATACCAATTACTTTTAGGCCAGTATTGCCGATATTGATACCAATACCTCTAATAAATTACGTTTTTATGAATTCTTTGGATAAAATTAGTAACTTAAATTATTACTTAATTTTTTTATATATTTATAGGCCTAAGCAGAAAATTATTAGGCTGCTTTGTTTAACCTTTTTAAATTAGTAAGTATAAGCAACATATAAAACCACAAGATTAACCACAGATATTATTATATGGCTACTATTACTAAAACCAAGTTACAATATGGTATTACAGTAATGCTGTAGCAAAACCATGGTTAATTTTATCAAAACCTTGGTTACTGCCCAAAAAAAACAAAAAAACATGGTTACTACAGTCGTGGTTACTAGTCATGGTTAATAAAATATTACTACAGTAAATCCATGGGTAGTTTTCATAAGGGTATCATTTATTAATGAGGATTAAAGATCATTATCAATGTTTTAACAACAATGAATTTAAATAAGTCCGTACAAATGGTCACAAATGCCCATTATAATACATGTCACGTCTAAGTTTGTCATTACTTGGTGTGAATAACTCCAGATGCTCATTACCTCAGGAAACACTGCTCCCTCTTTGAACGAGCACTATGACTGAAAGGGTGAGCATTGTCTGCTGGTGTATTTTAGCATTTCTACACGTCAAGATGAGCGGAAGTTAAAATTGTTCTGGTGCCATGCAACAATTCGCTAATATAATTATTTTTTTCCACTTCGAAGCTTATGAGATGCATTACTATTCATGTTATCTAAATAATAAGATCATTAGTTAAAAAAACTTCAGAATCAATATTTTTATGTGAGGATCGATATTCTTGATACCACATCAGTATCGGAAGTATCAATAATTTAGTATCGATCCGCCCATCCCTATTACGGATCTCAACCCCACTGAGCTTTTGTGGGATCAGCTAGACTGTAAGGTGTGTGAGAAGTGCCCGACAAGACAGCCACATCTATGGCAAGTGCTACAGGAAGTGTGGGGTGAAATGTCACCTGAGAATCTGGACAAACTGACAGCTAGAATGCCAAGGATCTGCAAAGCTGTCATTGCTGCACGTGGAGGATTATATGATGAGAACTCTTTGAAGTAGTTTAAGAAGTACTAAACATTTTCTTCAAATTGTAGTAATTTTTCATGTTATTAATGTCCTGACAATACATTGTGATCAGCTGAATGCTACTTTGCTGAATAAAAGTACCATCTGTACATTATTCCAAACTTTTGGCCACTAGTGTAAGTGGATGTCTGAAGTCAGTTCCCCTCAAATTCACACAGGTGTCCTAACAGAATAACCACAGGTATAGTTCAGCACATTATCTATGGACATGTTCCACAAATGCTTGCCATCCAGAATGTGTAAAAATAGTTTTTGTCTTAATTATAAACAGTATAACCATTGTTTTATCATTTCACCAAACCTGAAAATGTCTTGCTTGAAGTGTGTGCTTGTGCTATATTTCCTTTAAACAAATGCTACTTGGTTTGATATTTTGCTGTCTAATGCAATGACTTTTTTAATCGTATTTATGCCTGATTATGTGTTTTTTTTTTTTTTTTTTTTTGGTGAAATAACTCCCAGATGAAAAACTCTCAAAAGTCTAAAATATAAAAAAAACCTCAACTGCCGTGTTTCCACTACCCTGTAAGCCAGGGCTATCGACTGGTCAGCCAGGGCCAATAGCCTCGGACCTCGAGCCGTGAGACCAAAATCTATATGCATTCCCTCCATCGGGCCAGTAGCCTCGCAGCGTTGCCCTAAAATCCACCCTTAATATGCTGCCCTGGTGCCAAAGTCACACACCCCACCCATTTCACAAGCAAGAGGGAAGCTCAAGCTGAGGTATTAGACTCTGGAGACTAGCTAGCCCTCGTAATGAATATGGTGAAGACTGAAGCTGCTGTTTGTTTGCTTATTTTGGTCTTCGCTTGGTGGAAAGCAAAACCTGACTCAGTGAAACTCTGCCTTTGACATTGACCCCACATCAATACTTAGTTGGCCTTCTTTGGCCCAAAGGTAATCGGTGGGCCAAAGGCACTTGACAGTTGGCCACGAGGAAGACCCAAGGAGGCACGACGAAGCCCCAGAAGTGAAAGTGGGAACGCAAATGGCCCTGGCACGCACTAGCACGCCCTCATTTGGCCCGATAGTGGAATTGTGACTAATGATTTTTATTCCTTTTTGGCAGTACCTCAAGTTTCTGAGATATTCAAAGGGCAGTTAGATAACAGGATCTGGTACACACTGTGAATATGGAGGTACTTGTTTCTTTCTATCTGCATCTCTCTCCCGCTCTCACCTCTCCCGTGCATCCCTCCTTTTCCATGTACTTTTTGACATTGTACCAGATGCAGCTCTTGGTGAGGAGGTTTCCTCCTGTAGCCTGTTCAAACTTCTCATAGGAGCCGTATTTTTGCAGGGCCAACTCCATGATCCGTACAGCCTGAGACGAAAACAAACACACAAACATAAGCTTCAGTTGTTTTGATGCAACTTATAGAATAATTTAGTCAATATAAATTAACCCACCCTCAATGTTTAAATGTTTCTCTTTCTGTCCCAGAGGTCCTTCTATGAAACCTGTGCCATTTCCATTTAGAAAAGGTGATTTTACAGCAAAGTTTGTATACATTTTTACTGTTACATCAGACAGTGTAACAATTATCCAATTTTTTATAATCACTTGTCTGCTATAGAAAATCATGGTAAAAAACATAACATAAAGTGATCAAATAAGAGGAGAGATTTAAATGTCCTGGGTTGAATTTCTGAAAGGATGATTATGTCATTTTGACAGATTGATTTATAGAATAGTGCATTATTTTAATGCATCAAGTTAGTATTTGCACTAGGTGTAAATAGCACCTGCCACACAGCGCTGCTATTTGCGCTCCAATAGTCTGGTAGAAACACAGAAATTGTAGACAAATTGCACCACCCGATGTTGCTGCAGTGGTGTTGGGCGTAATGATGGTACTATTATTTTTCTACAAAATACTGTGGTGATACTATGGTTACTGTAGTAAAACCATGGTTAATTTTTGAACGGGAAGGTTAGGGTTAGGTTTAGGGGTTGGTGTAGGGTGTCTGTGGGACTCTAAATAAACACAATAATCACACTGCAGTGATGCCACTAGACTGTATATTAGTATTTAATTAGGGGTACAAATAGTATCTGCCACTATTTGCACTTAGTGCAAAGAAGATGCTTTTTGTTGCCATTTGCACATAGTAAAAACAGTATTTATCGCTATTTGCACTTATTGCTCTTTACACTATTAGTGCATATATCATCTATGGCTAGTGCTAATAGCCTGCCATATTTTAATAAGGGGGATTATGTTAGTTAAAGGTTTGATGCAGAATCTGGTGAAAAACTCAATAATAGGTGAAACTCAATGATATTCAGACCCTCAATTGTTATGTGATGAATGCATAGACGTCAGTGAGTCATTAGGACAGGGGCTCCATGCAGAGTCTTGATTCATGAGGCTTGGTTTGTGGTGCATTAGAAAAAGCCTTAAGGCAATCCACAGCGCGGTCAGTCTGAAATAATCAATTTAATGGTCTGCAATCATTGTATTCTTCCTCTACTTCAAAACACACAACCCTAACACAGCCAATATCAGAGGTGTATAGTAATAAAGTACAATTAATTGAGCTGTTTAAGTAGTTTGAGCAGCTTTTGAAAACAATTATCTTTTCTTCATCACTTTGAAAAAGCACCAGCCGCTACTGATCTCAAGGTGATTTTAAGTAGATTAAAATAGAGTATGAAGTCAGTTCCCCTATCAGAGTAACCACAGATGTAGTTCATCAATTGGCAATGCATTGGCCAAGCTTTCATTTGTGCTTGTTTCTGGCCTAAGAATACAAATTGAGATGGAGCCTGGGTTTCCAACTTTGGCAGCAGAGTAGATGTCATATATGGTTGAATATGCTTGTGTCTAAGTAACAACGGATGCTGTATTTGTGGGTTACAGAAAACAAAAAAGTCCTCATCAATAGAAGAAGGGCCCTTTAAATTATGTGAGAGTATGGGCACCTACCTGCGTGAGGAAGCGATCTGAAGCTTTGCTGTGCTTTGCCAGCACTTGTGGAGGGACAGGATTGCTGTACTCAAACTGAGGGTTGTAGTTAAAGTACGATTTGAAAAATCTGTCCCTCTCCTTCTCCACATTAGACGGCTTTATGGCAGTGAGGATGCACAACTTTTTGATTGAGTTCTCACCATCACGACCAGCGAGACATGCTCTGGACAGCTGGGGCAGTTTTGTGCCTGGGGAACCAGCTGGGAAGCTGTTTTTGGGTCTGGGGCAGGGGGAAAGACGAATGCTGCCCAGCACACTGATGCTGTTCATTTGCCTGGAACTGCTGGTGGAGAAGCAGGAAAAGACTGATTGATCGTGCCTGGTGTCTCTGCAACTAACGGTCAGCTCACTCAACGTGAGAGGTGCAAGGGTTGGCTGGGGTCTGGTGCGATGTGTTGCTGTCGAGACTCTTTGCGCTCTTTTGGTGCACCTGTGAAGGGAGTACTTAGGGTTCTTCTGTTCATCTGCTTCTTTCTGAAGCAGAATGTTATAGCTTCTGATGCCCGTGTTAAACAGATCCTTCAGAACGCCAGAGGACACGCGCTCCAGCCGCACCTGACTGAGGCTCACAGGTTTCTCCATTGGGCTTAATACACACCTCTTAGATGTTTCCAGTTCCGGCCAATAGAGCTGTTCTGAAAAAAATTACACATACGAAGGGATGCTTCAATGGTCTACTCAGGTCTTTCGATGAATCTCTGGTATTTTTCATTGCATAAAGGAGATGAAGCCTATTCTTAGGACTATTGATATTTTAAAGCATTGTTTTCAAGACAATGTGTCCAGATGTTTTACTTTTGAGTTTGTTTTTAATTCTCATTGATCTCAATTATTCTATTTAAAGGCATGTTCCAGGTTCAACAGAAGTTAAAGGTGGTGTAAGCGATTTTAGCCATTCTGGAACTTCCACGAGACAGAGTTGTTGATTTTCTAAAACACCGCACTCCAAAGATAGCGTTGAGACCGTCACCTTCTCATTGTTTTCAAACACAACTGTAGCAAAATAGTGCTCTCAGCTGACAACTGTTATGAATCTGAAGATGGCATTAAACCTGAATGATCAGCTTCAACTACTACACTAAGAACATGCAAAATGATTGACAGGCAGAAAGTACATCAAAGTCTTCAGATTCGCTTATCAAAGAATGTGTCTGTGGCCCACAACCACATTTTAGTTTGCTAGTTTACACAGTCTAGTTCTGTCACAGTGACCAGTGAGATATCTCAGGACACTTATTTCATTAACATTTTCTGCACTATTTCATAAAAAATAAAAATAAAATAGCTTATAGCACCTTTAATCTCAATCGTACAGAGACCCTTCGAGAGTTAGAGGACAGGGCGGCATCAGAATTTTTTCTGAAATAATTTTGCTTGCCCTGACAATAAGTTTGGTGTTCCTTCGTAATAAATGTACTATTGTTTTACTACAGTAACCATATTTTAATCATGATAATCGTAATGAAACCATAGTGATAATACAGGAAAATGAAAACTATTGCAAAAAATTTAAATAAAATTTTTTTAAAAAATCATAATGTTGTGGTTATTATGGTTTTACTTTACAAATACCATAGTTTAACTATGTTTTAGTAATATTGTAGAATGTAGTAACCATAGTTCAGGAAATCATGATTTTACTACAGATTAAGCATAATTAATCTTGTGGTTACTATGGTTTTACTACATATTTGTAGTAAAACCATAACAGCCTCAAAATCATGATTATTACTATGGTTTCACTACAAATATCAATGTTAAAATATGGTTACTGTAATACCATGGTAAATTTATTGTGAGGAAATGCAAAACTATTCAAGAAAAGAAATTCCTGCCCTGTCCTCTGAGACACTCGAAAGCATTTGCGGTATAATGTTGATTACAGCAAAAAAATAATTTCTACTTATTTTTACTTAATAAAAAAATAAAAAAAAATAAATAAAATCTTGGTTACAGTGAGGCACTTACAATGGAAGTGAATGGGGCCAATCTGAAATGTGTAAAATACTCACTTTGAGTACAATTTTATCCAGTATTACAACTTTGTTGCTATGATGACTTAACACCATTAAAGCCTGTGATTCTGTGGTCATCAACATTATGCCACAAATACTGTTGACTGAGCTTAACTTGTACTGAACCTGAAACTTTCCTTTAAATCAGCATAAATTAAAGGCAGTACAACAACAACTTAAACACATCTTTACTTTTTTGCATTAAAGTAATGGGAATTGGGGGGAAATGTGCTTAATTTTCATGAAAATAACGTCACAATGACAAAAAATGATAATAATAAAAAATAAATATATATATATATATATATATATATATATATATATATATATATATATATATATATAAGACAGTGCTTGTCCTTAAAATAGCTTTAATTTTCTTAAATAATTTGTAAGAAATGTTTTTCTTAATTTTATTGTATTTTTATTTATTTTTGTATTATATAAAATAAATATGGCATGTTTTTAAAGACTTCACAAGATTCCCATGTAGTGTTTTGTGCTGTTTGCCAATGAGGTACTATAGAACTATAGCTGGAATGGGTTAACATATGTCCAAATTTCTTGTGATGAAAAAATGAAATTAGCTACAATTACAAGTAGTGTCTGAAAGCTAAGTACAGTGATTCCAACCCTTGACAAAACAGGTATTCCTCAAATTTAGAACAGCTTATAATTATGCTTATTGCACCACTAATGGAATATATTATGGAAGGTATGGCAAATATCTCCCTTTTTTAGGTAAAATATATTAGGATGGGTTATGATAGCGCAGGTACACCAGGTGGTATTTCAAGACAAGGAAATACAGCTTGTCTTAAACTTGAGACTCAGCCCTGATGTTGTCAGTTGTTGTGTCCTCATTTCCCAGGAAACAAAATCTCCTTAGCCCATTTAACCCAGACTCCTGCAAAAGACAAGAAATAGATCTGGACAGCAGTGAAATGAAGCTTGTTTTAAGCTTGTAGCTCTTTCACTGTCTAGTGAGCTGACTTCACAGGCCAGGATATTCCTATTAGAAAGCAAAACAAAACGACTCAGAACAAAGCATGACACCTCAGACTCATTGCTTGTAATTAGCATTCATCCTGCTGGCTTTTGTAATTGCTATTTATTTGTTCCTACATCATTTCAGGAGGATGGACCAAGGACGCATGTAAGTATTAATGTTAGGTCATGCAGCTCTCCAGTTCTCCATCACGTGGCACACAACAGCAGTATCAGTCCATGTGCCTCTGCTAAATGAGTCCATGCCTCATAGCAGAACAGCTCTGACAGGTGCAGTGAACTAGAAGGACCTCAGCATCAGAGAGCTGAACTATAGTCTAGAAGCACATAAAACTGTCTGTGCATGTTTAGATCTTTAAGAGTGCACTGACAGTAATGCATTATAATGTAAAATACAGCGGGCTCAAATGTATTTGGAAGATTAAGCTGCACTCAAAATGTATCAGAGTGCCATCGGCAAACAAATGATGCATTTACTTGTACCTAATAGGTGGATGTTCTAGCTGAGTAACTGCTAATGTTTGACAACCACAAAGTGTCCAAATACTTTTGTCATAATTTTTAACAGTTCATCTATTGTTTTAGCCTTTATTGTATACATTAAAACCTAACAAACGTCTTCATGTGAAATATTTAGGTTGAAAAGTGTGCTTGTGCTATTTTCCTTTAAAATAAATGGCACGAGTTGATTTTGTTATATTATGCAAAAACATTAAGACATTTTTAAGTGTGACTTAAGTGTCTGTATACTTTGTGAGGGACACTGTATTGTTTTAATGCATTCACAAGCAGGCTTTCACAAAAAAGTATTACCATGTTCTTTGGTATTCATGTGAATACCATAGTGCATAAATATGGTGATCTTTCAGTACCATGGTATCACCATCTGATGCCATCACATATACTGCCACAGTATTGTTTGTAATAGTATTAATAATGACAGATCAATTTAATGAACTGTGCACTTTCTTATAGCTCCCTAAAACTGTTTGGCATTATTTTTCGCAATCCAAGATACAGATAACATCAGGATAGGTTGACACAGACTCACCTGTAACTTGAATAGATTCAAGCATCGTCTCCCTCGCGCTGTGGAGCCTCAACTTTTCACCCGAAACCAATAAAGCGAACAAACAAAACACAGCAAATATCTAGTCATGCAGTTATAATATCTGGCACACAGGACGAGCAGTGCAGATCAATGCTGTTATTTGCAAATCTCCTCATGTGTGAGTCTACCGCGCGCTGTCTCTGAACGAGCCGCTGCTTCGGTCTGGAAGCTGGAGCAAGCGCTCAGCGCGTTGCCATGGTGCAATGTTAACGTCAACGTCACCTCGAAAAATACGTCAGTTCCGTTTCACATACAAGCCGAACTGTTTCCCTCCTGGACGAACAAGAGAACCCAATTCGAAGGAAGCGACGTCGTTTTAAAATGAGTGCGTTGAGGGTGACGTCACGGAAGGCTGTCAATCTCTGGCGGACGTCACATCTTGTTAGCTGTCTCTGTTGTAATATGTTTATAATATGGAAACCACACCCACGATTCGTTTTAACCAATCATCAACGTTCTTCGCCCAGCCGAGTTCTCATCGGTTAAGAATTTCAGAGATGTGCGCGAGAAGGAGAAATGTCACCAAACGAACACCTTGGCAGAACAAAAACATTACTTTAGGCGAACTAAAAGAATAAATGAGCCTTTACTTGTCTTATTTTATAAAAATGTAAATAATCTTTTGATTGATATACACCTTTTGTATTTATGTAATAATTATATTCGATATATTTAATATATTATAAATAGTATTATTGTTATTTATTGTAACTATACAACAAAAATATTATTTTTAATTGTAAATGTATAAGAACACATTTCTATTTTTTTCTTTATTAAAATTCTTCTCTTATTTTGATATTAGGCTTTTTAATAACGTGTACAGTCTCTTAAACAAGCAGTAATGCAAATAATAACAAACTTTAAAGGCATTATGGCCTATTTATCTTCTGACCAAGAATTAATTTATTTTTTTCTGTAACACCTGAAATGTTCGTAATTCGTCATTTTGTTGTAGTTGATGTCATATGTTATTACAAGGTATATCCACCTGTGTATTTTCTCTCTCTCTCTCTCTGTGTCTCTCTGTCTCTCTCTCTCTCTCTCTGTCTCTCTCTGTCTCTCTCTCTCTGTGTCTCTCTGTCTCTCTCTCTGTCTCTCTCTCTCTCTCTCTCTCTCTGTCTCTCTCTCTCTCTGTCTCTCTCTCTCTGTCTCTCTCTGTCTGTCTCTCTCTCTCTCTCGCTCTCTCTCTCTCTGTCTCTCTCTGTGTATTTCTGGATGCACGTACTGTTTCTTAACGTAATAATAAAAGGAGTACTGCAGTGGAATCTTCCATACTGATTATGACAATGGCATAGCTCCATATTATCCAAAGGACAAGGTCAAGGAATTGTGTATGCCTGTGTCTGTGGCAAGTACAACAGATTTCTGGTCATTTTACTTTTCTTAAAGGTGCACTCAATAATTTTTTCCTCATTAAAAAAGTTTGACTGCTACAGGCATGAATTGTAATTTTGCAATATATGTCCTGTTATTTGACACTTTCACTCATTGAATAAAGTAATCATGACGGACTGTGAATACTAAATGTCTACAATTACATCTGAAACTGAAAACTAATTATTTTAAATGATGCTGCAACCAAGCCGCTAGGTGTCAGTGTAAGTCCAAGATGACACAAAGACAAAAGTTACTGACTGCACCTTTCAAATTAACCAAATAATCTACATTGATTATATAAATAGCGTATCTTCCGTGATAGAAGATGACTGCTGAGAAACAGGAATAGGCTGCTAATAGACCATCTGCTCATCATCATATCTGTTAAATAGCACATCTTCAAACAGACCTCACACCACAATAATTATTCCAGCTCAAACACACTATATACTCTCATGAAGCATGCATTTACCACTATGCTCTGATTTCCATTAAAACCTCACACAGGTCTCTCAGCACTTTACACCCCTCTAGTGGAGATATTGGACAGAGCATTTAAAGAGATAGTCCACCCAAAAATAAAAATTCTCTCACCCTCTCATTCTACTCTCCCTCATCCCATCCCAGATACGACTTTCTTCTGCAAACACAAAAGAAGATTTTTTATCCATACGACTCCATCGGTTTAATGTCTTCAGAAGTGATAAAATAGGAGTGGATGACAAACAGATCAATATTTAAGTCCTTTTCTTACAATAAATCTCCACTTTTACTTTCCACACCTATTTTATCTAAGTGTTACTGGAGTCTTATGGATTACTTTTATGCTGCCTTTGTGCTTTTTGAAGATTCAAAGGCCTGGTCACCGTTCACTTGCACTGAATGGACCTACAGAGCTGAAATATTCTTCTAAAAATCTTCATTTGTGTTAAGTAGAAGAAAGTCATACACATCTGGGATGGCATGAGGGTGAGTAAATGATATCAGGATTTTCATTTTTTAACTATCCCTTTAAAGCTTGGTAAGACACACCAATGAAGGGTTGAATTATGTTCACCTTTTGCTGCAAACAATTCTTGTGCATGTTAATTGTCTTGTAATGTTAGATTTGAGATGACCCATTTACATTTATTCACTTGGCAGATGCTTTAATCCAAAGTGACATACTGTGCATTAGAGGTAGATATGTTGTGTTTTCCCCAAGAATATGCTAAATGCATTGCATATGCAAGGGGAAAAGTCATTATCAAATATTATTAATCCTTTTGTTAGAATGCCGACTGTAGACAGAGCTCTGTTGATACAGGTGTGTGAACCTTGAGTGATTAGTAGAAACACTGACTTTAACATGTTTTAAGCATACATTCACACTATACCACCAGAGATAGCGTCGAAATGACATTTATCTGTTAGGGTTGTTCATGCAAAAAAAGGAACATATTAGTGGAACTAGACAAGAGTAAATATGATTTTTGGAAGGTCATGTATATGGTGTTTTTCTTTTCCAAATTCAAGTACTACTTCTGGTAGTCCACAAAAAAAGCTTTAGCTTTTACATAGTTTACACCAGGAAAGCACTGTAAACACGTGGTCTTAAGGCCAAAATTGTATTTTAATATTAATAGAAAAAGAAGTTATTACAATATTTTTTCAAATATCTTTCAAGACATTCATGTGACCACCCCCCCCCCCCCAAAAAAAAACAATTACATGGTGCGAAGTAACGTCAGTTTGCTCAATAAAAATTCTAAAACATAATAAAAATACAATTAAAAGTAATGACATTTATCGAACATTAAAGTCAGGAACAAGTTGTCAACATAAAACATTTTAACACCATCTGATCAAATGTCCTTGGGTTACAGTTCACGGTTCTTTGAGTTCAGCTAGATGTTGGATCAATTTCAGTCTCTTTTTTTTTTCCTCCCAAAGATTAACAGCAAGTACTAGGTTTGTCATTAAAAATACGAGCCAAAAAAACAAAACAAAAAACAGTACATAATGTACAATCTCTTCAGCAGAACATAAACACATTATGATAGTTTACAATGGTCTATTCACTTCCACTGATCAAAACTGTTGCATGTTCGAAGTGAACCAGGCTATTTTTGTCATAAATTCTAGCGAGGCTTTATTTTGGTATGATATCAAGGTTTTTCAGATGCAAACATACATGGGATGGATATACGAATTTGAAGTGTAAATGCCTTGAGGGGTTGATGTCTGAATGTTCAAGAGAAAACCGGGTACATTGTATTGTATTGTCTGTGTAACTTGTCAATCAATCTATGATCTGCAGATCTTTGGGGATCCTGTTCTCCTCATTAGCTCAGCTGTGGTTACTCCATACTCTCAGGGTCTGCTTGGGCCATATATGCATCCAGCTCAGCATCCAGATGGCCTTTTGTCTTGGACATGTAAGCATCAAGCTGGTTGTCCAACTGTTCACGTGTGACAACAGGACGACCTGCTCCTCTGCCTCTACCGCGTCCCCGACCCCTTCCAGCAAACCCTCCACGACCTCTCAGACCTCCACGACCTAGGAGAGATAATATATTTTCAGTCATTTTAGAGACGAACAAAGCAAGAAAATTTGTATTCAGATTTGATTATTTCAATGTAAATGCAGATCAGCAGTAGTAAGTTGTAGTGCTGGGCGATTAATAAAATGTTATTTTCAATTACGATTTTGGCTTCCAACAATTATGAAAACAAGATAATCGAGATGAAACGATTATTGTGCCGCATTCCGTTTCGCAATGAAAACACCCCGGCATTATATCTTTAAAGCATCCTTTATTAAAGTTCAAATAATAAGGAAAAAGATGAGTTAAAGATGGATCGAAGTGAAACTACTCTAAAGAGAGAGTAGTTTTAACCCATTATACACTGCAACAAAATACATTTTTGATTAGTCTTTTTTGGCTTGTTTTCTAAAATAATATCTAAAACTCTTTTAAAACAACGTACATTTACTTTAGGAGCTATACTGCAGAAGAAAACGGCTGGGTAGCTCAGTGGTAAAGACGCTGGCTACCACCCCTGGAGTTCACTAGTTCGAATCCCAGGGTGTGCTGAGTGACTCCAGCCAGGTCTCCTAAGCAACCAAATTGGCCCGGTTGCTAGGGAGAGGTGCGTGGGGAGTTGAGCGTGGTTGCCGCGGTGGATGGCGTGAATCCTCCACACGCGCTATGTCTCCGTGGCAATGTGCTCAACAAGCCACGTGATAAGATGCGCGGGTTGATGGTCTCAGGAGGCAACTGGGATTCATCCTCCGCCAACCGGATTGAGGCGAATCACCACGCTACCAAGAGGACTTAAAAGCGCACTGGGAATTGGGCATTCCAAATTGGGTGAAAAAAATTAAAATAAAAAATGGTACGTGTTCAGAGTTAAAACTTTCAAATTTTCATAATGGGACTGTACTGGTCAGGCTGTGGTTTATAATTGTTTTTTTTTACCTCTACCTCTTCCTCCAAGTGCTGCGCGTGCTGCTCCCCGGCCAATCATAGCAGCTCCTCGTCCTGGGCCTCCTCCGCGCTGACGCATACCTCGACGGAGTCCTACACGCCCAGGACCACCCCTACCCCGCATCTGACCAGCACCTAACAAAAAAATAAATACTTGTTTTCACAAACATCTCTGTTGAATGATGTAATCTAGTACTGTCCAGTGTTTCCTCTATATGCATTTTGCAGCGGCGCTGCGCCACTGCTGAATTATGAGCGCAGCTGTTGGGATTTCACATGGTTGATATAATATTCTTGATGCAACATAATGCTTGCCAGCCTTAGTCAGTTGTGTGCTTTGTACAATGTGAAAGAGACCCAACCACACACACACGCACTCACAGTGATGTCACCGCATAACACACGTGTCAAACTTGCTTCATTTCAAGTGGATGCTAGCTAATTTCTGAAGCGTAGGATGGCAGGGGATAGCACTTTCCTTGTGAATACAAATGAGCCTTCCCCTGTCATCTGTATGTTTTGGAGCATATTTTGCTCGCTTCAAAAGCAGAATGAAACAGCGCTACACGGGTCAATTATCAACACGGATTAATCATAGCAGCACGAAGGCAGAGCAAGTGTGGGAATTCACGGACTAGTCTCAACCGAACAGACTACTTTAAATGTGCTTGTGAACCAGTGAGATTTGCAGTGGAGATTGTGAAACCCATTTGAATGTGGTACAGGATTGTCTGTTGCAAATCTCCAAATCTCTCGGTGAAGAAACTAGCTTAAAACAAACAGCCCCCACATTCTAAACGGCACTGACAAAGAAAACAGGAGAAAACAAATTAGAAGGCTGTTCAATTCACAGATCACAACGCTTACAAAAATGTACCATAGATTTACTGTAGTAACACTAACTGTACTGTATTACCTATAGTAGTTGTGCCAGAAAAACCTTCTAAATGTATTTAGACTGCTGTTTTTTCATTACAAAAATGCCATAGTTCTTTATATAGAAGCCATAGTTACTAATCATGTTAGTGAGGAGCCATGCATGGTTTTACCTATAGTTACCATGAACTATTACAAATATCATTGTTAAAACTAGGAATTCTATGGAAGGACTATGGTGCATTTTCATAATTATGGACCAAGCTATCAGTTTCCCATCTGTGTAAAATCTGTTATCTTGTAATGCCTCTGATTGTAGGAAAATGTAAGTTGTTTTGTTTGCCTTCATAAATTCCAAGAGTTGACTGTAGTTTAATTAGTAGGAGCCTGATGAAAGGAATCGTTAAAGAAGACCCAACTTAGTCACACTCTCAGAATATTTCAATTTTAGCCATATAAAAATTAGGTGTTAATTTTTTTCCACAGATGTTAATTTCATAATTTTCATCTGCATCCCAACCTCAAAAGCAGTGCTGTACTGTCAAATGTGCATTTCAATGCACATTACATGTTATATTATTTGCATGGGTGCTACCAAAAACAGGTGCTGGTGCCACATTTTCAAAGGGCCCTTTGAGGGCACAAATAAACCCTGATGTGGCCCAGGCTGAAATTGAGTTTGACACCCCTATTTTAAACTATTCTTTGACCAACATTCTTTGGTCCAGCGTTGCGGTCTTGTGGATGCGCACATAACAGCACCACTGCTGAAAAAAATCCTAGGGGAAACACTGCTGTCTACTTTCTATTGAAATAAAATTCTAGGTTCAAACCAAGTTAAGCTCGATCAAAAACCTCGGTAGAATATATAGCAGATTTTTATATATCAAATGTAGAAATGTACTAATATAGAACAGCCTGGGCTTTGTGTGTGACTCAGGAGAGGGCATATGAGGTTACTAGAAGTGTGGACTTTATGTGACCCAGAAGAAGGCATCTGAGGACACTGAATGTGCTGATGCTGCAAGAATCGCTCCGTGTCCTTGGCTGAAGCAGAGAATAATGGTACCAAGACATGAGAAAACTCTGGGAGAGCACAGCAATGCATACTTTCATGATAAAATAATTTAACTAAAAACCAGGTTCCCACCATTGAAAAGAGGTCAAAGGTTCTGTGAAATAATGGTGGGAAACAGAATCCATTTAATAAAAATATAAATGCTAGATATCAAACTGCATAAAACAGGAGGGTTTTGACCGAGACAGTCAGATCTCAGCTGACATCTCGGGTTTGCTGGTATGTTCAATAAACTCTAACATTTGACACCTGGAACTCCTGACTTCGAGAGTTCTCTTATAGAGAGGGGAGAAAAATCTTCCACGCTCCACAAGACATGCTGTCAATCACAACAGAAAATTGACTCATACCAGATTTAAAAAATAAAATAAAAATGGTAGAAACAAGAATGCACTTACAAAGGAATTAGTTAGCAAGAGAGCATAGGGCAGCAGTGGAGTTTTCTGATGGGGAAAAAATAAATAAAAAAATAAAACAATTCCCTGACCACTTTGAGTACATTATTTGCAATGTTTCACAGGGAGGAGTAATTCATTCAATACCACAGTCTTACATCTTAGTCTCTCCTTTTGATTCTCAAATATGTTTTTGCGTTTAATCAAATGCTTTGATTTATCTCAGAGCTCGTTGGTTGGGTTCAATGCTTCAAATGTAAAAAACAAAAATACTTCCAGAATCCAGGGCGCTGAAAAGGGGGTGGTCACGGAGTGATAACTATTAAGGTAGGGGAGCATCAATCGAAATCGTCCGATTTTCGTCTTAAATCCGTGATCGGCGATCGTGCCTAGATTTAGGGCCAATCTTTTTTGCAGCACATAGGAATCACACATACAATGCTACTCTAATGAATGAGCGCTTGCTCAGCCCTTGAAATATGGCCTTTGGAGGGTGAATTGTTGGCAATTCTAAGTATTAACGAATTTAAACTTTCAGACATTATATAATTCACATGAATATGCCGTTTTGTTTTTTTATGTGTAAGAATTACACATGTATGAATATTAAATTACCCATTTTCTAGAGTTAATACGGTAGTAAATCTGACTTGCTGCACAGTGAGCAGGAAGAGGATAAAGAGACTGCAAATGGGTATAAAAACAAATTAAACAAACATGCATATACAAATCTGAGTATATGTGATGTAATGGGAGTCGTGACAATCAGACATTGTGTGGAGCGATAGACTGTTTGTGTGATCATGAGCACTTTCAGCTTCACTCCCTTTAAATGCTCACTCATGGTATCAATCAAACATGCTTGCTCTCAATATCTCATCAGTCACTCATCTGAGTGCTATTCTGTGAGGATCCCAATTTAAATCAGATTAATGTCGGTCATATTACCACTAATCACAGCAATTATATTTTAACCATAACGGCACCGTGTCTTCACGCATTTGCTTAATTAGTGATTTGTGTGGCAGCAAAACACCAAAAACAGTAAACAAATCATAGATATGATTTCTCACTGGAGCAGTTTTAGAGCTTGTAGTGGATATATTTTTCTTATTTTTGAATGCATTTCTGCTTTGTGTGATGCTCTCATGGTTTTTGGTTGCCAGTATGTCACAATGACCTTTTGATATTGACAACAGAACTATACATAACTGTTTTCAATACAAATAAATTTTAGCAATTCACAATTAATGTAATTTTGGTAACAATTAAAAGGTTTCATTTTTTATAACATTAATTAATGCATTAGGTATCATGAACAAACAATGAACAATTTTTTTACAGCATTTATTAATCATAATGTTAGTTAATAAAAATACAGTTGTTCATTGTTAGTTCATAGTTTATTAACTAATACAACTTTTGATTTTAAAAATGTATTAGTTTATGTTGTAACTAACAGCAAGTTCATTAGTTCATGTTATCTACAGTAATGTTGTTAAATAATGTTAACAAATGAAACCTTTTTGTAAAGTGTTACCGTAATTTTACTGTGTGGAGCATAAACATAACTTGCAAAAGTGTGGCATAAGGCACTTTAAGAAAAAAAATCGGTATCGGCTGATCTTAGTGTTAAAAAAAAAAAAAAAGAGATCGGTATCAACCTCAAATTTCCTGATCAGTGCACCACTAACTATTAAGATAACTTAATGCCACGACTTTAAATTTACAGCATAAAAGTCAAGAATAAAAGATTTATACCTTCATCTTACTAAATAGAATGATGAAACTTCTACTACTGAAAATAAAGTGTATATCATTACGTTTTTAATAGAGCTGTCAGAATTAACGTGTTAATGCATGCGATTAATTAAAAAAGTTTAACGCGTTACATTTTCTTAATCGCGATTAACACACTTATCATTATGACAGCATGAACACTGGTGTGAAGGTCATTACAGCGGCCATGAGGAGGATACCCCCGTGACTCTACCCTCCCTAGCAACTGGGCCAATTTGGTTGCTTAGGAGGCCTAGCTGGAGTCACTCAGCACGCCCTGGATTCGATCTCGCGAATCCAGGGGTGGTTGTCAGCGTCGATACTCGCTGAGCTACCCAGGCCCCCATTGCTACATATTGTTTTGTTTTCTTCCTAAGATGGGAATAAAAAAAAAAAGTATATAGTGTCAAATTTCAGCACTTTCAAAATCTGCTAAATCTTTTAATCATGATTGAAAAATTTAATTAACTGGCAGCACTAGTTTAAGCATTAAGTTCTGAAACGGCAGGACTGAAAGGACAAAAAAACAAAAACAAGTACAAGCCTCAATGCTCAATTTCATTTCAGCTCTAAAAATACTATCCCCTAATCATCTCAGCCCTTTTGGGGAAACAGTAAGAGCTCAGCTGTCTCTCTCCGTTGCCACCCAGAGGCTGCAAAACAGGTGCAGCAATTGAAAGTCTAGTAGCACACGACATGGCTACCAAAAGTCTCACTCTAATGCCATACACTGCTGATTTTGTAAAATGTTAGAAGGTGCTAAACTGAAGGACATTAACACTGTAAAGCATCAGTTGTACTGTAATGACTGACAACTCCACCTGAAGCTGAGATTCCTTTAAACATATGCTAATGAAATTTAAAGGTAGTTCACAAAAAAATTATAAAAGCATCCTAATTTACTCACCCTCATATTGTTCCAAACCCATATATAGGTTTGGAATAATGTGAAGGTTAAGGCCCAGATATACTTCGTATGAAATCGAAGAACGAACGGTATGACGTCATTTAGAACAAAATATGGCCAAATTTTGCATTCGAAACGTTAGTTCGTAACAGCTTGGGCGAACTTTTAGGAAAACTTCTAACCGGCTGCTAAACACTTTCTTACTGCCATTGGTCCATGTCATCAGTAGGTGTAACCTGAAGCTCCACCTACAACTCTGTTTACGTTTTCCAGACAGCATTCAAGATGCACAACTGCGTGCAGAGTTATTAGCGAGCTTGTGCAAATTTACCTACATCTGTATGATCGTTCACATAGAGACATTTTCCAAGACTATGTCATGCAATTTTCTTGTTTGTTTTCACTTTCACACTGCATCTGTTTCAGGTGACTCCTTTGATACAAGTCATTGGGAATTTATTTTTATTTTTTTGCCCAATGCATGTTTTGTGGTATTTGAGATGTCCTTGGCACAAACATTGTGGGACAAGTCACACACCAAAGTCTAAATTTAGGGGTTGGTTCAGAATACAAGTAATAGTATAAGCTATAGTAATACTGACGCTTGAAGAACCATTAGCAAGCAACAAAAGTAGTACTGTTGTAAAAAGACTATTAAGTCACCTCTAAGAGAAAGTCCTCCTCTCATAGCTCCACCTCTTGCTCTACCCCGGAATCCTCGTCCAGCTCCTCGCATTCCTCCGACAAAACCCCGCCCTCCGGCGCCACCACGCATCAACGAGCCGATGGGCCGACCCAATCTGGCCTGGATGTTGCTTTTCCCAAGTCGCTGCTTCAGGCTCTAGAGATGGATGATATATCAAGTCAGCTTACAGGAACAATCCTTTATTAAAGATATATCAAGAGTAACCAATTAAATTTTAGCTAACAAAATTTAGTTTCAGTAAATTGCAGAGCTGAACAGTGCACCCAAAATGAAACATTGTCAATTTGCACTTCTGCATATTCAAACTTTGTGTCACGATCAGTCGCAAAAACAAATAGTGTCTGGTGTCACCGATATCAAACCTGCCGTGTCTAAATGGAATGCTGTAATTGACATTTTTTATGATTATATAATTGCGACAGCTGTAATTGTAATCTCAGCCCTACCGCAGTACATTTTAAAAGTATCCCAAAAAAACTCAACCTGCAACTGTCATTTCAACTCGTGTCTGCATTTTCACACTAGCCCATCTGGGCATGAAAACCGCAAACCTGACAACATTGTATCTGGTTTGTGTACAGTGCTCTGTGCATGCCTCAAGCACGAGGAAGTATGCGAGCGAGCTTCTCTCATGAACGCACAAATGAGACTGCAGATGTGAAGCTTTATAGTGAATAAGAACCAAAATTTTGGTCTGTTTCTCACCCAAAGTGATCTTATCACTTTAGAAGAAATGGATTAAACCAGTGGTTCTCAACCAGGGGGTCGGGACCCACTGGGGGCCTCAGCAAAATTCTGGGGGGGCCTCATGATCTCTTAATATTATTTTAAATATGATAAATTATAATATTTTCTAATTATTATAATTCAATTTTCTGAAAATGCTAAAAACTTAACTCCCTTCAACAACTTGCTTTTTATGAAGAATATACAGTTCTAGACATTTCTGGAATCACAAGTTTTAAAGAAATATCTTATATAACAGCCTACATGGGGGGCCTTTGAATATTTTCTACATGGGGGGGGTATTGGAGTCAAAAAGGTTGAGAACCACAGGATTAAACCACTCGAGTCGTATAGATTACCTTTATTCTGCCTTCAAGGAGCTTGAAAGTTTTTTTATCCCATTGATTTACACTGAATGGACAAAATACACTTCAAAAAACATCCTTCAAAAAAATCGTTGCATTCCACAGAAGAAAGTCATACGAGTTGAGACAGCATTACACATCATCACAAGCGGTTCACTTCACTTCGCGTTCATATCAGCAGCGAATTGTAGTAGAGTTCACATGACCCGTACCCCAGACCACCTTTTCAAGTGGACTGCGGTTCGTGGGTGCACACCAGAGTTCAGAAAACAGTGTTCACATCATCTAAACTAACTGAACTTTGATGTCATTCAAACCCGGGTGCACACCAAAAGTGCTAGTGTTCTTAGTGGGCACCCTTCCTGGCAGGGCCCAGTACAACTTTCCTTTCTCACTGGGTTCCAGGGAAGTGCAAAGCAGGTAAACACACTGTCATTGTTACATTACCCAACACTTTAAGGAGCAGATTCTTGAGTCCTATCAAACTCCCTACCTGGCACAAATGTTTTAATCTTCAGTCCTAAACCCATCATTGCATATTTTATAACATAGGCTATACACCCATTTACTTGGTGTTTGGATATTCTGCAAATCATACATGCCATTTTTCATTTTGGGTTGAAACACCAAACATCTCATTATCTATTGTGATGTAGCCCTCAGTTGTTGTGCAATTTAACCATATACCTCACCTGAATGAGGTATCACCTCTGTGCACTTCCTTCTCTCTCTTACCTGTTTGTGTTGCAGGGCAGCCTGCACAGAGGGCCTGTTCTCCATCTGTTGAGCGAGGCGGCGGTTCCGTGCGCTGGCCATGTGCTGCTGCTGCATGCTAGCCCGGATGCTAGTCACAGTCGGCTGCTTGTTCTTCAGCATATTTGTGAAGCTTTTGGGACAGAACAGGAGGAGGAGGGAAGAAAGAAAGAGAGAGCAAAAGGGAGAGAGAGGGAGACAGAAGGAAAGGGGATACGAGGAAAGGAGGGTTCCAAATCAAATCATTTCACACAGCATGGACGCAGCTACAGCAGAACCTGTAGCAATTCAGTGAAAGCCCTTTTTTAGACCTCACATTCTTTTATATACTCTCTCTCGCTGTCCAGAGATATCCCAGCATATCAGCAGTTTTGTTTTAACTGAACCGAAGCCTTTAATGTGGGTTCAAGAATAGAGTGAGGAGAAAGACAGAGTGAAGAATTCAGAAGAAAGAAAATGACCAAGACTGAAGAGATAGGAAGACTTCTTTCAGAGTGATTGCCACTTACAGGCCACCATCAACCAGATGTGATGTCATCAGCCCGAGACAACACAAGGTGAGTTGGCCCTGGGCTAGAGGGGTATCCGGCTACCCAGCCACTTACAACCAAGACCGTGACCTGGTGTGTTGCTTCTGACAAGAAGGGAAGGGGGTTAGGGGACAGGTCACGTCTAGGTACAGACTGGGCACCTTATTTCATAGACAGCCAGAGAGAAATTCAGAAATGCAGAGGAGGAACAGAAAAAAGGTCTTCTAAGAGAGAGAGTGTGTTTGTGTGAGAGAGGGCAAGAAATATGGATGGCATTGTTGGTATACACACACACCATCCTGTATATGTCTACTCATTCCCATGACTGAGGAGGCTCTTCTGCAGCAAATTCAAGTGCAGTCAGCTTACCTCACCATCATTACCCTCTCACATTTTGGGTGTGCACTGCTTACACAAGATGTCTGCCACAACTTGCCAAAACTTGGCATACACGATTCTTATACTATAAGATCTTTCATGTAGACTCAGCAGTAAGATCAAGTAACCGCCACCATGTTGGGTAAGCGGAGCACACCAAGTGGGCAGTCTAGCGTCCATGTCAGGTCTGGTGTCTCCCCCTCATTGACCTTCATAGTACACGTGTCTTGAGGCTTGCCGCCTTAGTTATCTCTGTATGCTTTCTCCCCCCATTGGCCTTGAGATAATGCTGTCAGGATGCGTAGCGCCTCACCGCTCATTCAGGGACACCTTGGTGGTGCTTTTTAGCACGACTTTTTGAGAAGAAGGGGCACTCATGTTTCTTCAGACTTGTCGGGATCTCTCCTGTCGAGATAATAAAAAGGAGAAAATAAAATGGAAACAGACAATAGATAGAGAATGGCTTTATACAGAAGATATGACGTCACTAAAATTCGAACACCACAATGACTGTGTTTCAAAAGCTAGCAAGCTAGACAGCATTTTTGGGTAGGATCTCACTAGGTGTTGAAACACAACCATGTTGACACCTACATCAGGGTCAGACATGTACTTTTTATTTATTATAGGGCATTTATCTCACCCAGGATCAGGTTTTTGGGGCTTTTTTACCTTTGAGGGCATTTAAAAAAAAAAAAACTGTGTCTTCTGTTTATTTAAAAACTATAAATTTGGGGGGTCTGGGTAGCTCAGCCAGAAAAGACGCTGGCTACCACACCTGGAGTTGCAAGATCGAATCCAGGGTATGCTGAATGACTCCAGCCAGGTCTCCCAAGCAACCAAATTGGCCCGGTTGCTAGGGAGGGTAGAGTCACATGGGGTAACCTCCTCGTTGTCGCTATAATGTGGTTCGCTCTCAGTGGAGTGCATGGTGAGTTGTGCGTGGATGCCGCGGAGATTAGCATGAAGCCTCCACACGCGCTATGTCTCCGCAGCAACGCGCTCAAGCCACGTGATAAGATGTGCGGATTGATGGTCTCAGATGCAGAGGCAACTGAGGTTCGTCCTTCACCCCCTGGATTGAGGTGAGTCACTACGCCACCAGGAGGACTTATAGCACATTGTGAATTGGGCATGTCAAATCGGAAAAAAAAATTAATAATAATTATATATATATATATAAAATCAAGTTATTAAAATACATATCTAATCAACTGAGTAAGGCTGTTACCCATGAATTTAAATCAGCACCAACTCATATTTTGTGATATGTATTAGACCTAGAATAAAGTACTAGTAAATATATCAAAGTAAACAAGGTAATTCATTACAGAGGTTTTTTGTTTTGTTTTTGCCCCTACATTTTGAATTTCAGTGGCATTTTTGTCCCAAGCCCCCATTCATTTCTGAACATGGCCTACATTGTATTTGCTATAAACAGCATGTTTGTCCGGTTTTAATTTAACAAATATATTTAAGCAACAAGAAACCCCACATTAAACAACGACTAGGCTTTCGTATAACTCTTCACCACCTTTAATAAATCGGTAAGCTTTTATTTCACAGCAATTTACCGAAAAATATACTTCCAGTTTATATATTTACATGTATTACTTTTATTCAAAGCCACTATTTAACGACTATAGCATCATATTAATGTAAAAATAATCAAATATGAGTAATTCTTACCTGTATTTTCTCTGAATGACTGAGTCAGGGCAGATCTGTTTTCTGTGTAGCTATTACCAACTCAAAACTTCTCTATCTGACGCTCGGAAAATGTTACAACTATCACCCCTCTTCTATATATTTTCTGAAGTACTAAAACAAGACAAGATCCCCAATCTACTTAAATCCGCAGCTCCCTACCGTCCCATTCATCACAAAATGGTGCTAAGAGTTGTGCGAACTGGGAAAATGGAGCGCTGAAGTCCTGACGTCAAGTATCGCGAGATTTACGCGTGAACGGCTGTGAGTCAGTATCTACTCCCATTCTACTTGTAATTCGGTATTTATATACAACATTTCCATAGGGTTTTAATGAACTACTGCCAGGCCATTAACCAAACCAACCAGCTTCTAGGTGAATTACAAACTTTGAAATCATTAGTTGCATCAGTTTTCACGTGTTTACGTTATGTGATTAATCTGGCAGAGTGCACACTCTTTTAAAGTACTTTTTTACACTCTTGCTCTCACGCTTTCCAGCCTGGTCACTCAGGGCTGTTTCTGAGGCTCCTGTTGGTAACCCCACCCCCATCCCCAGATTTAATTTCTCCTATTGCGTTCAGAATCTGCATACACCTTTTGCATTCATGCACTGTAAAACATTTCAAGTTGGGTAAACTTAGAAACAAAAGTTCACCTGCTGCCTTAAAAACGTGAGTAAACTCAACTTGAAGATAACCTTTGTTTCAACTCAAATAGTTACGTTTTACAAGTTGTTTAGTTAATGATCATTTGTTGTTTCAACATGATACTCTGAGTTATAACAACTTACTGTTACATTATCAATTCAAGAAAACTCACTTTATCTTGTCAAATAAACATACAATTCCTCACTATTTCAACTCACACTTTCAAGTTAAGATAACTTAAACTATATTCATATCAACTGCCATTTTAAGTTAAGAGCACTAATGTTTTTAAATGGTTTCTTATATTTATTTCTCATCTTGACTAATAACAGCAAGTTTACCAGTTTCCTTGTTTGCACTGAGTGAACTTACAACTTATCTGCTCAAATATATATATATATATATATATATATATATATATATATATATATATATATATATATATATATATTTAACAAGAACAATGTTACACAAGCTTTAACACTGGCTTGCAATTCATTAGTAGGATGACAGGTTCTAATAAAGAATGGTTGTAAAAACATCCATTTCATCAAAATAATATCCAGGTTTCTCCAATGTTTAACAGAATTGGTGCAGTCACATTCACAGAGCACAGTTAATGTGCTGAAATTTTCAACACGCAAGAAAGTGGCAACTTTATTACATTTTATCAACACAAATTAGAAAACACAAACTCACCTCCTACCTTTGTGTTACTCAGCAGAAATTCAGCTACTCCAGCTCACTCAAAAAGGCGACAACTTCTCTGTATTTTCCACTCAGTATCACCCCTCCTCCTCCCCCATCCCCTTTTTCAACGTATAACTTACAGACATGAGTTAAATGAACATTGAAAACCCAGAAAAAACTCACAAGTAAACTTGAGTTAATTTTCTAAAATCATGACCATTGGAGTTCAAGATAAGAAACAAGTTAATAACTTAATGGGGCTATCATGTTTTACAGTGTGGGTCAGTTTTGACCTGGTGGAGTTTTAAGATTATAAAGCATTCATAATCCAATTGTTTTCATCAAAAACCATATTGTAGCTCATTGTTAACTTCTTATCTGTCCATACTTGTAAAAGGATCTATATTTTTGGCATGTTTACTGAAAAATATAAATGTTATTATGTAAGATGCCAGTTTTTTTTTTTTTTTTTTTTACAAATTCTTTAACATTTCAAAATATTCATTAACTACAGCTAAACCAGAGTGATGCTTGTGAAGATATATTTTTTTATCAAGGTGTGTATGAAATTTAATTTAAATATAACATTGCATTAAATTGATATCAATATTTCAAATGAGAATTTCAAGTAATTCTCCATTTAACCTCCATATTAATTAATTACTAATTACTGCTGAAAAACAACTCAGTAGTCAAACCTACGCAAACAAATATTTTTTTTCCAACCAAACAA
This sequence comes from Myxocyprinus asiaticus, assembly GCF_019703515.2. Classification (NCBI taxonomy): domain Eukaryota; kingdom Metazoa; phylum Chordata; class Actinopteri; order Cypriniformes; family Catostomidae; genus Myxocyprinus; species Myxocyprinus asiaticus. Next base: position 9,623,936 of record NC_059377.1, read on the forward strand.
CATCAAAACAACTATACAACACAACTTCACAGCAATGTTTTCAAAATGTATTCTTTTTATTGCATTGATTGCTGAATGTGTGATTATGCTGCCAGCTGGTTCATTATCAGATCAGTCTGTAGAGGGTGGCAGAGTAAAATGTGGACTTTTCTTCCTTCAACCCTTATTCAGACTACACCTCTCTTTACGCAGTTTTCCCTTTGATGTAGTTTATTTGTTATGTTTATTATATCTGTTTTGTCATTTCTGTGTGTGAGTGTGCGTGAGACTGTATGTGTATGTGTGTCCATGTCTGTAAACAAGATGCAGTCCCATTTTGAGACAAAAATAGTTTGTGTGAGTGTATGGGAAAGAGGATTAATGTAAGTAAAGTATTTTTAGGAAAAATCTAATTCATAAATGTGTGAAAATATCTACATAATGTCATCCACAGTTATTGCGAACGTAAAATATTTTTATAAAATTGGTTATATCTCTTAAATAATATAATCTAAAAAAAGAAAAAAAAAAAAAGAAAAAAAAAAGATTGTTAATTTTGGTAGTCTTGACAATGTCACAAAGTTTGGTTCCTGTACAAATAACAATGTGGTATTTAAAAATTATGATTTAACGCAATAGGAGGGTTAAGATTAGGAGGGTTTTCGCTCCTGTCCGTTACATATATATATATATATATATATATATATATATATATATATATATATATATATATATATATATATATATATATATAATGTCAGAGAATCTGTAATGTGCGCAGTGAGTGAGTTGCGCTAGTCAAATAAAAGCTCAAACTAAGCAAAGATGGCAGCGCTGGCAGTTGCGGAAACCCCATCAGGAAAAGATGCTCTCGCCGAGGGTTTGCTGGACCTCTTGAGACCAGCTGTACAGCAGATTGATTTACATGTGCATTCAGTCAGGTAGCATATTTTGGGAATAGTAACCTATGTGTATAACCCGTAAATGTTTAATTAGAAATAAGCGGTTCTGTGTGTTTGCTAGCATGCTACTGAATGTCAACATGACAGCAGTCTCGTGACTCCTCAATGCTTTGACTTACTAACAAATACCACGACAGTTGTCGCAATTCGTTTATTTGTATTCTTTTGCAGTTGCACGATTTATACTTTTGAGATATGAATCACAGTCGTGGCTTTAAAGACAACAACATCGTTTATTATATAATGTTATCATTTTTTCACAGAGAAAGCCAAGTGGAACTGAGAGAACACATAGACAATTTAGCATCTGGTAAGTTGGCAATGAATGTAGGCTAGAAGTGTAGAAGTAGAAGCTTAGTGTCATTTGTATTTACCATAACAGACAAAGAGATTAAGTTTTTAAAAATACTTTATAAAGATCATCTGTTCATTATAATGCGTTCAGATCCCATAAACTGTTATCTTAATTTCCACATTTAATTAAATGCTGTACTGCTCTAATGTCTGTCATTGTTGTCTATCCATAACCTCTTTGCAACTTTAATGAAAAATAATGAAATATATGTTAATGAAAAATATAATCTAAGAATAACCACTAGAGAACGTTCGGATAAGTTGTCACACTAAAACCTCCCTGCAATCTTCTGGAAACTTTAGTTTATGGTTATAAAAAATTAACCATAAAAATAACCATTAAAGAACGTTCTGTATAAGTTCATATTAGTTTGTTGTCACACTAAAGCCTCGCTGCAATGTTCTGGAAACATTAGTTCCCTTACGACTCAGTACACTCGACATTGCGTAGTAGAAACGCATATGGGGAGTGCCTTCTTACATGACCTATTTGAAACCTGGTGTGGTGTTTGAGCCCCGCCTGTTTTGGCGCCAAACTGTCCGCTATAAAAACATGTGCACAAACACCATTTCCTTTAAGACAGTGATCATCTATTGTCTAGAAGCCCTCTACCTTTGCCGTCGATATACACAAGTCAGCGGGCAGAATCTTTGCAGGAAGACTTTCCGCTCCCCTGCAGTACTCCGGCGAACATCACACCACCTCGCCGATTGACGCTTCGCTGGTGAACGGGCCTCAGCATCCTGATTCCCCAGAGTGCTTCGGCAGGGATTGTGTATCCTTACAAAGCAACTGTATATTGTGTGATATATTTATATTAATTTATATATTTATATATCTAAGAGTCACTTGCATGTTCGCATCTTTTTAAAGATGTCGTTCCATAAGTGTTCCTTGTGCGAGAGGCACATCCCTCCGTCAGATCAACATTAGAGGTGCATTTACTATCTGGGCCGCACCCATGCAGAGACAGCTTACTGCTTCAGCCATTCTAAAGTGTCTGTCTCAGTTCAAACTGGGGAGAACACTTCCACTGAAGCTGTTTCAGAAAGCATTGGGATTTATGGCTGCGGCATCCTCTTCAGTGCTGTCTGAAGCGCCGTGTGCCACGACGTGCTTGGCGCCAAGGGTGCATGTGCATCACTATATCCCACTGCTGTATAGCTGCTTTAGCACCATGGACAGCTCCTGCGTTTTACCAGCGACGTGTCGTGCTGGGGCAAGTTGTCATGCGGCGCCTAGAGCCTATCGGCCGTATTTCTAGCCTTAAAGGCTTTTCAGTCAAAAATAGCAAACTGGCATGTCCTGGTTCGCTCAGACAATAGACAGTTGTGGCATATATAAACCACCAAGGCGGAATTCAGGACAAGTTGTCAGGCGGAAAGTGGTGACCACGGATGCTTCCAACACAGGTTGGGGGCAGTGTGCAATGGACGCCCAACTTTTGGCACCTGTACAGGTGCGAGGAGGGCGTGGCACATCAGTCGCCTAGAGCTATCAGCTGTATTTCTAGCCTTAAAGGCTTTTCAGTCAGAAATAGCAAGCTGTCATGTCTGAGAAAACCAGGACAACATGACAGTTGTGGCATATATAAACTGCCAAGGCAGAATTCTCCTCTCCCTGAGAGCGACATATGTCCTAGGCCACCTGATTTACGGCGCGGACCTACTGTCATGCCAAGGGGTGATGCCAGGCGAATGGAGAATTCATCCTCAAACTGTACTGAGGATTTGAAAAATATTCGGCAAAGCCGTTTGCCTCAGTGGAGAATGCCCACTGTCCCCTCTGGTTCTCGAAGTCCCTTGCCATGCTGGGAACGGACGCATTGGCATGCAAATGGCAAGCAAAATGCAAATATGCATTTCCCCCGGTATGCCTGATTCACTCTGTCATATGCAAAGTCAGAGAGGACAAGGAAACTGTTCTATAAGTTGCGCCGAAATGGCCAAACCAGCCATGGTTTCCGGAAATGATGGAGATGCTGTGCAACTCGCATGGGAAATACAGCTGAGGAGGGATCTCCTCTCTCAGGCGCAAGGCACAATCTGGCATCCTCAGCCCCAGCTGTGGAACCTGCACACACCAGAACTGACGCGTTCAGTCATGAACTTCATTTTACAGGCCAGAGCACCGTCCACGAGACGCCTCTACTCGCTAAAATGGAAGGTGTTCACTGATTGGTGATCTTACATGGTAAGGACCCAGTAAACTGCCCCATACATAAAAATTATAATATTTCTTCAAGAGCGATTAGACGCAGGACTCACCCCTTCAGCGCTCAAAGTGTGTGTGGCAACTATATCAGCGTATCACGCACATGAAGCCAGCGCCTCTATAGGCAAGCATGATTTAATCATAAAGTTCCTTAAGGGAGCAAGGCGATTAAACCCACCTCGGCTGGCTACAGTCCCGACTTGGGACATAACTTTAGTCCTAAAAGCTCTCGCAGGGCCCCACTTCGAGCCTTTGGACTCTGTTGATTTGCGCATGCTCTCCATTAAGACCGCACTATTTCTGGCTCTGACCTCAGTAAAACAGGTAGGTGACCTGCATGCACAATTCATGTCTGGAGTTTGGCCACGTTCTTTCAAGAGCCACTGACAAACCCAGGAAAGGCTATGTACCCAAGGTCCTAACCACGTCCTTCAAAGCGCTGGTGGTTCACCTTCAGGCCTTCTTCCCTGCATTTAATTCAGATGAGGAACAATCATTGCATATGTTATGACCTGTGCGGGCACTACACACATACGTTGAGCATACACGCCAGTTCAGACTGTCTGATCAGCTCTTTATATGCTATGGAGGACACACAAAAGGAATGTCCATCTTCAAGCAAAGGCTTTCTCACTAGATTGTTGATGCAATTGCCCCGGCTAATGAGTCGCAGGGTAAGACTTGCCCAATTGGTGTTAAAGCACACTCAACTAGAGGCATGGCCTCCTCATGGTCATGGACAAATGGTGTGTCCTTACAAGACATGTTTTGCAGCAGGATGGTCCTCTCAAAACACATTTGCAAGGTTTTACAACCTAGACATAATGTCTCTTTCTTCACAAGTCCTCTCTGTTAGAGCACTTACTATTCATTGCCAAATATATATATAATATATATATATATACTTTATGCCCTTCCTTTTAAGTACGGGCTGCCCATCATTTACACAACCGCCTACATTCAGGCCGTTATAATTTACCATAAAGTCACAAGCACTTTCATGATAAATAAACTCCCTTCCCGACTGGGTTCATAAGGAGTTAATTCATACTATATGACTTTAGCTCATATATTCTTTATGAGTGCTCTCCTCCTGACCAACACGAGGATCACTCACTGCGGCATACTCGTGTCGGTCGCTGTCCCACAAGACGGTGGCGCCATGTTCCCTCTCTGGGAAGTTATGTCATGTAGTGCGGCGTGATGGGATTCTGTTCCCCATATGCGTTACTACGCAATGTCGAGTGTACTGAGTCGTAAGGGAACGTCTCGGTTACGCATGTAACCTTGGTTCCCTGAGACAAAGGGAACGAGACATTGCGAATGCTAGCCGCACTACAAGACTCAGAGTTCTTGAGGCATGAGCGATGTGCTCCTTGTTCTCAGTCAGAAATTCTGAGGAAATGGTGTTTGTGCACCTGTTTTTATAGTGGACAGTTTCACGCCAAAACAGGTGGGGCTCAAACACCATAGCCAATATTAGAATATTGGCGTTATTGTAGAGAAGTTTCAACTAGGTCGTGTAAGAAGGCACTCCCCATATGCGTTACTACGCAATGTCTCGTTCCCTTCGTCTCAGGGAACTGAGGTTACGTACGTAACTGATACGTTTATGGTTATAAAAATAAACCATAGAAATAACCATTAAAGAATGTTCTGTATAAGTTCATATTAGTTTGTTGTCACACTAAAACCTCCCTGCAATGTTCTGGGAACATTAGTTTATGGTTATAAAAAATAAACCATAGAAATAACCATTAAAGAACGTATTTTTTTAAATTCAGGGATACTGTATCATCATCATCTCTACCTTTTGCACATTTCTTTTTCAGAGTTGTGTAGGATTAATGAGCACCAGAAGGTGGCACTAGATTTAGACCCATATGTTAAAAAACTTCTTAATGCAAGGCGAAGAGTGGTGCTTGTCAACAACATACTCCAGAATGCACAGGTAAAGAATCTCAGTTGCACATAAACCAATGCTTGGATAAAAAAAATTTTTTTGCTCACTGACCTTTTTCCTTTTTGTGACGTCTTTTCCTTAAGGAACGTTTGCGAAGGTTAAACCATAATGTTGCTAAGGAGACGGCACGCAGGAAGACCATGCTTGAGGCATCTGGAGCATTTCCCCCGCGATCTCCCAGCAAACCGTGATGTTCTGAATCTCAGATAATGGGAATGCTCAATGCTATGGACCAATGCTGTAAATTAGCAGAATCTTCCAAGATTATTAAAGGGCACTAGGCTATGCAAAGCACTGGCTACAGCAGCACACTGCAACATTGTTAGCCTGTTCATTTAAGAGTATTCGGGGGACAGCAGTGTAAATATGCACTCATTTATTCGCGGCATACAGACATTTTTATAAAGAAACGATTGACCTAACCAAATGAATTTAACTGAAATGTGCACTGTTATAGCAGTGCTGTGGACTTGGAAATTGAAGGTTACATTTTTGGTTAATTATAAGTACTGTCAGGTATAATATTCAGACCTAACACATATGTAATTCTCCTACTGGCATCCTTGATCTAATAAGAAACAAAATGTTGCTGACAGTTTGAAAATATTCACAGTTAGCAGTACAGTTTATTATTTTCCTTTACATATCTATCTGTACCATCTTCTAATCAATTTCTGTTGCAAATGTGCTTTGTTTTTCAGTATTGTTTTCCATTGTTTACATGGAATATTAATAAAGCTTAACAAGTTTTTTTTTTTTACTTGTATTATTTGTTTTTAAACGATGCCCCAAAGAATGCATACTATTTTTATATACTTTTTTTTTATTTTTATTTTTTTTTATTTCTTAAATATGAGTTTCATTTATTCATAGATTATGGTTGCAAGTGATAGATCAGGCCAATAGAAGTATGTAAATCTGTAATTTGATGGGGAAATGAACTTCCCCAGGCATCCACAGCATTGCATTGCATTATAATCAAATCAGCAGCAAAATCTTAGGTATGCACATCTCTTATGTAAATAGGGAATGCCTTGTAACTGGAGAGGATAAGGGCAGTTGCTTTAGCTGAAAGTGAAAAGATTTTAGGACAGGTCAAGGGAGGGAATCTATCAAGGAGGAAGTTGGAATCATGTGAGGGGCCTCCTAAAAGTCACACTGCTGGTAAGAGATTAAAAACAGATTGCTGAAAATCAAACTGAAACTCACTTGACATAGAAGTTTAATGAAAGAGTTAAAGCTTTGGCTTTGTTTATGTTTGTACCACATATGAAGTGTGGATGGTACAATTGTGCTAATAGTAAACTTTTTTTTTGACCCCATTTGAAATACAGAAAAGATCATAAGCCTCTTTTGATTATAAATATGCATGCTATATGGTTCCTCTATTAGATTTCTTGCGATGTAAGGAAGGAATTCCATCTGAAAATCGGATGCATTTCATTTTGATGGGTGTGTAACTCTCAAAATACCGCTATATTTTAAAATTAACATTAAGATATTTTCATTTGTCTTTTAATAATTCATGCATCAGTGTAAATGAAACAAAGAAGAAATATGCATTTTCTTTTCATCCACAATTTCCGATTACTTTACAGTAAGGTTCCATTCATTAACATCAGTTAATGCATCAGGTATCATGAACAAACAATTAACAATATATTGTTTACAGCATTTATTTTGTTCATGTTAGTTAATAAAAATTAAAAAAAAAAAAACAGTTGTTCAACGTTAGTTCATAGTGCATTAACTAATGTTAACAAACAACTTTTAATGTTTTTTTGTTTTGTTTTTTTACTATGTTGAAATTAACTAAGATCAAGGCTGTAAAAGTATTGTTCAATGTTAGTTCATGCACTCAGAAATAGTTCTTTGGCTGAACTTGATTCAGTTGTGGACAGTGGTTCCATGTGTTTGAAATGGATTTTCCTTACTTAAATATACTATATAATCTCAACACAAACACTTTGTGAAGAAAAAACCTAGTTGAAACCCAAGAAAATTACATCTGTCAGTGTAACTCTAATAAATCTTTTTGGTTTCTTTATGTACTAACTAGTGAATGTTAGCATGCTAAATACATGCTGGTTGGAAGCGCTACAGAGTGTAGTTTAGTAACTATGTTACAGTTAGCACAGCAATTGCTCAACGAAGCAAACCACTTATTCCATAAGCAACATTTACCTGTCCTCATCATTAGCTTAAGCTCCACTCTTCAACATAATGGAAACCCCCAAAACTCCAACATAACAGAAACTCTTCTAAATCTCAACATAACAAAACATTACACACTAACACATATGTGTTATATCCTTTATATTCATCTTGCACAAAAACACATAAAATTACACTTAATTTTAACATTTACTCTCTATCGAGTCCCATGCAAAGCATGCTGTGAAATGGAAATCCCCTACACAGTTTCATCAATGCTGCATTGCCACCACAAAAACTATTCATGTTGTCCCAACTCAAATGGATTGAGTAAACTTCCATTTTAACAATTTTTCAAGTTGTGGCAAAATGTTCAAGAATTGTGTTACTTTAGTTCATTGTAATTAAGTACATTGAACAAGCAGCAAAAATCCCTTTCTTGATTGTGTTAACTAATGTTGTTAATGAATGTTAACAAATGGAACCTTGTTGTAAAGTGTTAGCATAAAAAAGTTCAGTTTCCCACCAGGGCCATAGCTAGTGGGGTGAAAGGTGGAAATGATTCTAGGGGCCCACAGGTCCATAAGGGCCCCACAACAAATTCTAAACTGTATTTTTTAATAGGAAAGGGGCCCAGAGCAGTATACAGTCAGGGGGCCCAGAATACCTAGCTAAGGCCCTGTTTCCCACTAAGAATAAAGCACATACTTTTTCACGTGGTCTCATTGTTTTGTTGGCCTATCCAATGGAATGGGTTTAGACTGGTGATAATTTCTCAAATACTTGATGAGAATAATATAAATATAAAATACTTTAGAAAATGATTTTTCTAAAGCCCAAGACATGCGGCACTAGTGTACTAGTCTAAAAGTAGCCGTCACTGGCTGTTGTAAATTTCAATCATCGCTAGAAACTGAGCAGAGATGAACGGGGCGGGGTGAGCGAGTTGAGTGGGCTGATTTGGGGCGGAGTCATCTCGGCGGCGCCACCTTAAAAAAACAGTCGCGCCGATATGTCAATCCAGACGCGACCCAGACAGACCTCGGCCCGGGGGCCCAGCCGTGAGAGCTGCATCCTCATTGGCTGAGCGCCGCAGTTCTTTTGAGACTCGAGCCCTGATTGGTTGGAGCCCGACGAGACGCTCACGCGCACAATGTCTACCCGCTTTTGTTGTTGTGCCGAGCGCGAGGAGAGAGGCTTCGGGGAGCGGGCAGGATGCGCGGACGGAGACAGCGAGCCTGATAGTCCCGTATCGACTCCGATAGGCTCATATTAGATGCTGGAGGGGGAAGGGGACACGGATTTCTACCACTCCGTCCTTGTCCAGAAGCCCGTCTTTTGATATTGTCTAATAATCCGACAGATGTGTGAGTATTTTACATTTTTAATGACATTTTTAACGCATGGTGCACTATTCGAGACCACACGAGACACTGAGCAGGATTCAGCTTCAGGTCTGGCAGATATGGATTATTATCTCGCAAATTAAGTCAAAAGGTGTGTCTGTCTGTGTCGTAATAACACTCATCTTTGCCCTTGTCCGAGCTTATTTCGTAAATGTCTAGCATGTGAATACTGTCTCGAGACACTGGCATGTTGCAGCCCCAACACACCAAGCTTAATATGTTATTCACTGAACCGTTTACCTTGATGTTATTGAACGCAAACATGTTTTGCATGTCATCTCAACTATGCTCAAATTATCCAGCGGGAGCTCGTGCAATGTTTAGACGGCGGACACGATGACGTCATGTGACCAAATATGGCATCGTCACCGTTGCGTTTGTTTCCCCGCAGAGCTCTAACTTTGTATGACATTATACCATTTTATATATACCGACGGGAGTATATGTGATATGTCTTGGATAGGCTTCAGTTTAGGCCTCTGTTTCTTTATTTAGGCCCAGTCCTGTTGAATCGGGCCTGTACTTCCATTAATTGTTATTACATGAAACATGTATTCAGTGATGGTTCAAACAAATCAGCATTACAGTCATGGCTGGGCCTAAGGGGGGTAGGGCATTGGCCCCCTAAATGTTCCTTGTGCCCCCCCTGTTGGAGTGCAAGATGACTAAAGCAAGACCCCCCCAGCCAGGTCATATGAAGAGAGAACCTACTGCCCACCCTAAAGGTCAAAATGCCTCCCCTAAAGATCACATATCCTAGTACCGGCCAGATTATAGTCATTCTAACATGTTAAATCTGCTCTCTGTCAATATATGATGGTTGATTACACCATAGACTCTACAGTTTAGTCATAATTGGATATTTTTAGCTGATTTTGGGTCTGTATGTTCTCTTGGCTTAGACAGCCGTGCTTTACTCCAGTGCACCATACTAAATGATGTAATAAGAGAGTAATACACCCAGTCTGCTTCTGTATCTTAGCAGGGGGAAAAAATGCTAAATGCAAAAAATAAGATGCAACAAAAGGTATAACCATGTATAGTTAGGATAGCAAAATAAATAGGCACGCCAACTTTTAAAAGGGACGATAAAACATTTCCCATATCGTTTGTTGGCTCTATCTGCCCATATCTTTATTAAAGGCCATGCGTCCAAGCAAAATTTACAGTATTAGGCCGCAAATTCATCTGTCACTTGACACAAGCTAGTCAAATTAGGCAGATCCTGACATGGACAGATTGTGTGACCCAGCCTCATCTTGGAAAACTGTAATATTAATAGACTCTAGTGTTTGATATTTTTGTTTACTTTTGTGCAATAAGCAATTCTGGTACTGTGTTGTGTCGCCACATAATGTCCAGTATAAAATCTGAGAAACAAAACCAGTTGAGAATCATCGAAACCATGTTTTTGGATGTAAGCCTTCTATACTTTTCAAATATTACAGTATAGAAAAATCAACATAAAGGATTGTTTTTCTGCTGGCTCCATTGGGCCAACATTTTCACTGGGCTCACCACAAAAAAAAAAAAAAAAAAATAATAATAATAAAAAAATATATATATAGTGTATATATTGCCTATTTTTTTCGCAGTGTATATGTGCCAGGATTAATATTTATTTTTCATTACACGTTACATTTTCTTTACAATAAACTTTACCATAAAACGATGGTATACGAGGCAAAACATTACTGATTGATTGATTGATTTTTAATTGTCAACCCAATCTTACTGATGCCTCCAAGACTATCACAAATCATTCTTACAATTTTGCCAAAACCTAATCTGTGTTAGCCAGCTGGATATTGTTACCTTGGTCATAAATTCAGCAGAATGTGCAACAACAATGTTCAATACATCAAAGAAATCCAAATGTTTAATTAAAGGGACAGTTCACCTAAAAATGTAGATTCTCTCATAATTTACTCACCCTCATGTCATACCATATGTGTATGATTTTCTTCTGCTGAACACAAATGAAGATTTTTAGAAGAATATCTGAATATCTATTTGGTTCATACAATGCAAGTGAATGGTGACCAGAACTTTCAAGCTCCAAAAAGCACAGAAAAGCACCATAAAAATCTTCTTGTGTTCTGCAGAAGAAAGAAAGTCATACACATCTGTAATGGCATGATGGTGAGTAAATGATGAGAATTTTCATTTTTGGGTGAACTATCCATTTAAGTTTGCAAGGCATAACAAAACATTTACAAGATCAACAAATGTAACATTTAGCGACAACACGGCTCTGACCCAATAGGGCAAGTGGCAGTTCTGTCAGCTGGCCCGAAACTCTCTCATACTAGCCCCGGGCCAGCGGGCCATCCTTAATGTTGAGCCCTGATCGGTCCTGGCCTGCAATAGTTTTTTTTACTTCATCTAATACTAATAGCTTTGTATTTTTCATCATCTTAATGTAAAGTTGTTCCTTTGGTGCTCTGCGTACTGAAGGTGGATGAAAGGCAGAGGGACACATGCGCAGACATGGAGAGCGTCTCTGAGTCTGATAATAAGGCTCTGAAAGAGGTTCCCCCATATTAGAGCTGATGATGCTCAGAGATCTGAAGTGTCAGGGTCCGTCAGTGCTCCACCAGCTCTCAATTGCCGCTGAACTCCAGAATGTGCAACATCTCATACTCTCACAGTGGCTCTTGCATCACATGCACTGTGAAGTTTGTCCATCTTATCTGCAAATTCTTACATGTATGTAGCTGCTATGTCACCATAAGTGTGTTCTTTTTTCTGTTAAATATGTTATCCTATCTGAATTTAATGTGCAGCAGAGACAACTATACATAATCCATTCGGAGGTTGATTTCCCCGAAAAGTGTAAACACTACGGCTCTGTGGCACTATCAACATTGTTTAGTTTGTTGATTATCACAAAAAAACATTTTGACGATCCCTTGTTTAAAAAAAAAAAAAGAAAAGCAAAAAACATAGTAATGGTGAGGCACTTTCAATGGAAGTAGATTGGGCAAATTCATAAATATTAAAAAATACACTCTGTTTCAAAAGTATAGCTACAAGACGTAAACATTATACATGTTAACATGATTTTAGTGTGATTAAATCAGGGATTTACCTGTGTTATGTCAGTTACCAGATTACAGGGTTACCAGCATTACGTTGTCATGACAACAAAGTTGTAATATTGGACATAACTTTTACACAGATAGGGTTAGTAAGTGATTTTATCAAAAAAAAATGATAACACATTTAGGGCCCTATATTAAGAGTGTTATGCCTTAAGTGCAGTTCAATGCATATGTGCAAAGTCAGTAGGCTTGGCAATGAGGTTTTGATATTTTCATGCAAGCATGCACTAACTCTAGGTGCAATTGGGTTGGCAAAATCATGTGCGCAAAGCGCTAATGGGCTGGGTCAAGTGCAATGTAATTCCGCGTCCTATTATATATGTCAAGCAAGATTGATGTTAATGAAGACAGCCCATTTATAAGAATTTGGTAGTGTAAATGGGCTGTATGCACTGCATCCCCTGCTCTGTGACTGTATTGTCACCTGTGCTGCTCCGGACCGCAATGTATGTGTTGTATGTATTGGCCTCTCTGGGATTGTTAGCTTTCGTCCTGCTCGCCCGTGTCTCACCTGCTTAAAATATGCTTTGCTTCTCTCTCCCATTGTTCATTGTTTTGTAATGTACAAGTATATTTGTTATGTGTTTCTTTGTTTAATGTTTTATGTTTAATTTCTGTGCATTTTTGTGCTTTGGAAAGGCATTATACAAAATCAACTTCTTATTATTAACAATCATATTGATCTACTGACACACAAATCATGGCTAGTATTAAAAGTGATCAATAGCTCTTTGATATCATCTGTTGGTGGAATCCCTAAACTGCAAATGCAGGAACCAAATGTAGACTTTGAGCTTCTCAGGCGTCTTATTGTAATGACCTTTTTCTCAGGAAAATAGTAAATTGCAAGTGCAATCTCATTTGCACTTTGCGCTGGAATGAAAATTGCGTTTAGAATTACTGCTCTCACGAAAATGTGATAAGACTTAGTGCATGTTCATTGCGCTGCACCTAGCGCTGTCACGAAAAGAGAGCCTTGAGTGTCTTGTGGCTATACTTTTGAAATGATGTGTATTTTCGTGTTTATGAACTGGCCCTATTCACTTCCATTGCAAGGGACTCACTGTAACCAGAACTTAGCTTTTTTTTTTTATTAAACGAGGGATGAAATTATTATTATTTTTTTTTTTTTTTTTGTGGTTATCAACATTATTCCACAAATGCTGTAAATTGAGCATAACTTGTATTAAACCTGGAACATTCCTCTAAGGTTCACTAGATAGGAAGCTGAGCTTAATTAAAAGATTGTATCAATGTTCAACTATGATTTGGAAAGGGATTCTGCCACAAATTTACATGAAGCATTAGTATAGTACCGTACTGTGTGTTAGCATACAAGATACAGTGTGAAAGCAGCGTGACTAAGATGTGTGTTGATGCTGCTTTTGTGTTTTCCCATCTGTCATAGCAGCAGGATGTCGGTGAATCCTCCCAACAGTAATGACGCCTGCCTCAGTATCGTGCACAGTCTCATGTGCCACAGGCAGGGTGGCGAGAACGAGGGCTTCGCAAAGCGTGCCATTGAGAGCCTGGTGAAGAAACTCAAGGAGAAGAAGGACGAGCTGGACTCTCTCATCACTGCCATCACCACCAATGGAGTGCACCCTAGCAAGTGCGTGACCATCCAGAGGACACTGGACGGACGCCTACAGGTGAACCAAGCAGTGATTGAAACTGAGGGATTAAAGGAATAGTTCACCCAAGAATGTAAATTCTGTCATTATTTACTCACCCTTATGTCGTCTCAAACATGTATGCTGTTATTTTTTTGTGTGGAACATAAAAGGAGAATTTCTTCATTGCTCTATTACACACAGTGACAGACCATGTGTGTCAGTTAGGGCTGGGCGATAAAACGTTATATATATTTATCAGGAAAAAACATTCCTCGATATTGATGATAAACTTTTGAGTAATTTTCTATATTTAGCCTTTATTCTACATCAAAGATGGGACGATATGGTTATCTCACAATTTGGTTCGATATACGGTATGAAGTTCAGGATTCAGTATAATCTCGATTCGATATAATAACACTTAAATCACAAAATATTACAGAAATTTTTGTATTTTCTGAAAAATGTTTTGAGCAAAAAAGCATATTATAATTTCTCATCAAAATAAAGTTCTTTAATACACAATATAAATGCTCAAAGTTTAAATAATAAGAGTTGATCATATACCATATACAAGCAAATAAGCTTTCAAAAATAGTGGGCTACATTCAGGCTGATCATGTGCAGAACAAGCAACTGAACTAAACAGAACCTGCCCTGAAAAAATTGTGTGAAAATGTATATTTATATTTTAATAATTTGTTTGTCATCATCATTATTATAATCAAAATTGAACTTTGTAAAAATAAAAACATTCTTCATTGTATTAATTAATATTATGTTATGAAATTGTATATTTAATAATGATATGAGCTATCACTGTTTGAAATAATGTGTACAATGTACAAGTAATAACATTAAGTTTACGATCATTTGTATAAGAAACGCTAAAAAGGTTACTGTCACTTTAAGGGTTCATCGAGCGGCTCACAGAACGAGAATCTCTCTGTTTCTTTAGTGCATCTATGCTGCGTGAGATTAAAATGTATATTTCTTTTTACTTTTATCTGACTGTAAAGGAACAGAAAGGATATTAAGACACATTATTCAATAAAAGCGGAGTGCACCTCATCTTTGATGGACACACATTACACGGAGGAAACGATCTGTTTTAATCTCAAGCACTTTTCATCAAAACAAGGCAATTTTCCAGGAATTCCAGTTCTTAAAGTTCTAAAAGCTAAATTAGAGCATTTTAAGCACTTCATGGGCCTTGTGTGAACCTTGTAAACTGTGTAGAAAAAAGTGATATCAAGTGATAGAGAGATTGTGATGTTTGACGGGTTATTTAATTTATGATCACACTGACAGAAAACAGTGTTGCAAATTTCAAAATATCGAGTTTTGCCATGATATGGATTGTATAATTTTGGTTAGCGTTATATCAAAATTCGATATATCGTCCCATCCCCATTCTACATAGATGATCAGATCAGGTGTGTGTTGCTAAAAACGCAAGCAGTTCGTCAACTAACTGAATCGCAGTCATTAAATCAGCCGGTTAAGAAGTATACTCTTACTTGCTGCAAATTCGCCACTCATTCTTTTCACATGTAAATGAGCTTTGCGGCAAACTCTTCATTGTTGCCAAAAGTTTGCAGCAGGTTCACCACTACCGATGAAGAGCTGCGAATTTCTGGCAAACATTTGTGAAAAATCGCAAGCTCATTTGCCTGTGAAAATAATGAGTGGGAAACTTGCATCAAGTTTGTCAAAACTCTAGATTTTTTGAAAGGGTTAGCAGGCTAGCGGCTGCATAGCCCTGCTGTCAAATAAACCAGTAATGAGGCTAGTAGTGATGGGTCGTTCATGAACGAGTCGTTCATTTTGAATGAATCTTTTATGTGACCCAGAAGAACGAGTAGTCTCAGAGAGTGATCAGTTCATTTTGTGTTGGCCGCGCATGTGCATTGCGCAACCTCCGTTCATTTGTTATGTGAAAACCACACACAGGTACAGGAAACAGAAATTATTAGTTCACCTTTCAACTCTTTTGGTCCGAGTCGTTCGTTCTTTTGTCATGTGACAGCCGTATACGCTATGCATTGCTCACACAGGAAACAGAAATGATTAGTTCACCTCTCGAGTCTTCTGGTCCTTCTGTGACAGCCGTATGTGCATAGCGTATACGGCTGTCACGTGACAAAAGAACGAACGACTCGGACAAGAAGATACCAAAGGTGAACTAATTTCTGTTTCTCATAATTTGTCCTTGGCTGCATTACAAATTTTTCCTTATTGGGACTATAATCAAAGTTTGCGTAAGTAGACGTGTTTGGGGGCATTTGGCTATTGAAAATGTAACATTTTCATTAATTCTGCTCAAATGAACGAAATGACTTGGATAAAGATTCGTTCATTTTGCTGAACGAGATTCAAAGATTCAAGTCAGTAAAATTATCTGATTTTCCCATCACTAGAGGCTAGGTAGCTGGTAACTACTTTTGCTATTTTTGCTGTTTATTGGTGTTTGGCAATTCAGCTTATGGCGCATTGCCGCCACCTACTGAGCTTGAGTGTGGAGCGTCACAAGAAAGTCTTTCAGTGGAGTCAATCCTATGCTGAAGAGGATGAAATTGGCGAAATTTCATTGAAATGAGGTCACACACCTTATTTAGGATTAAATCCTAAACTGAGTATTCTTGAACTTCAAATTAAAAGGTAGCTTTCCTGTGGAGTTTACTTGTAAACAATCAAGTCATATGTTTACATTTATTCTTGAGGTCTAACAAACACGTGGAATGCATTTCCTTCCCCATTAATGGTGTAAAATGTATATTGTGATAAATAGCGATATTGAACGATATGAAAATAAAATTTTTATAATATGTTTGGCCATAGAACCCAGCCCTATAAGCATCAATAAAATATCATAAAACGTTGTCCATATGACTCATACATAATATTTCAAGTCTTCTGAAGCTATTCGATAGCTTTGTGTGAGGAACAAACTGAAATATATGTGATAATTGATGACAGAATTTGTATTTTTGGATGAACTATTTCTTTAACATTTGTTTTTATGTTTATAGCAGTGAATTGCAAGAGAAAATGTTGCGTACAGATTCACTCTTCCAAATGTTAGTGCTGAATGGATGACTCATTTCTTCGATTAAATCTAGACTTATTTAGACTAAATCTTAAATAGTTTGTTTTTGTAGACAGGGACTGAATAGCTAGAGCAAGTATTTTCAGTTCTCATTCTGTCAGGTTTGATTGGACATGACACAGGGGTGGGTAGATTTGAAGGTAGTGGGTTGACCCCTGATGTTCACAAGAAACCTATACCCAGTGCTTGAAGTGAGCCTGTACGCACTGGTACACCGAACTGGCAATGCTGCAAAAATGATGTCACCGTACTGTTTCCCCATATTTTGTGACAACATGCCACACTGTTGGTTCAATCTGTGTTCAATAAACTGTATGAACTGTATCTTTTTATCCTGGGCACTAACGGCAAAAATGTTCAATAGCGTTTTTATAACCAAAAGTTAAGGGTATGTGGCTATACATAAATCGACTACCCTAATAAATATTCACTGGAGTAAAAGTTTGACAACTAGCCCCGGTCTCCCCTATATATATTTATCTGTTTTATATTGGCCATTGGACACCCTGCTGTCTAGCGGTATTAGCAATGGGTATTTAAAAACCCATATACATGTAGATCAACACCTAAAAAAACTCCCTTTCCCCTCTCAAGACAAACGTCCTTTAGAAAGTGTATTTTCCTACATTGTTCACACAATTGTCTTCCCTAAATCTATTTTTGAATTCTGCGATAAATCAAGTCGGGCAATGTAAATAAATCCAGGCATTGTCCATTGAATAGCAGCATAAACTGAACATTGGGTGGATGTTGCTAATCATATCAACACTGCACACATCTGAACATACAGATTTTATGTGGCAGAACGGGATGCAGTTGCAGCTTCAGCCCATATAAATAACTTCCTGCCCTTAGCATTGGTTCCCATGGAGACTAGATGATTGACAGCCGCTACAAAGAGAGACATTCATAACAAGGCTCAATAACCTCAAAGTAAAAGTCATGGTTTATATGGAGTAGGAGGGTGTCTGCACCATTTCTCCACCCTTTCGTATGGGTAGATTGTGAGGGAGGGAGAGGCTGTGAAGTTTGTTTTGTCTAAAACACAGGAAAGGGGCCGGGTTAACTTAAGGCCGTGTGTTTTTTCCTCTGTGTGTAGAATGGCTGCTAGATTGTACACTCTATTCTTTACACATAAGATCTAATGATATTCTGGCTCAAATGAAAGAAAAGCTATCTGTGGGCAGAAATAGAGAATGTGTTTTAATAGAACTGAACTGTTGTGTGAATACATACTGTCTCACCTATTTTAACCTTATCAAAGACAGTGAGAGCATGTAAAGAAACGAGTTTTCTAGATTTTTACATTTTCTGTAGAATATGTGTATGCAAGTGGTGCTTGAAAACTCAACACTCTTACGCTAGGGTAATGTGTGAGGGTGGTTGTCGAGGCATTGCTATGTGGTTGCTAAGGTGATTGCTAGGTAGTTGTTAGGGTGTTCTGGGTGGTTCCTAGGTGATTGCTTACTGGCCCAACAAGTCAAAAGAGGCCACACCCAAGTCTCTATGATAATCTGGCCTCTAGATATGGCTCTGGTCCCTCCTTTGATGTAAGTCTATACATGACTTATTATTATTTTGTAACATCACTGTTCTCTTAAAATTTTGTCAAAACCTTTCAACGGATTGTCTCTTTTTTCAAATATTGTAAATAAAACGGGTTGTTATGACTAGATGAACCACATCCAAAGTCGTTGTAAAATAGCCAATATGCTCACCTATAACTGCACATCCACTGAATTCTATTTTAATGTATAAATTCTATATATCTACAATCAAAGTCCCTTTCAAGGCAAGTCGGACATCTTGGGAATGCTTCCAGGGAGCTATTTTCTACAAATACAAGCTGCATAAAAGTACAGCTTCTGTCTACATGAATGGTAAAGACCAAAATCTCCAAAATGGTTGGTCAAGATTGTGATCAAAGAACATATTTCAAATCTGATAACAGTTAAATCTGATAACAATGAGATCATAAACTGTGCTTCTTTAGCTCAGATGAAGGAAAAAAATGCTATTTTCCCAGCCGGTCCAGTTAATGCGCATGCGCGTTCTCGAATTCACTAACACTAGGAAACTGAGGAATAGGGAACCTGGGTGATATGTGGTGAGGGCTTGTGCTGAGGTAGTATGCCATACACTACCGGTGGCACTGAGTGACCGAGAGATATGGTGCCAGTGCCAGTAAGGCACTGAGTACGCATCTCGGTGCCAGTTGGCCAACGGGCTGGTGCGTATGGTCGTGTTGAGGTATTATGACATATAGAACCCTGGTTGCAAGTAATTCATGAAGGAAGGATGTCTGGATGGGAAGGCATGGATGAGAGGCGTTGGAGGGGATCCGGTGTCCAGCTGCGCGGGGTGGCAGGGAGAAGTCCCTGACCGCTGTCCCACCACCAGGAGATGTTCTGGGATTAATGGGGTGAAACATTGAAAATAGGTGGCTCCTGGCTGATGACCCTGCAGCTGGGCTGAAGGGACTGGTGGAGGTGCTGCAGGCAATAATGCCTGGCAGGTTATTACAGCTACCTGTGCATCTGTTCAATATATCAATATTAAGGAACTGGTTTTGAAACAATATTATAAATGAAGCATTTATCACTTTGACACTGTTGACTTTGTCAACAAAAATAAGTACACAGCACAGCCTCAAGTGGCTTATTGCTTTATTAGATGTTTGGTAATATTTATTTGCCAAAAACATTTGTCAGTCATAATCATAACCCTTAATTGTGGTTTGTCAAATAAGTTTCAACAGGTAGGTTGTTAAATATCTAAGTAAAGTACAGTACGTTGTTTTTAAGTTGTCTTATCTTTACTTTCCAAATGAAAAGCTCAAGAATAAAATTTTAATAAGCTTAGTTTATTTTTTTAATGCTTAAAATGCCTCGCAGAGGTCTATCAGAGCATTGACCAGGACATGTTTATGTTGTTAGGGTTTTTATTAGGGTTGTCAGTCATTTAAAAATCATTCAATATTTGTAATAAAATTAATTACATGATGTGCCGACTAGAGGTAGACCGATATATCAGTTTTACTGATTAATCTGTGCTGATAGTTGTTTTTTGGAACTATTGTTATCGGCAAAATACTATGGCGAAAGTTGTCAACAGTTTTTATTTTTTTATTCCTCTGTGGCCGACTCTGGAGAATTCTACCGTTACAACGGCTTGGTTGTACCGTATTGTAACAGAGCTAACTCTCAGCATTTCAAAATAAGAGCCCCTTGTGTATTTTTGGCTTGTTTATAGTTAAAAGTCCTGCATTATGCACCAAATCTTCATATTTTCTTGTTATTATTGGGACTTTAGTTGAACAATAAACTGCATCTGGGATTGTATTCATTTTGGACTCTTTTAGTAAGGTAAGACTAAGGACATTTTTTAACAGTCTTTAAATCGGTTTTAAAAACTATCAGCAAATTAATCGGTTATCTGCCTTTTCCACCACTTTAGTTATCGGTATAGGCAAATCCATCATCGGTCGACCTCTAGTGCAGACTAATTAATCTTATTAATCGAATATCAATATTTTACTGAGAAAGGTACTGAAATAAAGATAATTTAATATATAATATTTATAATTTGATAAAAATAAAATAAATATTATAATTCAGATAATTCAAATACACTATATTGCCAAAAGTATTCGCTCATCTGCCTTTAGACGCATATGAACTTAAGTGACATCCCATTCTTAATCCATAGGGTTTAATATAACGTCGGCCCACCCTTTGCAGCTATAACAGCTTCAACTCTTCTGGGAAGGCTTTCCACAAGGTTTAGGAGTGTGTTTATGGGAATTTTTGACCATTCCTCCAGAAGCACATTTGTGAGGTCAGACACTGATGTTGGACGAGAAGGCCTGGCTCGCAGTCTTCGCTCTAATTCATCCCAAAGGTGCTCTATCAGGTTGAGGTCAGGACTCTGTGCAGGCCAGTCAAGTTCTTCCACACCAAACTCGCTCATCCATGTCTTTATGGACCTTGCTTTGTGCACTGGTGCGCAGTCATGTTGGAACAGGAAGGGGCCATCCCCAAACTGTTCCCACAATGTTGGGAGCATGGAATTGTCCAAAATCTCTTGGAATGCTGAAGCATTCAGAGTTCCTTTCACTGGAACTAAGGGGCCAAGCCCAGCTCCTGAAAAACAACCCCACACCATAATCCCCCCTCCACCAAACTTCACAGTTGGCACAATGCAGTCAGACAAGTACCGTTCTCCTGGCAACCGCCAAACCCAGACTCGTCCATCAGATTGCCAGATGGAGAAGCGTGATTCGTCACTCCAGAGAACGCGTCTCCACTGCTCTAGAGTCCAGTGGCGGCGTGCTTTACACCGCTGCATCCGACGCTCTGCATTGCACTTGGTGATGTATGGCTTGGATACAGCTGCTCGGCCATGGAAACCCATTCCATGAAGCTGTCTACGCACTGTTCTTGAGCTAATCTGAAGGCCACATGAATTTTGGAGGTCTGTAGCGATTGACTCTGCAGAAAGTTGGCGACCTCTGCGCACCATGCGCCTCAGCATCCGCTGACCCCGCTCTGTCATTTTAAGTTGCTGTCATTCCCAATCGCTTCCACTTTGTTATAATACCACTGACAGTTGACTGTGGAATATTTAGTAGCGAGGAAATTTCATGACTGGACTTGCTGCACAGGTGGTATCCTATCACAGTACCACGCTGGAATTCACTGAGCTCCTGAGAGTGGCCCATTCTTTCACAAATGTTTGTAGAAGCAGTCTGCATGCCTAGGTGCTTCATTTTATACACCTGTGGCCATGGAAGTGATTGGAACACCTGAATTCAATTATTTGGATGGGTGAGCGAATACTTTTGGCAATATAGTGTATGTTACATCAGATAAATTTATTGTGACAACAGACATGCATTTAAACTAGAGGTCAACCGATAGTGGATTTTGCCAATACTGATAAATTTACATTTTTGCATTTGGCAGACACTTTTATCCAAAATGACTTACAGTGCCCTTATTACAGGGACAATCCCCCTGGAGCAACCTGGAGTTAAGTGCCTTGCTCAAGGACACAATGGTGGGAATTGAACCAACAACCTTTTGCTTATTAGTCCACTACGCCACCACCACTTGATAACTAAGGTGGTGGGAAAGGCCGATAACGGCCGATAGTTTTAAAATTGATTTATAGAATGTCAAAAAAAATTCTTATTCTTTCTTTACTATTGTGGGCAAAGACAAAGAGTCCAAAATGAATAAAATCCCAGATGCAGTTTATTGTTCAACCAAAATCCCAATAATAACCAGAAAAAATAAATATTTGGTGCATAACATGGGACTTTTAAGTATAAACAAGCTTAAAACACACGTTGGGGTCTCTTATTTTGTAATATAAAATGATAAAAAAAAAACTCTGCAACTATCTCCATAGAATTTTGCCGAAAAAGTTGTCCAAAAAACAACTATCGCCAATGATTGATCGGTAAAACCGATATATCAGTTTACCTCTAATTTAAACAACACAAAAAGTGTCTTTTAAAAGTTTTATTTCTGTATCATTGAACATAATCCTTTTATTGGCCTACTCCCCTTGCTATTTTAAATTAATGGTCTATGTACTCATGCGTCAGACGGATGCTTTTGGTTGTGTCGCGTCTTACTAGTTTTCAGCGTCTCTAGTCATAAGCGCTGTGTTTTTAGGACAATATGTCAAGTTAAACAAAGTTTGGAACTTTGAAAAACATGTCTTGAGATTCCTGCTTTCTGTTTTGCTCGGTCAAGCTGTTTTAAATCGCAAAACGCATCTGTGGTGGTTATGCTGCCTGCTCTCGTTGGTTTGACGAGGCGCGTTGCCTATACAGCTGGAGTTGTGCTGACTGCCCCCTACATAAAAACAAGTGGTACATCAAGCTTGAATTGCTCCGATGGTAGGAACATTTGTTTCTACGAATTTTGCGTACATGGTCAGGGGCATGGTTAATTGTTTATTAATTAAAAATAATATTAAAATATATTATTTAAAAATGTGTAAATAATTTTCTGTATAATTATTTGCACTAAATTAACACGTTAAGTCGACAGCCCTACTTTTTATAGTAGGGCTACAGGTACAGTCAACTGGTGTAACTTGGGTTCAGTGTCTTTGTTCAAGGGCACAAGCAGTTCTCTGGACTGTCCGTTTAAACCTTCACCCTTTGTTTCAGTCTTGCTGTTGAAATGGCAATGACAGCTGGATTTATCCTTTTCCTCAGCTGTAGTATCCTGCTGCAGTGCTCAACTGTAGTGTCACGCCTCATAGTGTTAATCTATAAAGGATTATCATATCACACACACGTCTTGCTGTCCTACTATGCTCAACAAGCATGAGCAGCTGTGGTGTGGACCTCTTGTTCTGTGCTCAGGGTCATGGGATGCTCTCTTGTTATGCTACTGCATTCCTGTCACATTGCGGGCCAGAAATAACATTAGTAACAATGCTTATGCTGAGGAGAATTAATTGTGAAAGCAAAGATTAATTCTATTAGGTGACACTGCAATTTCAAAATTACGATCTATACAATCAATAGTATTTTCACACAGTTTGAATATGTTAGTTCACCCGAAAATGAAAATTCTGTCTTTATTTACTCGCCCTCATGCTGTTCCAAATGCATGACTTTCTTTCATCCATGGAACACAGTAAAAAGAAATAGTGCAGACTGAAGAATGTACTCGTTATTTTTTTCTATACAATTAAAATGAATGGGAGCTTTCAAGTGTCAGAAGGGATGCAAAAACACCATAAAACTGTTATGTTGGCAGAACATTTTATACCATTTTCAACACAAATTTTCTCATTGGTTAAAACTTTTTTGCCAATACTTATTGATTTATAACTGTCTTATTCACTTGTCTCTTCTCCTCTGTTCTTTCTCGTCTCTTCTCTTTCTGTAGGTTGCGGGTCGTAAAGGTTTTCCTCATGTAATCTACGCCCGGTTGTGGCGCTGGCCAGATCTTCACAAGAATGAGCTAAAACATGTGAAATTCTGCCAGTACGCATTTGACCTCAAATATGATAACGTTTGTGTCAACCCGTACCATTACGAGAGAGTGGTGTCACAGGGCATCGGTGAGTCTGCTGTCCTTGAATATGAATAGCAAGATATTACTGAGCATTTATTTGTCTTTGAACACAAACCAGTATCATGGCTTGGCTTACTTAACCATCTTAACTTTTTATTTTAAGTTTTTATTTATTTATTTTATTTGTAATATGTTTTTCTCTCCATTGTTCTCACCCCTCTAGTTGGTCTCAGTCTTCAAAACACAGGTGAGTTCTGCATGCAACATAATCTTTGCATAAAAGTGTTCAGATCTGAAGACACTATTTTGAAAATGTACTTGCTACTTATAATTTAAAATAGTGAAACTACAGTCAGTCTACCTTTTTTAAAAGGTAGTTAGCTACACTACACACTACTAGCTACTAAGTTAGTAGCTGCATTGAAGCTATTTAGAAGGGCGGTGTTTAACCAAATATTTAACCGATAAAATTCCGTACAGGGACTGTGATTTGTGAATCGTTTTTTGAAGAGTGTGTTTTATTTTATAAGTCGCACAGCTGTAAAGCTCTGTTGTACAAACAGTGTGACTTCTAACGGTATGAATTTAAAATAATATTATTAAAATATAGGATTAACAGTTGATATATCCAGTCGATTCATTACTGTAATTGTTTAAAAAAAACAAAAAAAAAACTTTTTTTACAAAAACAATTGTATATTATTATAGTCCTACTGTTAAACTGGGAGTGCATATGAATATATGGGAGTGCATTTGAATGGAAGAGGAGGAAGTCGTAATTTAGAGATTTATTTTATCACGTCAAGTTAATGAAGCTTTAAATGTAGCCAGTTCTCTCTTAATTGAACTGAAATTTACAATGTAAACATTATAAAAAGTTTTACTCCAAAAGAAATTAATTGTCATTTTAAAACGTATGTATAAAATCATGAGCACTCACATGAGATGAAGACACTAGTCATATCCTAGTAGCCTTATAAAACCTGTTTTGTTTTACATGGAGAGGGTCTCTTCATGGGGGCTGCCACGTTTGAATCACATGACCAGCCGAATGCTACTACCTTAATCTCAGTAACTGCCCTATTGTTGGACACTTTCACTCATTGAATAAAGTAAACATGACTGACTGTGAATAGTGAATTTCTACAATTACATCTGAAATGGAAAACGTTTGATTTTAAATGATGCTGCATCCAAGCTGCTAGGTGTCAGTGTATGTCCAAGATGACACAAACAAAAGAGTCATGGAGTGCATCTTTTTTTTTTTTTTTTGGGGGGGGGGGGGGGGGAATTTTTCCCCTTTTTCTCCCAATTTGGAATGCCCAAGTCCTCGTGGTCGCGTAGTGATTCGCCTCAGTCCGGGTGGCGGAGGACGAATCCCAGTTGCCTCCGCGTCTGAGACCGTCAACCCACGCATCTTATCACGTGGCTTGTTGAGCTCGTTGCCACAGAGACATAGCACGTGTGGAGGCTTCACCCCATCCACCGCGGCAACCACGCTCAACTCACCATGTGCCCCACCGAGAACGAACAACATTATAGCGACCACGAGGAGTTTACCCCATGTGACTCTACCCTCCCTAGCAACCGGGCCAATTTGGTTCCTTAGGAGACCTGGCTGGAGTCACTCAGCACGCCCTGGGATTCGAACTAGCGAGCTAGCGAACTCCAGGGGTGGTAGCCAGCGCATTTTACCACTGGTTACTGTATTTTATAAGAGGTTACTGTACTATAAAAACACTCAAAGTTTTAGAACTCAAAACGTCCTCCTAACTGCAAATAGAGCATTTGTTGAAACCAAGCTGCCAAAATGACAAATTCTCTACTTCCTCCACATTGTGATGTCACACTGTGGTAGACATTTGCATCTGACATCTGGCCTCCACAACAACACATCAATGCATAGTAGCAGTGAGTAGTTAGATGGCAAGTAGAGAGAGCAGTTTAGTCAAGAGGAGAAAGCCAATCATAACAGTGGGCATGTACTGTCAAGTCTTAAAGGTGAAGCAGCACCAAAACCGAGCATTTCTAAAATGATCATATTTTACAAATAAATGACTTTTCTTTTGTGCAAAAAAAACTTTACTAATATTATAAGTGAAACTTAAGGAACATATTAAAATAATACAAAAGGCATGTCATGACCCCTTTAATTCCTCTTACTTGGGTCTTAGAAAAATACATTAAAAAATTCAGACTTTATATTCATGCAATTCTGTGAATGAGAAAATGTCAATGGTATGAAAACCGTCTATAGCGTGAAAACCTGTGAAAGAGTTACATCTCTAGGCACACTACACCACTACTTGTTGGAAAAGCGATTGTGTAACTGAAAAGCGACACTATTTTGAAAATAGCTGAGCTACAGTCACATCTACGTTCACATTAATCTGGATAAATCTGAAAAAGGTGTTTTAGTTTTCAAAACACTCTCCATCCACACTGCCATTTTCAAACGTTTTCCAAAAGTTGCTCGTTCACACTAAAACATCTAAAAATGGTTAAATCCCCTTACTGCAGATGTGGGGGAAATTTTTTTAGAAGTGTGGCCTTGTGTCATTTCCATGTGCGGTCTGAAAAGCAGTTGTCCTCATGTTTCGCCGCTGGACAGCAATTCCAAGTAAACTTCCCGTTTCCTTTGAAGGAATGCAATGTGAAGGTTGTACAAAGTAACATTTATCTTTAACAATGCTATCAAAGTGAATAGCAGACACAATAATGCCGCTACAACACAGGCCACCATCTTGATTGTTTTGGGTTGAATGGATCACATGACTGCATCACATGACAACAAATAGGTCATCGTTTTTGAAATTCTCAGTTTTCCCAGTTCACACTACAACGCAAAGACAACATTTTCAAATTGATCCACTTTGGAGAGCATTCTCGAAAACGTCTCAGTAGCTAAATTAATGCATTTTTTAAACATAAATATATTAGAGTTAACATGGCCTAAATTAGTTTGAATTTTTGCTACTTTTAGTTAGTTACTTCCCGACTCTGAAGGTGATGCATTATTAGTGCTTATCATGTTCATGGCTTGCTCTTAATGGGGATCGATCAAGCAACCTTCCGATTCCCCACCCTGAGCTTTAGCCTCCATGCCACTTCAGAGACGTAAAAAATGTTTTTGCATTCATAGATTTGTCCTGTGGCTGGTGTCTAGGTCCCTCTGGCAGGCTGATAAAGGAAGAGTACAGCCATGACTGCATTCAGATGGATGTTCCGCCAGTCCTGCCTCCCCAGCAGGATCATCAGGGGGTGATGAAGCTCCCTCCACCAGACCACTACGGCCAACCACTGCCACCGATACAACTGCCTTCAGAACCCACCCGTGCACCCCCACCAGTCACCCTTTACTCCAATATGCCAATATCCCCCACCGGTAAGCATTGACCTGTGACCATAAAGGATATTCTGGGATGTTGGAATAGTTCACCTAGAAATGAAAATGTGGTTATTTACTCGCCCTCATGTTGTTCCAAACACAAATAATTTTCTAAGCCCTATTCTAAGTTTGGTTAAAGGCTTGCTAGACATCTGAGTCATCTTCTTTCAGCTTCAGGCTCTATGATGCCAATGCAGGGAGGTCATGTTGAAGGCCTTCTACAGATTGCATCTCCTCAGGTTCAGGTCATAACCCCTACCCCTCCACCCTCCACCCCCACACATGGACCCCCACAGACCCCTGTCCCACCCCAGCCTCCACCCAACCAGAATGGCTACAATAGCTCCAAACACTTGCAGACCTCCTCCTTTCACAGTGAGTGTTATATCATTGCTGTTGCTAATTTTTTTTTTTTTTAAAGAGCAGAATTTATATAGTTTATTACTGTTTAATACTGAATATATATCTCAAATCTGTATTGTTGCAGCAACGTGGACAGGCAGCAGTACAGCCTCCTACACTCCTTTAGGACCTCAGCAGAATGGCCGTGGCCACCAGCCCCCTCTTCATCACCCCCACTTTTGTATGTTACTTAATGTTTTTGAAACTTTAAACATTAGTATGTGACTTATAAATAGAAGTATGGCAAAATCTGTATAACTTAAGTGAGAATTATGTTCTTCCTCAATCAGGGTCTCAGCATCACAGTTCAGCGTCTTTCCCCCCTCCAGTCTCCAACCATCCAGGTTTCTGCTTAACATAAACTCTATTTCAAAACCTATTGAGCTGTCTACATAGACAGTTACCTTCTAAGGAAGCAAAAATTCTGACTCACTCTAATGTTGCTTCAAACCCATATGACTTCCTTTCTTCTGTGGAACACAAAAGAAAAAAATATATTTACACACCTTTTCACCATGTAATGGAAGTGAATAATGATTCTGGGCTGTCAAGTTTCAAAAAGGATAACAACAACAACAACAACAACAACAAAAAAACACTGTAAAAGTAATCAATTTGACAAGGTATCTTATAAGGAACCCTAATTTTGTTGCCTACTTTTTGGAACAGTCTTTGCACTGGGAGCACGCCTATGATGCCTTAAAAGGCTGTCTAGATTGGCAGCTCGGCAGTTTTTGGAACAGAGTTATTGTGTCCACTTAATGTAACTAAATATTAATGTATCTAACTTTCATTTATATTAATGCTGTTGGACTCACAGGTCAATATTCATGCGCTGTATCCACAGGTCCTGAATTCTGGTGTTCCATCTCATACTTTGAGATGGATGTGCAGGTGGGGGAGATGTTTAAAGTGCTGTCCAGCTGTCCGGTCGTGACGATTGACGGGTATGTGGACCCCTCAGGAGGTGACCGCTTCTGCCTGGGTCAGCTTAGTAATGTGCACCGCACAGACGCCAGTGAGCGGGCCAGGTATGTGAACCACAATCCAATAACTATTCCAGCCAGAGCTTTACAGTGCTAGTATGAACATGTACTGTATGTATGTGTGGTTGTTAGGGCTGGTGGATTTTTCATGTATTTATAATATATGCAATATTATTTTGTTGGGAAATGAAATAACATTGTGAATATCGTGATGATTTTAATAATTCTTTTATTTGGCTATGACGTGTCCTAAAAACCGTGCCACTAGTCTAGTTTGTGGTTTAAGAATGGTAGGACAGAAATGTTTAAATAGCATCTCTGGTTCAAAGTCAACATGAAATCAAAATGCTATTTACTTTTATAGTACATTTTCCTGGTCTTATTCTTCAAAATGTAATACCTTGCTCCACATCGGAAATGTCTTTTCTTTTTTGCTGACGTCACCAAGTCATATTTTTCAACTCAAGCCATCCAACCAGTTGTCATACAGATAATTTTTTTAGGGGTGCACGACATATTGGCGGCCGATATATAACTGAAAATGTAAATATTGTTATCGATGGTGGAATTATTGTAAAGATTGTACATTTTAAACGACACGTATTTTGTTTCATAACGCTAATAGTAAAATTATCGGTTATCGGTATCAGCTCAGAAATTCCATATTGGTGCATCCCTACTTTTTTTAACAGTCCACTCAATTCACAATGGATAAAAGTCAACCCTACATGTGTTATTCAGAAATACGACACTTTACAGAAGTAAAATTGGTTGCGAACATTGTTCCATGTTGATTTTAAACCTCAGTAGCAAAAATGCTGACAGAGTTGGGAAGTTTAATTTATTTCTGCAAATAAATTCGTTCGAAACAATGATTACATTTTTCATTTGCGTAATCAATCAAAAATGTTTAAGTACTAGTTTTAGCAAAAAAATATATTTAGTTAAATATTGCTGCCTGTTATCATGTATTATTACAATGGTGTGTATAGAAATTATTTAAAATTTGTAGTTTAAAAAAAAAATATTCCTTAATTGTTTCTTTAAATTGTATTCTTACATTATTCTTTATAAATCTACTTGGCAACAATGGCTTTTTGGTTGAAATGATGGTTTCTCTGTTTGAAAAACAAATACATCACACTTGTTTTGCCTTTTCAGATCATCACATACATAAATATTGTAAAAAGGCTGAAAACAAATGAGATTTTAGAGATTTAGAAGAAACTTTGTGATTTCTTTAGTTTATAACTACATTGCTCAGCCCTAGTGGTTGTATACTGTATGTGTATGTGAGTTCTTGTTGGGGTGTACATTTTCATAGGTTTTATGTTTGCCGTAAAACACATCACAAAACTTGCACACTGTGCCAACATGTTTCTTGACATGTGGAAAACAATAATAAGCAAACATTATGCAAGGCTTATACTCAGTGATATCTAGGAGATATAACTGGTTTCTACTAGGGTTTCAAATTTTAAGAAATGAATGAATGAATGAAAATCAATGAATCAACAACAACAATAATAAACTGTAAGTGGTAAACAGCTTTAAACAAAAAATAAAATACAAGATGTATATTTTTTTTCAATCACAGTTTTTATTTATACAAAGTTAGATTTTTGACTGACCAACCTTTCTAATGCAAACTAAAGTCAACTTTGCTTCAGAGAAAAGGAAACATGAAACCAAAGTTTGTGCATGTAGCCTGCTGTTTAAATATAATTTAAATGAATACACTTAAATAATGCGAGTATTGATATTTTCCTCTTAATATAGTATCAGTTCAATATATTTTTAATATACTCGGGCTGTATTTTACATTAATTAATTTACATTAATTTACTGTCAGTGTATTACTGTTAATAATAACTTGTATAGAAGAGACTGATTCAAGTTCATTAAACCTTCACGTTGTAGATCGTGGGATATTTGACACCATTTTTTATTTGAAATTAAAAAAGAAAAAGGATGCACATCTTAGTTTTTATTCTGTGTTGCTGACAGGATGTGACGTGCAAGTGGCAGTGCGACCTCTAGCGGTGGATGAGTGGTGGTGGTGTAGTGGGCTAAAGCACATAACTGGTAATCAGAAGGTTGCTGGTTCGATCCCCACAGCCACCACCATTGTGTCCTTGAGCAAGGCACTTAACTCCAGGTTGCTCCAGGGGGATTGTCCCTGTAATAAGTGCACTGAAGTCGCCAACTGCATAAATGTAAATGGATGACTGTATAGACAGTCTGCTGGCATGATTACTGAATGCATTTGTGCTGAAACTGATTAATTGGCAATCGATAAACTTTTTCCCCCCACAGTATTTTATTGAGTTTGCACAGTAGTAAAAAATACAGATTCAAACCATAAGAATATGGTATTTGAAGGAAATAATGTTCATGGCAAAAAAAACATCAACAACAAACAAATAAACAAAAAGACAAAAAAAAAAAGAGAGTGAGGGTAAACAGTCACACATATTGGAGAGTTTTTGCATTCATACTATCCCTAACATAGATTTCTAAGAACTAAGAGGCATAGTAAGCCATTCAACATAAGCCAGAAAAGGCTGCCATACTTTCAGGAACTTATCAGTAGATCCAGGCAATGTATACTCGATCGATAAACGTAATCAATGTAGTTATTAACGACAGTCGATCATTGGTTATTCATTAGCATCCCTAGTCTCTACCACTTTGTTTACTCACAACCTGATGTAATGCAACCATGTCTACAACAGCACATTTGATTTCAGTTGTGACACACAGTGGCAATGTTTATTTGTGTTACTGTCACGAAATGCTGAGGCAGGACCCAAAAGCAGAGTTAAAAGGGGATTTATTTATCAAAAAAACAAAAACCATCATAAAGCTCCCACAAGGGGGAAAACAAACATAAACTACCCCATAGGGGAAAAAGGTATTCCAGGGCTGGGGCAGAATGCAGTGGGGAACCGGACCGACTGGACTGGGTAGGGATGAACAGGAACGAACATACAAAAAAAAACAACCAACTTGACCAACTGGGAAACAAGAACACAAGACTGGAATGAGTACGAACTGGCACTGGACAGCAAACATGAGGAGACTAAAATAGGGAGAGAAATCAGACTGTTTAACAAGACAGGGCAGTGGTGAAAAATAAACGAATAATGGGCAAACAAGGAGGCGGGGTATGACGTAAGACAGATAGACACGCGGTGATACAGAAACAAAACAAAGCCACGTGCTTTCACAAGACAACAAACTACCCGAATGACATGAGCGCACATCGGCAAGACAATAAGGCAATATACACCCATACCAACCGACAAACAAGACGAGAGAATACATAGCAACGACAAACAAAGCGTTGCCACACATTCTCACACTGAACGAAACCTGAGCGTACATTGCGAGGCAAACACCACACGATGCATGCAACAGTCGACAAAAACAAGACAGGACACCTGTGCGAGAATTTGGCCGCACACACACACCCGACACCTTAGACCGAGGTGATCAAACCTTAGCACAACATGAAGACAGCTCACGACCCGGGCGCGCAACGCAACGCGAGAGTGACACGAGAGCCAGACAAACTATTGACACGAGTGCATGCTGTCAAGATGACATAAGTGCAATGCACCACGTCAATAACAGACAGATATGGAGCATGAGACTCCGGATCCCGACACGGACCGAAACAGAACCAGACAGGAAGTCAGGATCCAGACACCATGCTCCCGACATGAAACAAGATGGACCGAAGAGCACACGGCAGGGAATACAACCGAAACCGTGCGCTCACACAAAGACAGACAATGAAACACAAGACAGACATGAGATGATGATGCCACAGTCCTGTCAAACCAAAACCCAGACTGACAGAGTGACAAGACCATGACAGTTACATAACTATCTGATAAAACCAAAAGTATTGGAAGGGCAATGCTGTTCCAGTAACCATGTAAAGTCAACAATGTATTGTGTAGTCCTGAAATTGCAGCTAGATTCTGTCCCATTCTGCAGGTTGCACATAGGTAAAGGCGTGCAGCTGGAGTGTCGTGGAGAAGGAGACGTCTGGATGCGCTGCATGAGCGATCATGCCGTCTTTGTGCAGAGTTACTACCTGGACAGAGAGGCGGGCAGAGCGCCAGGAGACGCTGTACACAAAATCTACCCAGGAGCCTACATTAAGGTCAGAGATGTCATATCAGTGGCGGATTTAGACATGGGTGACATGGGCAGCCGCCCAGGGTGGCGTCTTGTGGTGGGGGGGGGGCACGGGGTGCCTTGAACTCCACCAGCCATCTCATTTACAATCACAAAATTACTGGTCTTCACTGTATGATTATAATACATTAATAATTTTTAAAGCTATTAAAAGTTGTACAGCCAAGTCAGAGCAGTAAGTGTTTTTTTTTTTTTTTTTTTTTTTTTTTTTCATTTTCTTGTTATTGTTGTTTGATTAATATTAACCACATACTAGACAGAAACAGGTCTGTTAGGCTACATTTAAACCTCAAATCCGCTATTTTGATGTTTTTTTTATCCAGCCCTAGTTCACGATGCTCTTTTCCATACAGTGAAAGCATGTAGTGACCAATATTCTGCTATATTCCAAGGTTTCTAAAGCCATACGACAGCTTTGTGGAATGAAGAAACCAAAATATAAGTCGTTACTGTATATCTTCCCCTCCGCAGAAGTTTTCAATTAGCCCGTGTTCATGTTCAGATTCAAAAATGAAGCGTCATTGACTTGCATGTGTAGTAAACGAATGCAACACCCAATTTTTAAGTCTGAACATGGAATGAAGCTTGGCATGTTATCAGTGAATAATGTCTAAATTTTGTTCTGCCATAAAATTTCATAAGACTTGGAATATAGCGCTTTTAATTGTTTGTCCTCAAGATTAACAGATGTAGTCATTAACCTAGTTTCTATCCACATTTTCGCGCTGTTTTGTTATCGACAAAGTGAAAATGCGAGAAGAAAATGTTTGCGAAATTTGCCGTCTTCTGCCTGTTTCCATTCAAGTGGCCTTTTATCGATACAAATGGTGTGCGTGATGACGTCATGCCTAACACTTTGTCGCATAAGTTTTGGTTTATTCCAAAATAAATCGGACCTTAAGCCATTTCCATACAGAAATGTGTGTATATCGCTAATTGTGTACCTTTCGCCTCCCAGATGTCCCTAATTTTTATCCCCCTGAAGTTTTGGTAAAATGGGGAGAGTATTGAGACAATTTATTGAAATTAGATACTATCATTTTAATTTCACAAATAAATGCAATCAGAAGAGGAGGAATTGCGATGAAAGGGAGCAGTTGCCCTTCTGATAGGACTGTATTACTGGTCCTGATGTTGCGCCTATCGCAGGTTACCATTGGTTCCGACCCGAAAGCGAATCGTCACGGCCTTGTTCAAGCTGGAATCCTGCACAAAGTAGTGGGGGAAACTTTCGGTCTTAGTTTAAGGACCATCCATCCATGTGTATATGCTGTGTGCACAACTATTAAAGAAAAACCGATGTGGTGTAATATCACGGTTTACATATATGATACATTCCTGAAATTCAATAGGCTGTTTTGAACAATCATCTAATCTAAAGCATCACAACTGCATTATGTCCCGTATATTTATCCAACAACATTTAATGACCAACTGAATTTGATTATCATCCAAAATTAATTTAAATGTCATAATGCAAATGACATTTTCTGAAGTAGCTCAGCAAATGTGATCTGAGGTAAAGAGGGTTAGATTTAAAATATTTAACAGTTTTAAAAGGTTCAAAAGCTCGTTTTCTGAAAGTGAACTCCGCATTGGACAAATAGTTCTGATAGTTTATAGTCTTGAAAAAAGTGTAGAACATTCTGAGAATGTCATTCAGACGACTTTTTTCATCTACAGAACAGGCTAAGGCTAATTAAAGTTTGTGTAAAGAAAAGGCATATATAGGTCTAAAAATATTATTTATTTGTTTGGTAATTTATTTAATTTAATACAGGGAATTTTGCCGGCATTTTTTCAAAAGTAAGCTAAACAATAATTTAATAGAATTGGGCTGTTAGTATTCCAAAAAAGCACACTGTTGCTTATTTTTAATTTAAAACATCTTTGTGCACAGAAATGATATGTTTTTTTTTGTATTGTGGGCTAATTCCATGACTGCCGTCTATTATTTTGAATGGTGTGGAAAAGCAACTTCAATAAATAAATGGATGTCTACCTTGATTAAATTAATTGCAAAGAGTGGCCATTCATTTGTTCTCCGTGCACTTGTTGGTGCATGTTACGAGATATTTGTGTTGCCACTCCTGGAAGTGTCATGACGCAGGTGTGTTTGCAGCATTGGATCAGGTATGCCATTAAGATCAATCCATAACAGTGCGATTAATGCTTCACATGCAATAAATTGACTTTCAAGGATGTATACCGTGTCATCATGATTATCACAGGTTAACGATTGGGGTAAATTCTGTCATGTGACACTACATTTTTACGTTAATGCCATTTTATCGACAGAAAGTGTTTCCAAACCAGTTTTTCGCAACATTTGAAACGGAAAATTATTATGTTGGCACTTGTGAAATTAGCAATAACGTTTCCATCAGCTATATCGGTAAACTTTTTGATGCGCTACACCTTTTGTTGCAAAAAAACCCTTGGATGGAAATGTAGTTATTGTAAACTTTGAATGAAAAGAGGAGTATAAAGATTCTTTAAAATTTCACCTTTTGTGTTCCACAAATTACATAACAGCACATGTGTTTGGAGCAACACGAGGGTGAGTAAATAATGACAGAATTTTCATTCTTTTCTTCTTTTTTTTTTTAAATTCTTTATTTATTTATTTATTTATTTTTTCAAATTGTTTCCTGTCAACAATTGTTTCAGGACATGGCACAGAGGATTGTTTGATTAATTTGCTCTGGAAGCAGTTAGAGTGAGTGTGTAGTTTTGTGTCTGCAGGTGTTTGACCTCAGGCAGTGTCACAGGCAGATGCAGCAGCAGGCGGCCACAGCGCAGGCAGCAGCAGCAGCGCAGGCGGCTGCAGTGGCAGGAAATATTCCAGGACCGGGAAGTGTTGGTGGAATCGCCCCTGCAGTCAGTGAGTATCTGACTTAACACAATAAAACTCTTATATCATACATCATTTTAATTTTTCCCCTCTTACTCTACAGTGGCAAGAAAAAGTATATGAACCCTTTGGAATTAGCTGTTTGTTGTTGTTGTTGTTTTGGGGTTTTTTTTGCATTAATTGGTGATAAAAATGTGATCTCATCTTCATCAAATTCACATGTATAGACAGACACAATGTTCTTAAGCTAACAAGACACAAACAATTATAATCTTTAATGTTTTTATTAAAAATCCTATTAAACATCCCACTAAACATTCAAAGTGATGTGGAAAAAGAAAGTGAACCTGGTCATCCAAGTGTTTCCAGTAGCTGCGGAATAGACTTGCACAATGTTCAGAAGGAATTTTGGACCATTCTTCCTTACAGAACTTCTTCAGCTCAGCCATATTCTTGGGATGTCTGGTGTGAACGGCTCTGTTGAGGTCATTCCACAGCACTCTATTGGGTTTTGGTCTGGGCTCTGACTGGGCCACTCCAAAAGGTGGAATTTCTTTTTTTAAGTCATTTTATAGTGGATTTACTTCAATGTTTAGGCTCATTTTCCTGCTGTATCACCCAACTTCTACTGAGCTTCAGCTGGCACACAGCCACCCTGACATTATCCTGTAGGATATCTTGATAAACTTTGGAATTCATTTTTCCCTCGATGATGACAAGCGTTCCAGGCCCCGAAGCAGCAAAGCAGCCTCAAATCAAGATGCTCCCTCCATCGTTCTTCACCGTTGGGATGATGTTTTCATGTTGGAATGCAGTGTCCTTTTTACACCATACGTAGTGCTGCACGTTCTTCACAAACAATTCAACCTTAGTTTCATCAGTCCACAAAACATTTTCCCAGTAGCGTTGTGTTCATGCACGAGCAATGTTTTTGTTGGAAAGCAGCGGCTTCCTTCATGGTGTCCTGCCATAGACACCATGCCTGTTTAATGTTTTCTGTATAGTAGACTCATGAACAGAGATGTTAACCCCTTCCAATGATTGCTTGAAGTCTTTAGCTGTCACTCTAGGGTTTTTACCTCATTAAGCATTCTGTGGTGTGCCCTTTGAGTTATCTTGGCTGGATGGCTACTTCTAGGGTGAGTAGATACAGTATTAAATCGTCTCCATTTATAGACAGTTTGTCTAACTGTGGACAGATGAATATCTGAGCTCTTCGAGATAACTTTGTAACCCTTTCCAGCTTCATGCAAAGCAACAATTCTTGATCGTAGGTCTTCTGAGATGCATGGTCCACGTCAGAAGATGCTTCTTGTGAATGACAAATTCAAAATGTCTGAGTGATTTTTATAAGTCAAAGTATGTCTAACCCACACCTCCAATCTCGTTTCATTAATTGGATGTCAGGTTTGCCTACTCCTCTAATTAGCTTTTGTTGGCATCATTAGCCAAAGGGTTCACATACTTTTTTCCAACCGACACTATGAATGTTTGAATGATCTATTCAATATGTACAACAACAATACAATAATTTGTGTGTTATTAGTTAAAACAGATTGTGTTTGTTCATTATTGTAACTTAGATGAATATCAAACCAGATTTTAAGACAAATTTATACATAAATGCAGGTGATTCCAAAGGGTTCACATACTTTTCTTGCCACTGTATTTGCTCAAAAAATGGTCATAAGTTAGTTTTTAATGACCATTTTACACC
Source organism: Myxocyprinus asiaticus (assembly GCF_019703515.2). NCBI lineage: Eukaryota > Metazoa > Chordata > Actinopteri > Cypriniformes > Catostomidae > Myxocyprinus > Myxocyprinus asiaticus. Next base: position 9,661,397 of record NC_059377.1, read on the forward strand.
CTGTCTCTGACCCTTAGAGTAAACAGGCTGTTTTTTTTAACCATTGAAGTCAAAATAAAACTGTGTTTGCAACCCATTTTACTTCCATAATGTGATGTAATTTTGAGTAAAACAGGATATTAAAAAATTTAGTTTAAAATTCATTGGATCGAAAATTGGTCTCTATATGACCGCTGGTTAGAGCTGAAAAGGAAAGTAGTTTAAGAGGCAGAGTAGGCTATTACTTTAATGCAAGATTACGAAGACAAACATTTTCTGTCTTTGGATTAATCATGCAAAATAAGGCCAGGAAATAGGTTCTAGTTAAAAATATATGCACCAATATAACAATGCATATAAACAGCGATATTTACCTTCATATATTTTTACTAAAACATTTTAATGAATGCAAAATGACATGTGGAGACTTTAGTAAACATTATTGAAAGGGCTAGGAAATGTAACTTGTTAATTTCTGCAATTAATAGTTGACTATTTAATGCAGATGTTTTCCCCACTTCCTGTGGCTATATACATTTCCAAGAGGTACATGCTTGACTTTACTGCACATTGTTGCACAGAAATTGATTGTGTGGAGCAGTGCAAGCTTATTCATTACGCGTGACGCATGTCCCTGGCATAATAAACATGTGAATGAAAAAAATATATATATTTTCTGCATTTGAGTGAATTTCTAAATGTTTATTTCCCAGGTCTCTCAGCGGCAGCCGGTATTGGTGTGGATGACCTTAGGAGGCTGTGTATTCTGCGTCTGAGCTTTGTAAAGGGCTGGGGGCCTGACTACCCTCGCCAGAGTATCAAACACACGCCCTGCTGGGTGGAGGTCCATTTGCACCGTGCGCTGCAGCTGCTGGATGAGGTGCTGCACACTATGCCTCTAGCAGACCCTGGACCTGCTAACTGAACAATACACACTCAGTAAACACACACTGTACTCACTACAGTAAGCGTGCAAACCACATTATGCGCTAAAATCGGCATATTTGGGTTTGCACTTTTATCGGTCGTTAGAATCCCAGTGAAAACACCACAGAAACTCTACAATTCATGATTTTAAAAGATATTTCCTCGCATATTATTGTTATATAGTGATATGATGAATTTCTAGATTTCGGGTGAATCTCACAAAAACATGTCTGGGTCATAGTTCACCCTTAAATCAAAATAAATATGTTTTGCATTAAAATAATGTGACCCACGTTATATTAAGTGTCTTTTAACTACTATGTACTTTTGATACATTTGATACAATGTACTTATTATGAACATATGTGTTGTTGAATTGTACTTACATTTAAAGTACCTGCATTTAACTACATCAGTAGTAACACTATTAACCTTACCCCTAAACCTAACCCAACCCTAACCCTAAACCCTAAACTTAACCATAAACCTACCCATACCTCAACCTCAGTAGCAGCAAATGTGAATATTGTGAGAACATGTAGTTACACAATAAGTACACTATATTGTATGTATTTTAATGTTAGTACATAGTAGTTAAAGACACCTAATATAAAGTGGAACCAAAAAATGGAACATATTTTTAGGACCATGAAGATTTAGATCGTATTTTCTTGACGATTATGCAAATTTTTCTGCAAAATTGCCATTACTGTAATGAATCTGGATGTTTTACTTTTGAGTTTGTTTGTAATTCTCATTATTCTCAGTGGTGATTTTCATTAGATTCTCAATACAATGATACAGTAACTTTAGTGTTTTATGGTAAAAGAAATAAAATTTATTTAAATCAGCATTAATTGTAAGTACAAAAAAGTCTACAGTAATGTATAAATACCATGCAATTAAAAAATATATATATCGTACATTTTTCACATTACAGTAATGAGAATTGGGTGGAAAATGTGCTTAATTGTCACCTTAAAATTCGGCTTCATTTTCTTCATGCAAAATAAAAATTTTCATTTGATTTCTTATGATTTAAGGGGGGAATGTGATCTGAAAATTTTTTTTTTGTGAGATTCACTGTTTCTGATTAGATGTATATACAGTACCTTAGCACTACAGGTCAACTAATGAATGCAAGTTTACACAGGGTTGCAGATTAAGTTCAGGGAAATAGCTTTATTGTTCATATGCCTTTCTAGCTTTGCACATCATACAGTTATGCTAAGAGTATTAGAGCCTAATAGTTTGCAATATTAGTAGAAAATGCTTACAATTTGCCCTGTAAAAAAATTTCTTTATGGGATCAGTTTCTGGTCATATAATAAAGCGCAACAATGACCTCCCACTTTTTTTAGCGGTCTTGGTTCCGGTAGTATTTTTCCCATTCTTTTTTTCCATTGGGATATCATCAAATCCTTTATAAAAGAGTTCTAAGTCATGAAACAAACCAACCAGCTCCAAGGTAAATCACAGCATTATATTTGAAACAAAAGTATATGAAAATCTGGAAAAAAGACAAATGTACAAGATTTAAGAGCAATGTACAAGAGCAATGATCTACAATTAAGTCCCTGAACTACTGTAAGTAATTGATTTAAAGTATGCAATACCACACATTTGCAAAATATTCAAACCTTTACAACTTTTATTTGTTTGAGAGTTAAGTTATAATGTTATTCACAGTGCTTCATGAAAGGGGTGATTGGTGGATCTTTACTCAGCATTGTGTGTACTGTGAATACTCACTGGGAATTCTGTAACTGACACAATTTATTATAATTTTATTTTTTAATCCCCTTTTCTCCCCAATTTGGTATGCCCAATTCCCACTACTTAGTAGGTCCTCGTGGTGGTGCGGTTACTCACCTCAATCCGGGTGGCGGAGGACAAGTCTCAGTTGCCTCCGCTTCTGAGACAGTCAATCCACGCGTCTTATCACGTGGCTCATTGTGCATGACACCGCGGAGACTCTGCATGTGGAGGCTTCACGCTATTCTCCGTGATCCACGCACAATTTACCACGCACCCCATTGAGAGCAAGAACCACTAATAGTGACCACGAGGAGGTTACCCCATGTGACTCTACCCTCCCTAGCAACCGGGCCAATTTGGTTGCTTAGGAGACCTGGCTGGAGTCACTCAGCATACCTTGGCTTCAAACTCGTGACTCCAGGGGTGATAATTGACACTATTTTTAAAAGTTTAAGTTAAAAGCGCTCTGACTTGTGGCAGAATACTTTAAAAAGGTCTGTCTTGAATGGTTCTCTATGGAGAAAAAGAATGGCATTTTTACTTCTGGAACCCGACTGTTGCGCTTTATTACTCTCTGGAATTACATAAACAAACAAACACACACACACAACACGGTCAAAGACCACTCATGTTCAGGTGAGGAAGAGACTGTTCAACCTCCACCAAGTTATAAACGCAGAAATTTACTCAAAGTCTACGGGTTTGGTAGCACTAAATGCCTCAGAGCAAACATATGTGGCTATGTTGTCGCTGGTCACTTCAGGAAATATTTGAAAGGACCAGTTGATGTCGACATTAAACGTTAGTGTTGAAAACTTGCTTCTGATGGACAAAGCTGTACCGGACCTCTCCTTAAGCTGGTCAGATGGATAACAAAACAAACATTTCAAACAAAATCCTGATCTCTGTGCTTGTGCTGTGCTCCTCTAAATGTGTACCTGAACTCAGCTATCGTAAATGCGGCTTACTATCAAGGAATCTTATTAGTTGCAATAGCCTTCCAGCTCCTTTATTTTCATACCAAAAAAGAAAGAAAAGAAAAACAAGCCTGAATTGTTCAGCTTTAAAATGGTGGTATTAGTATTTTGTGATGATGCAATTCGGTGTTTGCAACCAAATCATTTGCCATGTGGTGTAACTTCACCAAAGCCAGAATACCTCATGATAACAAGCATGAACCCAGTGGATTTTTCTTTATGTGTCTGGAATCTTCTGTTTTCTGGACCGCATGTTCACCTCATACTTTAACCAAATCAAAAGGGGGCGTGTCTTGAAGATGACCGAATGTAGATGCACCAACTTGGCTGATTTCAAACAACGGGTTTTTTGCCAACACCAGTTACTCAGCTTTACTGTTTATTGATATCTTGCCCCGTAACTCATTTTCTAATAGTTTTGGACACATTTTTCGAGCTTTTACGAATCCGTGTCTGGATTGTGACCAAAATTCAGTCATCCAGCCCCATACTAATAAAAACTTTTGCAAACGGGTAAAACATTTAAACATTGTTTTGCTACTTTCCCAAGTTACAGAACATTATGCATTTACTGAAAGACCCTTGATATTAGTTTATGTCAAATGTACAGCCAATACAAAAGCAAATATATATATAATACAATAGTAACAGTGGAACCTCAATATAGTATGTTCAGCTTGGTCTCTTGAAAATTACGTGACTGGCAACATGTTTGCAAAACGAAATGATGTGCTTCATTACATGTTTTGCTGCAGTTTCCCAGTAAAATGTCCAGTGGGGGGCATCAAAAATGAGTTAAATGGTGTTGTAATCAGACAAGGTTTTTAAGGTGAATATTAATCAGGGGGTTTTAATGAGTAAAACGTACCTCCCTAACCTAGAACTTTAACCTAAACCTAACCAATCGTGTTCTTAAAGCAAATGAGAGGGAAACAAAACAGGCATCCTTAAACCAACACCTGCAACAATTCAACAAAATGAAGAGAAAAGCCATACATTAGGTGTGTAGTTAATGCTTTATCTACCTGTTGTATCATTCTAGTGCGGCCACATATAATTATGGGTAATGTTTTGTTGCAAATGCTTGTTGCTGCATTAACCAGCTAACTGAGTCTCATTATTTGGCAAGTTTTATCGTTATTCTTCATTAAGAGTACAAAAAATGCATACAAACTAAACCGCACAGTCAAAATCCTCAAGTAAAACTGAACTATTATCAATAACAATTTGTTTCCGCAATTATTCTTAAATTGACACAAAGACTCAAAGAAAATCCAGAGTTTCCCACTCGTAATTACAACTTTGTGGTGCTGTTCATGTGCGCTTCACTTGTAAATATGATCATTCTGACATGACTTGAACTCACCATATGACAGTTTCATCTCACGAGTCACCTTGCGTGCTTTACTGGTCTCGACCCGTGGTCTTCTGAGTCCAAAGTCCAACACTCATGAATCCGCATTTCCACTATTGGGCCAAATGAGGGCATGCTAGTGCGTGCCAAGGCCAGTTGTGTTCACACTGTCACTTCCAGGGCTTCATCATGCCGCCTCAGGCTTTCTCGAGGCCAATGGTGTCTGGCCCAACGATTACCCTTGGGCCAAACAAGGCCAACAGGGAAGTGAGGCGGGGTCAATGTCAAAGGTGGAGTTTCGCCGAACTTGTCAGGTTGTGTATCCAGCGCATAATGGAAGAGGTTCAGGAACAATGTAAAAACTGCAGGTACAGTACAAATCTGTTAAAATGCTCAATGGACAAAGCGGTGCCCAAAGAAAGAACTTTCCATGGTTCGAGATCATGGACAGTGTGCTGGGACACTGTTAGTGGAGAGACCACTCGGGACACCATGGCAGTTACAGCTGGTGAGTTGTCAACGCTAACTTGTCTTGCAAGCTAATGTTTACAAACGATATAAACTTGATATTCTAGATAAATAGATAACATGATACCTCAGCTTGAGCTTCCCACTTTCTTGTGAAATGGGTGGGGTGTGTGACGTTGGCACCAGGGCGGCGGGTTTTAGGGCGATGTTGGGAACGCAGATAGATTTTGGTCACACGGCTTGAAGTCTGAGGCTATTGGCCCCTGCTGACCAGTTTATAACCCTGGCTCGCACAGGCCCGATAGTAAAAAAAAAAAAAGAAAACGGCTAATCAGGTGGGAAAGCTAATCACATTGAAATACTCTGCGTATATGTTGATGGGTCAGTAATACAAGCGTTAAAATGTATCTTTTTTCAAATAATGCATTAGAGTAAAAGTGTTTCGATATGATAACATAGTGTGTGAGTGATAGAGCAAAAAAAAAAAAAAAAAAAAATATATATATATATATATATATATATATATATATATTTGTGTTTATAAAGTCATAATCAGCCATTGTACTCGTGATTTGTATGAAAGTAAATAAAATGCTTGTAGCCCCTCTAGTGTTAATTTCACTAGGAAACTGCGGCAAAACGTAGAAAGTGGCACGTAAAAGTCAGTTTGCAAAAAAGTTCTTATAGTAACGTTCATTCTATGAGACTAGGTTTTGTATGTTAATGTCAACATGAAATCAAAATGGACCCTATTTACTTTCTAAATGGATTTTATTTTCCTGGTCTTATTGTGTGCTATTTATCAGTGCAAACTAGTGCTGCACAATGAATCGAATAAATAATCACAGACAAGTCTGTTGCTCTCTTCTGTGTTAAATATTCAAAATTTGAAAAACAGCTTTGTATTTATGCTTCTAAGAGGACTAATGTGAAGTCTTGATTTATTGATGTTCAAAACAGCACTAAAGTGGATGTGAAGCCGACATTTAAAAAATGGCATGTAGTTGATTCACCCAAAATAGTATTTTTATGTAATGTACGTTCTATTATTCAAAAAATATTGCAATTACAATATAAAGGGAAATAATCAATAATAATTTTTTTTTTTTTTTTTTTTTTTTTTTTTGTCATAATCGTGCAGCCCTAGTGCAAATTACTTCAAAAAGTTTATTTTCGTAATCTTTCATTAAAATGTAATTACTTGCTTTGCTTCTCCAACAACTTTCCTTTTCGAATGTTCCTAAAGTTTCACGAAGCCCGTATGGGCAGGAAAAATAATGTTAACAATAGCCAAATAGATATTTTGGCTTGCCAATAGAAATTGAATGGCAGTTAACATGAAAAACATTAAAGAGTTTCAGCAATAATAGCAAATAACGATACATTTATGGATATCCATCGATCACAGTGGATAAAATCAAGTCCTGTTCTACATGTTTTTCTTGTTGAATATCCTGTTTCACTCAGAAATGTAATCAGGTTTTGAAAGTAAAATGGGTTGCAAATGCTGTTTCATGTTGACTTCAATTACACATCCTCACTAATTTTAGTGTTGGCGAGTATTAGCTTTGATAATTCACAACTTTAATAGAAGGTTGTATGATGTTCTGTGTTTCCAGTATTGTTGCCACAGTAATAATCTTTGTGCCTTTCCCTTTGTGCTCATTTGTTTATAGATAAATCTCTTAATTATAAAATGCCTTCTCAATTATTTTCTCATTTTGATTATAAACATTACATACCATCTATAGGTTTGAAAGGATTAACTACAGTTTTAAGCAATGCAGCATGTCAGGGATGTTTTAGTCTTCTTGCAGGCATGGAGTGTTTTCAGGTTTAATTTTGACTCTATATGACCATTTGTGAATTGGGCGATTAAAAGGATGCAAACTTCTGCAGGGTAGTTCACATTGGCTCAGGTCACGTTAAAGTTTATGACCCCTTAGGTAAATTTATTATAAAGCATAATGCCTTGTTTTTTTGTCTAACATTAAAAACACTTTGAATTTCGATGTCAGGCACAGTATACTCATTGTTTTGATGAGTGCCTTTGTGCTGTATTTCATTAGAAATGTGATACATACAGTTGACAAACTGCAGTTTAAATGCAAATTACAATAAACAGCTGATTTTAAAAACAGATTGCAAAGGCACTTTGCAATGTAAGCTTAAATTGATCAAAGGATACATCCTTGAGGTAATTTTGGGTGAAATATATTGACCAAGCTCTGGTGTTACACATCTAATACACACCTTGATGGTGTAAAAACGTATTTGTTGTAATAAAATCTGAAAAACCTTTATTCTAAAATAATAAAAAGCAACTTCAAAGCATTGCTTGCTTAGCATTACAGGTATGATTCTAGACATTGTGTTGGTTTAAACCGTATGCCAGTGATATAACATGATCCTCAGTCATTGTAAAGTTTATTTTGCCTTAAATGCTGAAAAATTATGATTGACCCCAATTGTCACAAGTACATTCACTATTACCATTGTAAAGTACTTTAACTTTACTTACCTCTCAACCTACTCTGTTCTTCACTGTAATTTAGTTTTTCTTTCACTGTATCTAAGTTATTATTATTATTTTTATATATGACTGGACCCCTTGCAACACTTTAACTTATAGAACGTGTGTGTTTTCACTGATGGACATACTGTATTGTGTAAAGTTACAATGAAAGCCAACATTTCTGTCAGTAACACAATCACCCAACTGGAAGTCAAATCAACAGCATTCCATATACTAAGCCTATTTCTTACAAGTAATTATCAGTACGTTATCCAGTGTGAATATATTTGAATTGACTATTTTATTGATATTGTCATTTCAATTCTTGTTGTTATTATAATTATTCTATTGTTAAAGGACGTTCTGCTCCTGTATGTTGACTGTACACCAAAGTAAAAAAAAATAATAATAATTTTGATAGAGAAATGTTTCATGATGTGGTTTTTTTTGTTGTTGTTGTTTTTGTTTTTTTTGTCAAATTAAAGAATATAGATTTTTATGAGGTTATAGAAGTTAAGCATGACCTTGAAAGCAATGAAAAGAAAATAGGAATGAATTCATTTAAAGTACTAAACAAGGATGGAATCAAATATTTAAGACTAGGGAGGACCAAGTGCAAAATGTATGATTCGTCCATTGAAAAGCCCATATTAATTGACCACTTGTATAAATATTAATTAATTACAATATAATTAATATGTAATAGACTGATTATTACTATAACATATCTAATTATGACTAATAATTAATTAATAATATTCTAGATATTAAGTACAAAATTGAGGATGGTGTAATTATTTCAGAATTTACTTATTGCTGCAAGTCAACAATAGCTCCAGTACTATGGAGAAATGCATTAATTTTTATTCAATTATTAATGTATTGAAGATTTGTGAAAATATATATTTAGTGTTATATAAATCTTTTCTAAACATTCCTAAGTACATTTGTTCATTTATTTGTTCAATTAGATCTCCCCCCCCCCCCCCGAAATATATTATATTATATATTTTTTCATTTTTGTTCATTTATTTAGTTTTTTCTTTAATAATATAATATTTTTAAAATACAATCCAAAAGAATAGCTAATGAAGACTTGTGTCTTTCAAAGTATTATTTAAATATATTCTAAAATATATATATATTTTTGTTTATTTCTACTTTAAAAATATATATATATATATATATATATATATATATATATATATATATATAATATAATGCAATATAATATAATCCATAAGAATAGCTAGTGAAGAAGACAGTTCAAAGTTTTATCTCAATCTTACTGCTAAACATTCTTAAGTATTTTTGTTAATTATTAATTTGTTCAATTTAGATTTTTTTTCCTCAAATGTATTATATCATATTTTTATGTTTTGTTCATTTATTTATTGTTTTTTTATAATATAATATAATATTTTAAAAATACAATCCATAAGAAAATTGTGAAGAAGACATTTCAAAACTTCTGTATTTCAAAGTATTATTTAAATCTATTTATTCTAAAAATTCTTGTGTTTTGTTTATTTTTTTATATAATATAATATAATATAATCCATAAGAATAGCTAGTGGAGGTTCAAGACCTCAAGTTCATAGATTGATCTAAATGTAATGTCCTTTTACACATGGTCTGTAGGGGGCGCTGATGGGCTTGTATATAAATAATAGCTGACGCCGCGCTGCATCATCACTCGCTTCTGGAGAAGAGGAGGTGGGAGCGCGGGCGCGTCCCCGAGCGCATCCTTGAGGAGTACGCAGGCACCCATTCAACTGGAGGAACGAGCTGTAAAAATTCATGGACATTAAATAGATATATCAATTTCTTTGCTTTTTATTTTTTGTTTTCTGGCCGCTGCCAAGCCACTGAACCTTCAGAATGGCTGAGATTACAAATTTAAAACCAGCCTATGGTAAGTGAATGATATATGTATATTTACGTAATGATCCGGGCTTTCTGAGAGGCTGTATGAGGCTGTATCTAAATGTGTTGAAAATCACTAGGTTACTTGACAACAGTATTATTGTTTATGAGACCTTCAGTCGTGAATTGATTTGTAACGAACTGAGATTATAGATTGATGAGACCATATTTTGTTTACACTAAATCTTAGGCGTATTATTATTATTTATTTATTTTTTTAAATGTAATTTTATATAATATTATAGTGAATTAAGTTACCGGGGCAAGTTATTTTTATAAAGAATGGTTTATAAAATAGATATAAAATAGAAAATCATTTATCAGTGGGTTTATCAGTCAAGTGGACTGTAACAAGTGCAGCACCGGAAATATGCACATGAAGTCAAACTGTGTAACCTGTTTATCTATAGACACACATTCTGTATATGATGTTACGGTATGACACATAATTTGAGTCGGCCTAAATGTAGAAATGAATGTTATTCTAAAATAAAGGGCTTGTCTTCTTCAACATGTTTGCCGGGATTATCTATTTTGAAGCCGTTTAAACTTTTTTTTGTTTTTTGTCCAGAGGATAGTCTAAATAAAACCGTTTTAGTTGTAAGTACGGACACATGAGATTTTAAGCTGTATTTCTGAACAGCACAGATGGGAGATGAACACTCGCATCCCTGACGACTCTGCGTGTATGACGTCATGTCTGTTCACTGCGAGGCATCAGCTGTAGCAGTTCATGTTCTACTACTTTATTATAACATCTCCACCAATCATAATAATATTAAATATACAGTTGCTTATAGCAGATAGTAAATGGCTAAAACTTGAAGCCTGTTTATAAAATGCATTAAAGCTATTATTAATGCATTCTAACGCTATTCATCATAACAACTTACACTGCAATGCATTGTAATGTCTACATCTTTTCATTCGTAATCGTGACTAGAGTTATGTTATAATACATTACAATGCATATCTATTCATGATTATACCTTTAAAGAGATAGTTCACCCAAAATGTTTTTAATTCTCTCATCATTTACTCACCCTCATCCTATCTCAGATGTGTATAACTTTCTTTCTTCTGCTGAATAAATATTTAGAAGAATATTTCATCTCTTTTGGTCTCTTGTATGAACCAAAAGAGATGAAATATTCTTCTAAAAATGAAGTGAATGGTGGCCAAAACTTTGAAGGTCCGAGAATCACATTAAGAAAACATAAAAGTAATCCATTAGACTCCAGTGGTTTAATCCATGTCTTCAGAAGTGATATGAAAGGAGTGGGTGAGAAACAGATCAATATTTAGGTCCTTTTTTATTATAAATTCTCCTCCATGCCCAGTAGGTGGCAATATACACAAAGAATGTGAATCACCAAAAACAAAAGAAGAAGAAAGTGAAAGTGGAGATTTAGAGTAAAAAAAAAGACTTAAATATTGATTGTTTCTCACCCACACCTATCATATCACTTCTGAACACATGGATTAAACCACTGGAGTTGTATGCATTGCTTTTATGCTGCCTTTATGTGATTCTTGTACCTTCAAAGTTTTAGCCACCATTTACTTGCATTGTATGGACCAAAAGAGATGAAATATTCTTCTAAAAATCTTAGTTTGTGTTCTGCAGAAGAAAGTCATACAAATCTGTGATGGCATGAGGGTGAGTTAATGATGAGAGAATTTTTATTTTTGGGTGAACTATCCTTTAAGAGTAGTATAATGCATTATAACACATGCAATTGGATGTTAATCTTGTATTACTATTTAAATACAGCATTTTAGCTACTATTTAAAGTATGAATAAATAGGTATTTTATGCTATGTATTATAACTGTAGTTACAATTATTCTCAAAAACATGAAACTGGTAATGTTTATTATAAGGCATTATAAATACAGTATGTTACATTAAAAATACTGGTAACATTTTACAATAAGGTTGTATTCATTAACATCAGTTAACAACATTAGTTAACATGAACAAACAATGAACAATACTTTTACAGCATTTATTAATGTTTGTTAACTGCAACATATACTAATACATTTTTAAAATAAAAAAGTTGTATATGTTAAAATTATTTCATACATTATAAACTAACATGAACTAACAACGAACAATTTTATTTTCATAAATTAACATGAACAAAGGTTAATTAAGGCTGTAAAAAATATATTGTTCATGGTTAGTTCTTGATACCTAATGCATTAACTGATGTAAATGAATGGAACCTTATTGTTAGTCAAGTCATTTTTATTTGTACAGCACTTTTCACAACACACATCGTTTCAAAGCAGCTTTACAGAAAATCATGCTTTAACAGAAAATAAACCTGTAATATCTATAAAGTCTTAGAGTGATCATTGTGTAGTTTGATTAAACATGATTGTAAATTGTCTATAAAAATACATTTCTAAATGATAATTGTATTTACAACCCCAGTGAGCAAGCCGAAGGCGACTGTGGCAAGGAACTCAAAACTCCATAAGATGTTGGTTAATGGAGAAAAATAACCTTTGGAGAAACCAGGCTCACTGTGGGGGCCAGTTCTCCTCTGGCTAACATCATGAATATAATGCCAATATTAGTTAATGTGCAGTGGAAGTCATGGTTTAAAATTGTTAAACTAAGTGAGTGTTAAGGGTCAGTGTTTAAACAAAGATTTTGTATGAACTGTAAGATTAATGACTTGTGACGAAGCAGGAACGGAGCTGGATCTGGCCAGCTCTGGTAACCTCGGGATATGAATCCCGGGATTGAGACAGAGATACAAATAGAATAATATTAGCGTAGATGCCATTCAATTTATTGCAGAGTTATAGATTATGGGAAATGTTTCTGAGAAATGTTTCTGGTTCTGGCAGCCTAATTGTGAGCTGATGGATAAATTAGGTGTATACCTGGCTAAATAGATGAGTCTTTAGTCTAGATTTAAACTGAGTGAGTGTGTCTGCATCCCGAACAGTGTTAGGGAGACTATTCCATAGTTTAGGAGCCAAATAGGTAAAGGATCTACCTCTTTTTGTGGATTTTGATATTCTAGGAACTATTACCTGGCCAGAATTTTGTGATCGTAATAAACGTGACGGAATGTAGCATGGTAAAAGGTCAATTAAGTACTGCGGTGACAGACCATTCAAAGCTTTGTACGTAGTAAGCACAATTGTAAAATTAATACAAAATTTAACAGGTAGCCAATGTAACGACGATAAAATTGGGCTTGGTTTTTTCTTGGTTCTAGTCAGCACTCTAGCTGCTGCATTTTGAACCAATTGAAGTTTATTTATCGATCTATTTGTTTTAAAGTGTTTCCAATACATTTATAGCCTTCGTACAAGTGTTACCAGACATGCAATGCTTTTTATTTTAAATATCCAATTGTTTATATGCCACTAAGACTCTGTTATAATCATGGCACAAGTTATTTGTCATCATCATAGCATTATTGTTACTCTTTTTTACAACTCATAGTATGCATAATCTTACCAGGATTGACTGGGTATTGATATGTGTCTGTAACCCTCTAGAAAAAGCAACTAATTTTTGAATAGCAACCTATTATCATCAGTTTTTTTTTTTTCAATGGTATACAACCATCAAAAGTCAGATTTTTAGCAGAATTCTGTAGGCTTTAGGAGGATGATATCATATGCTGGGGCGATGCAGACCGTTTTGATGTGTTTCCTGGTGAATTCGTGTGATGTAGTCTGGGTCAAGTATTTTAAGAACACATCTGAGGCATCTTGGACCAAAATCCACAGTGTGGGAGTTGCCTAGAGACAGATTCAGGAGCAAGATATGCTACATAGAAGCCTTGAACAGGAACCAATCCAGGCAGATAAATATAGCTAGATTTAGGATTTCGAAAGCCACAAAACAAAATAAGCACAATGAAGAACTTTTGTAGTGTACAACATCATATCCTAACCAGGCACAACAAGGCACAACAAGTTTCCAACGATAACTACTGTAGCTTAATTTGTCTGTCCACACTGAAATCAAAAATACTGTGTATCGTGATAAAATTACAACTAATTGTAACACATTTGATGTTTAATATAAAACTATGAACAGCAGGAATTTTGAACAATTTCACTATGGGTGTGGCTACCCATTGCGACACAACAGAAATAGAAAACAAGCGATTTTTCAAGCTTTTATTGTTTGTCACTTTATTGCGTTTAATGTGGTTGCTATAAGACAACAGACCTGTGGATATAACAGCATCTTGACCAGGTTTAATGCGATAAAGCAACAAGCAAAAAAATAAAAAATTAATAAAATAAAAACAGACAAAAAAGCACTAATTTTGTAAGCTGCTAGGTTTCTATTTCTGTCATACCACACAAGTGAAATGTCCATAGGGTGGCGCTAAAAGGGAGTTGTATTTTAATTTGTAAATAAGTAATACAGTCAACAGGAATGCATTATATTTTATTAACTCTACCCCTAACCCAAACCCTTGTTTTCTATTTCTGTTGTGTCACAATGGGTAGCCACGCCCATAGTGAAATTGGAGTGAAAATGCAACCTCCAAATCACGCACTCCATTGTTTATGTGAACACGATTACTTCCTGATTCCTGATTCCAGAACCCGTATCTCAGAAGTTGTTCACGCAACGCGCTATTAGTTGCGGCACAGGAAAAGGTAAACACATTTCAGTTGATACAAAAATGTCTGATGGTGTATGACGCTTGTCATTAATTCAGCAGAATAGAGTTGATTTTCAAGGTAAATGATGAAATTCAAGGCAATTTCTCATGTGATCATGATGGTTGTGCAGCATTTTCGTTTTCAGTGTGGACAAACAAATTACTTGTTGCATCAGGCCTGAAAAGGACACGGTGTGAATCCTTGAAAATGATGAAGCATGAAAGTGGATGTATCAGAAGTGAAAATGAATTCTATTAAAGCTGTATCAATATGAATCAAATGTCAAGTCTTCTCAGCTAATATACAGTGACCTGATTGATTGAGCAGAGAGTCGACATCATATTCATCAGCAAAACAGGATCTAGAAAATGCTTTCAGGAAGGAAGGTGACCTGGTCAAATCTCAGATGTCAATAGCATTTCTCTTTTGGTTGTTTTATGGAGATTCACGGTCTGGTTTGGATTATTGATGTTGGCAGCAGCCTGACGTCAGAATGTTTGAATGAGTATAACTGAAAATCATCCAATTTTTTTGGTAGCATATAAAGTTTTAGCATTTCAGAGTAAGTTTCGTGAACAGATTGAGTCTTTTTTGTGTTTATGTGTGCCATGGAAAGCTTTGGTATTGTCCTGAGAAGAAATGTCCAGATTTGTCAGTTAGGGTCTATCATGGGCACAATAAGTCCAGGAATGTGTATTAATAAAGTACTTTTGCAATTTTGATTTCATGTTGAAATAAAATCATAATTAAAATGAGTAATTTTCCAAATGTTTTTGTTATATTAATTGCAGAGAGTAAATGACAATAATTCAATTTAAGAGCTGTTTTAAAGAGTTGAGTGATGTGCTAGCCTTGACAATTTTGATCGAAGCATATCATACATTACTATATGCAAAGTGTAGTTGTTCTCTTGTGTGTAGAGAGAGAGAGAGAGAGAGAGAGAGAGAGAGAGCATGTAAAAAGCTGCAGTGAATTGAACAATGGGTTGATTTATGTGTGTGTCTGATGTCAGAGTGACAGGCTCCTCTCTGTTCCTGCTGTGAAATCCAGAGCACAATGAAACTCTGCACCACGACTGCTGCTAGTAAAACTAATTTCCACTCTCCTGGCACTGAGATATTACCATTGACAGCAAAAATGGAGAGGGAACCATCCTGACATGGCATCTAACTTAATCTTTTTTGTGATCTTTTTTATAAAGGAGATGGCTTCTGTCCAAGTAAATAGCCAAACTTTGTACCATGTATGAGCGAAAACAAAAGACAGAGGCAAAACAATGACTCTAGCAGTGCTAGTGTCATTTTTCACACCTGTCCTCTCCATTACCAGCACATCATCCATCCTATTTTCTTCGCCTCATCATGGTCCTTTTGCTTTCTCTTCATTTCTACTCATAATGAACTCCACCCTGTTCTACAGCTCGCCAGAGACTACAAACAAAGGCATCATTTCTCATTTGTGGGCAATTTAGCACTGCTTATTAATCATGTGTGCCCACACACATACACACTCGCACACATTCAGCCATGTGTATTTGTGCAACTGGGGCACATTATGGAGTGTGTCATAACCAGAGGCATGTGTTTGTCGGAGATAATGTATTGTTTTTTTGAAGAATGAGCTGTGTTGACGTTCATAAATATCCGTTTAGATGACTAAATGCAGAATTCTGGAACATTTAGAAAAAAAGAAACCATGCGATTGTGGTTTTAAAAGGATTTAATGATAAACTTTAATGATAGTTTTCAACATTTCTTTAACCAGATTTATCGTTCGCCAGGTGAAAATCGTAAATTCGATAAATTGGAAAAATAATAGCACACCTCTCCTCAACATGCCACAGAATTTGAGGCATAATTCATGGCCTGTATTAGGTGTAATCTGATTACAAAGTAATTAGTTACAGTAATCAAATTACTTTTAGTAAAAGTAGTGTAACGCATTATATTTTCTTGTTTCAAATTTCAGAATGTAAAAACATACTGTAAATGTTTCTGTGAAAAGTGTTTTAGAAAGGAACTTAAAAGTAATGTAATTAGTAATGTGATTAATTTTTTATGAAGTAATCAGTAATATGATTACATTTTCGAAAATGTAATTAGCAATTTGTATGGGATTTCTTTTGTAGAGTAACCCAACACTGTTCATGGCGCAGGAAAAGTTATGTGCCGAAGTTTAATACTTATGGTTAGGGGTCTGTTCAAATCCTTAACACTAAGGCCAGAAACACACTTTACGCAAGTCCACGTACACAGATGCGAGCGCTTAGCCAATGCATTGCCAACGCATGATCTGATTGAACATACTTAATGTGCGTTCTTATGTTACTGTAGTGGTAACAGACCTCAGTTCTCAAGTGGGCGATAGAGTTACGTTCAAAAGTCTGTGCCTTGAATTTGTTGCTATAAGTTGCTATAAATATATTGACTAACTTACTTGCAGTAGTATTGTTTTCAGACTGTTGCTCCACCATCACAGTAGGTTACTTGAAAGTGAAAACTCATCATAAAAGCAGACAGTTCACAACCTTGTCCTCTATAGTGCCCCTTGTGGCAATGTTTGTAATGCAACGCGGACTTGCTTTGTTTTATGAATTGCGCAGTCTGACACATTTCGGAATGCAACAACACACAAAATTGAGCTTGCGTTGCTAGAAGCATCTGCGTTCTACTTGCGTGGAGTGTTTTGGCCTTAAAGGGGGCATATTATGCCCCTTTTTACATGATGTAATAAGTCTCAGGTGTCCCCAGAATGTGTCTGTCAAGTTTCAGCTCAAAATACCTCACAGATCGTTTATTCTACCATGCCTTTATACCCCTGTTTTGTAGCCCTGTTCCAAAGGGCTGTTTTAGTGTCTGTAACTTTAAATGCAGAGGAGCTGGAAGTGGGCTGTGCCATTCCTACTGTTGCCATGGATACCCCAGCGACAACAATGCAGAACTTAAACAGTTAAAAAATTATAAATTACACAATCATCTTCATCATCTTAGTCAATCATCTTACTGTACTGTGCATGACTAAGGTCGAGTTATGAAATATGAAAAACAGCTATAGTTGTCGAAAATACCACTATTGCTTCATAATCGTTTTTGAAATAATTACTGGTTTTATTACACGGAGAATCTTCATTGCATGACCAATCAAGCGGGACTGTGGAGGAAGCCAGTCAGTTTATATCATAACCGAAACAGAGCTACAGCTTCATTGTTTTGGAATTAGCACAAGCGGCTCTAGTGTGGAGATAAATATGGCAGACTGTGTGCTGCTCGCTCAGGTTTTAATGAGGGAGGATCTAAGCTACTCGGGTGGATCTTTTCACCAGCCGTGGGCTGTACCATTCCCCATCTGACGTCATAAGGGGCTGCAAACCTGAACGGCTCGTTTGGAGACACTGTTTTTTATTGATGGGGAAAGGAAAGAAACGAGGGGATGGTCTTTTACCATATTTTGTGGTTGTATACACACACTGAGGACACATAATTATGTTCCAAAAATTGAAAAAGTGGATTTTGCATAATAAGTCCCCTTTAAATATGTGCAGTATCAATAGTGCTTGCCTTAGCAAACACCACTATTTATATATTTCAGAAGTCATTTAGACACTTGTGTCTTAGTAACTACCACATACAATTTACACTAGAAAGGTGACACTAATTTATCACTTATAAACCAATTACCATTGTGAGTGCTCAGTGTATCAGCTGGCAACATTATTTTTTCCCTTGCCTTGGTCTCTCAAAGGGGTCGTTTCTAAGCAATGGAAGCAGCTGGCTTTCAAACATGCTGGCAAAAGTGACATCATCGGATTCTGGGTCCCTCGGGGGGTCGTAGTGTCCAGTGGAATCGGGGAGGAGTCCAGTCTTTTTGTTGCATAGAAACAGGGTAGGGTCGAGGGAGGCGAGGGCTGGACGATGGTGACAAAGACAGAGAGAGAGAGAGAGAGAGAGAGTAATTTAGCTTAAAAAAAGACAGTAAAAGATAATGCCAAAATAGTCACAATCAGGGTCAAATGTTTAGGAATTTTATTAAACTCCTTTACATTCCAGACAAACTGACTTCATTTTGAGAATACCAAGATGCTGGTTTCAATCAGAAATTTCAAACATCTTATGTGTCCTTTTTCTCAATAACTCTTGCTCCTCTGTCTGTCACACCATATCTTTATATAATCTTTTCTTACACCTTTGCTCATTTCTCTTTTCACGTCTCTTTGTCTCAAATGACTGTGCTGTTCAATCCTCACAATGTCTGGATGATTCTCGGTACTGTGGATCTTCACCCATCATGCATATGGGTTTCTAATATATGAGATGAACTTTAAGGATCAATGGTATTTGCTAAGGCAAGCTTTACTATTACTTTTGCTTATACTTGGGGTTTGGGATTTGATCAAACCTCTACCCCTAAAATGCGATGTGCAATTCATCCTGCACCATTTAAAAAATGTTTTGTTGGGTAACCTAAAAATGTGCTTCATGTGGTAAAATACAAATTATCTGGTTTTGTAAGTTAAAAAGATCAATTAAATTAGACAAAATCAACCTGACAAATCAGGTTACACCAACGAA
The DNA here is from genome assembly GCF_019703515.2 of Myxocyprinus asiaticus. Taxonomy (NCBI): domain Eukaryota; kingdom Metazoa; phylum Chordata; class Actinopteri; order Cypriniformes; family Catostomidae; genus Myxocyprinus; species Myxocyprinus asiaticus. The sequence continues at coordinate 9,680,524 of NC_059377.1, forward strand.
AGTAATTTTTATAGATTAGATCAAATAGAATCACATTACTGTACCTACCTTTTTGCAAAATGATTTTTACGTGGCTCATTGTGTGTATCATGACAATTTCCTGGTAAAATGAACACAACAGGCACTACAATAGCAATGACTTTTATTCAGTTTCACTCAAATCATAAAACGACAGATTATCAGTTCATAAACACTTTTCTATCAGTTCCTCTCACAATGCTATCTTATGACATCTTAAGACTTTTACTATAGTTCCTGACTTGTAAGGTTATAAATTTTAACATTTGCATTAAATAACTAACTACATTTACAAGCTTGTTTATGTGCGATCAAATTGTGCGGTAGCTCAACTGATAGAGCTCTGCACTTGCGATGCAAAAGACCGGTGTACGAGTCCTGAAGAGCACACAAGTCAACACGCAGGGTTGGGAGGGTTACTTTTAAATGTATTCCACTACAGATTACAGAATACATGCTCTAAAATGTAATTTGTAACGTATTGCGTTAGATTACTCAAGGTCAGTAACGTATTCTAAATACTTTGGATTACTTCACTTGTTTTGACTATCAAAAATACGACAAAATACACATGTTAAAAATACATTCTCTGAAAAACCTAAATATCTTATGCAGTGTTGTTTCTAAAACAAGATTAATCAAACTGATCTTGTTTGAATGAATTTGAGATTTTTTTTTTTACAGAAAAAGAATAAAATAATTCTAATAAAAAATAAGATTTTTTTCCCCCTAATATCAGAGGTCTTACTAGAGAAAAATAATTATGATCTAATGTGAATTTTCTTGATGAAAAAATATGATCGTGCCTGTTAACGTGCATATAAATTGGCTAGAAATAGCATTTTAGCTTAGTGTAAAGCTGACAATTTACACAAGGATTATTTCTATTTCTTGTGCTCCAAACTTACTTCAAACTTACTTCTCTGTCTGCTCGTATGAATGTAGCACATCATAAAAAAGTGTTTCACTACCGTTCAAATGCACTTTGGATCGCATCATTTATATGTATAAATGTTTTCAATCTGAAAGGACTAAATATTAAATGAAACAAATGACAATAAAATGCAAAGTAATCTCTTCAGTAATCAAACTACTTTTTGAATGTAACTGTAAAGAGCGCAACAGTGACCGCCCATTCATTTCTTCCATAGACTTTTAATAAAATCCTTAATAAAAGAGTTGTGAGCCATGAACCAGACCAACCAGCTCTGAGGTGAATCACAACATCACAAACTTTGTTTCGAGGCAAAAAATTATTTGAAAATCAGACATAAAGACAAAGGTACAAGGCTGTGTACTTACCGTCTTTCATGAGGGCACAAACTACAATCCCATGAAGCATTGCGAATGATGTCGTTGAATAATAAACTATGGGAATATATAAAACTATTGATTTTAGGTTGTTGATAATAAGTATAGAAGCAATATATTTAATGTTTATTGCAAACTATTCTGATATGTACAAATATATAAGTAGTTTAAGGGAAAAGGGAGACCGACTCAATTACGTCATTTACAGTGCGTCATGGGAGCACACAGTCGCTCTCAGCCACATTTCGCGGGTTTCGTTGGATGCAGTTCTCTGATTGGTGGATCTTTCTCTGCTGTACCATGGGTAATGTAGTTGTTTCCCATGAATTTTAAACAATGAAGTTGAGATAAAGCAGATAGATGGCTTCAACAGAAGCATATACAATCGATGAACAACCTCCTAGCTCACGGTAGGTCTGTCTTTAAAGGTTTATAAGTTATCGTTGAAAATCAGTTAATCTATGGGATAAATGAATGGGATTTTTACTTCCGGAACCAGACTGTTGCGCTCTATTCTGATTACCAACTATTTAAATTGTAACTGTAGTGGAATATAGTTACTCATATTTTGTATTTTAAATACGGAATCCCCTAACATGTAGTCTGTTACTCCCCAACACTGTCGACACGTGAGTCGAAGGTGTCATTGAAGCTCCACAAAATGACATCTGCTTCAGCAGTCGTGGTTTTTATGCACATTTGTTTTTAATGACACTGTCAGTTTACGTAAAAACTTTAAAAACCTAATTTGTTTGATTGAAAATGTAACTCGCTTTTAGCACCATTTTTATGAGATCAGGCAGCTAGAAATAGATCCTTGCGGTAACAATTTCAGGTTACCATGCGATGTGTTGCCGCTAGCTTTAGCACGTTAGCCAAACTCAGTCTAACACTTAAAATAACATATTCGAACAGTGCGGGGTTATGGTAAAGCCTTCAACTTACATTTGTAAAGTGCTGTCTTCACAGAAGTTTCGCTAGTTGCTACATTCTTCTTTAATTCCAATAGTTAGAGATCAGCATCGCAATCAGGTAACTCCACACCTTCTGCTACATAAGGCAAGCCGCGAGCGCTGAGTACATGCAGTGTCCAACATTACACACTCTGCTTTTTCTGTTGAAGAATTACATTATCCAGTTACATAGTTGCATTTTCAGGGTTAACACACTACTCGCACTACTTACACTACAAAATGGCATTGAATAGTGCTGAATTGTGCGATTTGGGACACTCAATACTTATTTCTCAATACTGTGGGACTTCTTAGGTTCTTAGGTTTACGCTACCTGAGATTAACTTTAATGATTTACTTCTTTTATCTCATTATTTCACAAGAGGTATAAGGCTTTCATCCCTCAGTCTGATATTATCAGAAGGTTTCCTGAAGGGTCTTGTATGAGTCACTATTGAGTTGCAGTGAGCTGCAGTAATAAGTGAATTCTTTGATAATGAACCCCACCATCTACCACTCAGACTGAGGCCAGCAGAGCATTAGAGATGTTTGACATTAAAAGCACTACAATATGCTGTATGTAATCCCACCAGCAATGTGGCAGTGTCAAAAGCTGTGTGTGTGTGTGTGTGTGTGTGTGTTTGTTTGTACATGTTTATGGTTTATAAATGAGACTTGTCAGACATACTAGATGTTTTTTGATGATAAACAAAAACATCCTCGTTGTAATAAAAAATATATTATTTTGTTGACTCTTGAGATGAGTACAGGTCTAATATACTTTAGTGTTTATTATATAAGACCACATTATCATTCTCAGAAATGCAGATATTGAGGTAATTTTTGTCTGCATATAAACGTTTTTATTCTTACATGTCCAAAAACAAACAAAACCTTGGTCTTTCAAGGTACTTCAGAGAACATACATAATAATAGTGTAGGACTTTGTCTAGATTTTCTTTTTATAAGTGAATAAAGTTTATTATAATGGGATATTTAAATACAAATTACATATTTGTTATTACATATAAGTTATTTCCTGACATAATATTTCATTAGTTACATTTCAGCAGGAAGTGTTTTTGGTGGCTTGGCTCTAAGACTTGCATCTTTATTGTCACATTTTGTTGCTCAGTGGCATGTGGTTTGTATCTGTGTTCTCACTGGCTGGCACTTTCCTTAAGGAGGCCGTTTTGTGGGGCTTCTAGAGCACATCCTGTTCTCATCAGCTCATTGAACCCAGGCCGAACTTAGAATTACAATCAGCTCTGACTGGCATGACGACAGAAAGGGACCTGTTGTTGCCACGGCGACCTGAACACTTCACCACCCAAGGGCCTTGGAAGTTCAGACTTTGGCAAGAGGGAAGGAAGAGATGAGAAGTGGAGGGGAGGAGAGAGAGAGAAAAAAGAGGGGTAGAAGGGGGCGAAACTAATATAACAAGAGAAAAGGGAAGAGTGTCAAGTAAGTAAATGGATGAAAGAGATGAGGAAGACTCAGACAAGGAGACTACAGAGAGGATGACAAAGAAAATGGATTATGTGGCAGCCAATCGATCATAAGATTGCGCTGAAAAATTACTAATATGTTCTACAGAGAGTGAACTAGTGAGTTTCAGTCAAAATGAAATCAAACGTCTCCCTATTAACTTTCTTGCTCCTGGTCTTATTGTGCACGATTTATCATTGCACGGTGTTCCAAAGAAAAACAAATATTTGTCTTCGTAATCTTTCATCACAATGTAATAACTTGCTCCGCTTCTGAAAGAACTTTCCTTTTTGGCTGATGTTTAACCTACATTTCCAGTTAAAATTTTGGACACACTTGACTGAATATGTTTCTCATGTTCTTAAAAACCTTGTTGATCGAAAGGCTTATGCTGTTAGAAATTTGTTTTAAAGACAAATATAAATTGTGCTACATATGAATTTCTTTACAAAGCTATTTAATATTATTAATAATATGAAATATACATATATAGTAATAATATTTATATTTTATTGTAAATGTTTAGAACAGATAATGAAGGGTATGTACGTGCACGACATACATGTGAACTCCTTTAATACTGTTTGAAAAGCTAAAAGAGAGTTCTGATTTGTTTAAATCTTTTACATAAAATGTGTAAAGTAGTCATAATAAAGAGTAGGTGTGTCCAAATTTTTGACTGTTGTAGGCGGGAAATAATGTTAATCAAAAGTTAAAAAATTCATTGCAGTAAATTTATTTTATGTTGGTTAATGTTGATGTAATAAAGGTTCAGCACACTATTACATTTTTTAGACCTCTCCAAATCTAAATTTTTTAGTGACTTAAAGTTCTGTGAATTAAATATTTTCTACTGTGGCAACAGTCTTTTAACATTGGCTCAATCGGAAATTATATGTTGAGCCAATGTATAAATGTCTCAGTTACTGTTGTACACTTGGTTCCCTGAAAGGAGGGAATGAGATGCTGTGTCAGTAGCTGATGTTGTTGGAGCCCCTCCTAGGGGTGATGACTTTGAAACCCTATACCATCACACCAGTTTGATTGGCTGGTGACGCTTGCCGCTATACCCAATGTATACACCATCGCTGGCTTGAGCCCAGTGCCACACCATCAGGATTTTCCGACAGAAGGAAGGACAGCGCATCTCTCGTTCCCTTAACAGAGAGAAATCAGTAGTGTGGGACAGCTACAGGTAGTCTTGTTTCCTCATTTCAGGGAACCAGTGTTACATCAGTAACCAGGATGTTCACTTTCAAGTCGATAACTTTGAGCTGACGCTGTGGGAGCCGTATACCATAACGCCATGCTACTGATAGGGCAATTCCACTAGCCAATGGGGTAGTAAAAGGCATTGCTATATAGTGTAACAGTTCGGGAAAGGAGGATGCAGGAACCAGAGTAACAAACAATAAAAACTTTAATCAAACAGAACATCGGGGGGCCTGGGTAGCTCAGCGAGTATTGACGCTGACTACCACCCCTGGTGTCCTGAGTTCGAATCTAGGGTGTGCTGAGTGACTCCAGCCAGGTCTCCTAAGCAACCAAATTGGCCTGGTTGCTGGCGAGTGTAGAGTCACATGGGGTAACCTCCTCATGGTCATGATTAGTGGTTCTCACTCTCAGTGGGGTGCATGGTAAGTTGTGTGTGGATCATGGAGAGTAGCATGAGCCTCCACATGCTGGGAGTCTCCGCGGTGTCATGCACAATGAGCCACGTGATAAGATAAATCCGCCACCTGGATTGAGGTGAGTAACCGCGCCACCATGAGGACCTACTAAGTAGTGGGAATTGGGCATTCCAAATTGGGAGAAAAGGGGATAAAAAAAAGCAAAAATCAAACAGAATATGAAATTGAAGCACAGCAACATAAACACACACACAGAGTGGCCGCATATGTCTCTCTCTCTCTCTCTCTCTCTCTCTCTGGTGTCCCTGGCTCTTCCCTTATCTCCCTCCCGCTGATTAGGCAACTCAGCGCCGGGCGTATATCTTCATGGCCCAGCCACGCCCTCCTCCTCATCACACCTTGTGAGTCATAAGCAAGCGCAATTACATCTACGACCCAGTCTGAAATGCTTTGCTTGGAGATGGCCAAATATTTTGCACGGCTTCCAAAGCAAACAAAAAGTTGACACGCTGAATTGACTTGTTCGGTCAATGTAAATGCATAATGCACAGGGTAGAACATGTGTAGTCTCTTAGCCTGGTCTTACTGTAAGGGAGAAGGAGAGAATGCATGCAGGGTAACAACCTGAGCCCTAAAGGGGGCTGCCAGCACTTTGGGCACATAACCCCCTTTAGGCTTGAGAATGGCCTTTGACAGTCCTGGTCCGAACTCTAACAAGAGTTGATGACTGAAAAGGCCTGAAGGTCCCCAACACTTTTGACTGATGCCAAAGTGAGAAGCAGCACATTCTAAAAAGAGAGAATGCGTAAGCTAACTGCCTCTAGTAGCTTAAACGGGGTACCAGTAAACATGTTTAACACCAGCACTAAGTTCCAGACTGGAATGGTAGCATGGCGGAAAAGAGTCTTTGCCGTCTCGCACTATGCAGAAATCTGCCAACCAGAGGGGGCTTGCCTCCAGACAAGCCCTCAGAGGTCATCAGTGGTTGCTATGGTAGAGCGTGGATGGAGTGAGTCCTGCATCCAAACGCTCTTGCAGGAAGGAGAATATCATCTGCACAGGGCAATGTGTTGGGTCCTCACCTCAGGAGGAACACCAATCAGCAAAAAGTCAAAACATTTTAAGGCATAAAGCAGCTTCGTTTAGGGGGCCCTGGCCTGTAGTATGTTTCCTAGTACCGGTTGCGACAACCCTATTGTATTATATGAGCCTCGTTCAGAGGCTGGACATGCAGTCTCCACAGCTCTGGCTGCGGATGCCAGATTGTGTCTTGAGCTTGCGAGAGCAGATCTGTCCTCAAAGCAATTTCCCAGGGGGAACATCCAACAGTCCTACCACCCCCGGAAACCAGTACCTGTTATGTCATTTCAACGCATTACAATTTAAATAGTGCACTGTAACCTCCCAAACCTCTGAACTGACTGAGGGTGGAGTTTCCATTTCCCCGGCCTGGCATCCTGATGCGTGAATAAATGTAATCTGCTGTTCAGGTGGCCCTGGGACATATATGCATGTATCAATAGGAGACATAACTCATTCTGACACAACAATGCAGTTTTTTGTTTGTTATGTTCACAATTCTATGTTTTTTTTTGTCTTGGAAGTTGTCTGCCTTATTGTCTACGACAGACAAACACTTTTGGACATTGGTTCTGCAATAGCAGACCGAAAACCGGACTTTAAATTCCTCAATGCCGACCCACTGTTTACAAACACGCCAGCTTTTGTCTGGGCAGCCCAGCCGTGGAAACACAGAAGGAAAAGGGGAAATAGAGCCGGCGTTCTCATCAGAGTAAGACGTTGCGCAAATCGACCCCCGCTACCCAGTATTCTACTGGCAAATGTTCAGTCTCTGGACAACAAGCTCTGTGAGCTGAGAGCGCGGATCTCTTTGCAACAAGAGACGAGGGACTGCTGCATTATCTGCCTTACGGAAACTTGGATGTCTGCTGAGATTCCAGATTCAGCCTTCGAACCCGTGGGGTTCTCCGTGCACCAAGCAGACAGAGAGAAAGACCTCTCAGGTAAAAGCAGAGGTGGTGGTTTATGTTTTATGGTCAACAAATCCTGGTGTGATCAGAGGAACGTACATTCTATCAAGTCTTTCTGCTCTCCTGATCTGGAATTTCTCATGTTTCTGTGTCAACTATTCTGGCTACCGAGGGAATTCACAGCGCTCATTATCACTGCTGTGTACATCCCGCTGCAAGCCGACACAGACCGGGCACTCAAGGAACTGTATGGCAGTAAAAGCAAGCAGGAAACCTCAGACCCTGAGGCTGTGTTCATTGTGACCGGGGACTTTAACAAAGCCAATTTTAAATCAATCGCACTAAAATACCACCAACACATCAGTTTTAACACATGAGGGGACTGGGTTTTGGACCACTGCTACTCTCCCTTCCGGGATGGATATAAATCCCTCCACCCCCCACCATTTGGCAAATCAGACCACTCTTCCATTCTGCTTCTGCCCGCTTACAGGCAGAAACTGAAACAGGATGCACCCACCCTCAGAACGATCCAGTGCTGGTCGGACCAATCCGATTCTACGCTACAAGACTGTTTTGATCACGCAGTCCAGATGTTCCTGTCTGCCTCTGATGAGGACATCGAGGTGTACGCTGATAGCGTAACGTGTTTCATCAGAAAGTGCATAGAGGATGTTGTTCCGACCAAAACAATACGGATCTACCCCAACCAGAAGCCATGGATTAATAGCGATGTTTGCGTTGCACTTGATGCGCGGACCTTCGCTTTTAATTCCGGGAATGTGGAGGAGCATAAACAAGCCAGTTATGCACTCCGCAAAACTATCAGAGCAGCCAAACGCCAGTACTGGGACAAGATTGAAGGACAGTTTAACACCACCAACTCTAGAAGCATGTGGCAGAGAATTAATATCATTATGGACTATAAAGGGAGTAAAAACTCCGCCATGAACACCTCTGCCTCTCTCCCGGATGAGCTAAATACTTTTTATGCTCGTTTCAAGGGAAATAACACCACCCTCGTGGAGAGAGCTCTCGTGGCCGAAGCTACAGAGGTTAGTTCACTCTCTGTCTCTGTAGCGGATGTAACCCAATCCTTCCGACGGGTGAATATCCGTAAAGCCGCGGGTCCAGATGGCATTCCGGGCCACGTCATCAGAGTATGCGCGAACCAGCTGGCTGGTGTTTTTATGGACATTTTCAACCTTTCCCTCTCCCTGTCTGTGGTCCCCACATGCTTTAAAGTGTCCACCATTGTGCCTGTACCAAAGCAATCCAAAATCACTTGGGACATATATACCAGGCGGTGTGTGAAAAAAGCTCGGAGGATCATCAGAGACTCCAGCCACCCAAGCCATGGGCTGCTCTCACTGCTACCATCAGGCAGCCGGTATCGCAGCATCAGGACCCGCACCAGCCGACCTCATGACAGATTCTTCCCCCAAGCAATCAGACTTCTGAACTCTTGATCTCTCACGATCAATATACATCAGCACAGCACTTTATTAATCTTATTATCTCACACTGGACTGTCTTAAATTATATTCTCTCTTAACAACACACTGGCAACTGACTATCAACCGACAGCCTGAATGTCAATACAGTACAATACAACCTACTGTATATTTTATATATACCATATATACTATTTTTATTGTATAATGTGTATTCTATATTGTGTGTATGTGTATTCTATATTGTGTGTATTGTATACTGTACAATATTCTATATTGTGTGTATTGTATACTGTATATTGTATATTATTATTTGTATATTGTGTTGTGTGTAATTATGTGTAATATTAGATATGTAAATTGTGATGTGTAAATCTGTTTATTGTAAATTGGTATATGTCTCATCTATGTCTCATCACTGTCATGACTGCTATGTTGCTCGGAACTGCACCCAAGATTTTAACCCACTATTGCACTTGTGTATATGGTTGTGTGACAATAAAAGCGAAGTGAAGTGAAATAGCTAGCGTAGCTAAACAGTGACACATCACTAGGACGCAATAGCGACCATGTCGCCAAGCATGATGAGGGACCCTCTGGCTGAGCCAGCGCTGGAGAGGTCTCATCCATAGCGGAGCCTAGCGGAGTAATGGCGGCTGCAGTGGCCATCAAACCCGCTGGGCTTGCTGGTACTGACACAACTGCAGGGTTCTTCCCAGCTTGAACCTTGTTAAGAGTAGGAGAATGAACTAAGCGCGTTCGTCATTCAGGTGCCGACATGGTTATTGATTCAAGTTTCATTCCTAAGAAGAAACTTTCTATCTAGGCAACAACATGTTTCTTTTTTTTTTTTTTGGCTAGTTGATCTTGAGGCCCCAATGTGTGAGCAATAGGTTTCTGTGCTTGTACGTTGAAACTCAAAGTGCTTCCTTCTATTTTTTACAAAAATGAAGCCTCAGGAGTTTAAAGTGGGCCACAAATTCCGTGTCAAATTGATGAAGTTACGACAGAAATATATGTCTATTTCAGGGTAAATTTTAATATTCAATATAATCATTTGGTTTGGATGGATTGTATGGGATTAATTTGGAGATGAAAAGGCTACCATGAAACTATTGAGAGCATGAAATCATCGTAATTCTGCTAAATATAATGGAAAATTTATGTACTGGGTGAGTATAAAACTTACTTGTGGAGATCGAACCGACGGTCTAATCCATATAGCTAACAGAAAAATTTGGCGGGCCTGCTTACGTTTTCGTCAGAGGATTTCTCTAGTCTTCCTAGCTACAGTTAAAGTTAGAGAATGAGAGCCGTAGCTGGTAGAGCTTAAACATGGTACTCAATACTCACCACTCATTTTATGAAACTCAGGATGACAGTCTATTCTCTTGGGACTGACATCCGTTTGTTTGTGTCTTCAGACTTCAGCAGCGCTCGCACTCTCCACTTAGCTTCGGTCACCACCACATGCGCCTTTTTGATGTACCAATGTTATTTTCTCAGGCGCATCCTGCACATGCGTAATTTGACAGTTTAATTTGCTAAGCCTATACAAATTTTTCAGTTCGACTTGATATATTGACTGAACACATTTAAATGTGTACGGTGAATATATTATTTTAATGGAAAACTTTCAGCTGTGATTACCACAATACATCTTTCTGTTTTGGGGCAATTATTTGCATGTTTTTTGTTGAGGAAACATTTAATTCTTAAGTTTCACAATTTTTCAAAACCTACATTTTTACAGTGCAATTATAGCAAATAACGATATATTTGCAAAAGAAGCATTGGAATATATATATCTAGATCCTTTTGAGGGTGAACTTGACCTTTGGCTTTCATGTCCCAGTCAAAAAGTCTCTTTAAAAGTGGGTGCTGGCAGTGTTTCAGGATGGGAGTAGACAGTCCTCTACAATACACTGGAAACTCACATTCAGTTCTGGCTCCAGTGTGACATGGAAAGTCCACTTTTCACTGTCCAATCAGTTCCTGATGGATAAAATCAAGTCCCTCCATAATTGTTTATTTGTTTTGTATTTTATAATGTTTGTTTCACCCAGATATACATCACATTACAGAAATAAAATGAGTCGAGAATGCAATTTCATGTTGACTTTAACTAAGATACTAAGCCCTCCAGACCCAAACTGGAATAACTGCATGTTCCAGTGTCTGTTATGAAAAGGTGTTTGGACAGTGGGAAACCCATATGTGTGATGTTTCCTAATTGAATGTCCAGTAGCATGCGGCAAAAGTAGCACCTGCCAGCTCCAATTGAGTTTGTTATGGTCTCTTGCTGACATTTGAAAGTTTCAGGGGGTTTGTTGTAATTAGCCAGATATGCAGCGATACAAATGACCAGATTGTTTTGGAAGTTTCAGTCGCCTCTATTTTCATTTAATGAAGCAGCAGAAGTTTATGTATTGTGATTCAGCCTGTGGGTCTAACAGTAAATGCTCCACCCATGTGAATATTACTGGTGGATTCTCTGATGGCCTGTAATAAAGGATCTATGATCATAAATATAACTGCTGTGCTCAACATCAGCCCCATTAGGCATCAAATGGCTGTGAAACAAGCAAGAAACAAACAGTCATGAATTAAACAAGAAATAATCCAAGCAGCTGCCTCATAAAGAGCAAGAATTATCATGCAATATCTAGAAAATGAGTTTACTTTTTAATTTGAGTCAGCTTTTGCACTCTCACACTTGTTCTGTAATTGTGTGCTTTTTCAGCTATAGGCACTTTTTTGTCTAATGGGTTAATTTTTATTTAAACTAACATATTACATTTTTATTTTTTATTTGAATGAAGGTTACATTAAAGATTTAACCATGCCTTCATCATTTATTTTTTGCTTTTAAAAAACCTTTTATGTATCATCGGGAATTTTATTGTTTTACCCTTGTCCCAGACCCAGACTTTCAGTCTTAAAATATGAAAATTCATTATAAAAAATAAAATATATAATAAACAATTACAATATACTGTAATTTAAAATATATAGTGTAGAATTATATTATTTTATTATATTATTAATATAATAAACATAATAACAATAATAATAATAGTAATAAAATATAATATAATAATAATATATAATAATATAAAAACAGTAATAATATAATATTATAATAATACATAATATTATACTTATATAATATACAATATAAAATTAACACTATGATAATCTTAATGAATAATCATAAACCATTACAGTATTTTTTGTGTGAAAATTATTAATATAAGTGTAATATAATATATTAAAACAGTGTTTCCATCACAATGAATACTTTTGCCTCCCTTTTTTAATGTTAGTGTACTTTGTTACCAAGGAGACAAAAGTGTATGAGACATATAAAATGAGAAGAACACAAATAAAAATCATAAAAATAAATATAACTTTTGAACAGAATATTTTCATTGTATGTCATTTCCACAAACATTTTTGTCAAATTATGCAAAAATTGGTAACAAATTGTGTATTTAGGATACATAAAGTGCTAGCTTTAAAATTAGCCTTAGCAAGACAAACAGGTCTGCCATTTAATTCCCAAAATGTTTAAACAATTTATTTTTAAATTTGAAATGTGGTGGAGATGATGTTGTGGTTGAAATGTTCATGACATTAAAAAAATTATAAAAAGACAGAATTGTCCTGTGATGCATGTATACACACTGTTGAACATTGTAAGTAGAAAAATCGCATAAACTGGTGAGATTGTGCAAAGTATGTTTATTTTCTGGTCTACAGGGCCAAAACTGCCCATGATGTAGAGCAGAAACACACAATTACACTGTATTTCTCCTGCAGTTAATTTTTTATTTGTCTTATGCATTCCTCTGGACAGACCTGAAGCACTGCTGCTGTATATTCTCTGTTTCTCTAAATGGGTCAGTCTCTTACCTCAGTCTGAGGCTGCTAGTGGCCATGTTTGTTGTACTGTTCTGTTTAAACTCAGTAGGAGACCAGTGTTCCTCTCTGGAAACATCATCCATACACAACACGATATACGAAAGTGGGTCAGAATCCCCTCACTACTCAATAATGTGTTGATATTAAGTTATGAAGAAATTGTTTGAACACATTGCAGCTGATAAAATTACAGTCCTGCAGCAGAAATTACGCTTTTATGATCTGCATTTTAAAACTACATTCTCAGAAGAAAATGTAACTGGTATTTGCCCAAACAAAACTCAGTAATCGGGTGTAGTGGGTGGTTACCAGGGCATTGCGGTTTTTCAGGTGTTTTAGTCCATTTTTATGCAGTTGCTAATGTGTTCTGGGTTGTTTCATAGTGGTTGCTAGTAGGGATGTGCCCAAAGTCATATACTTTATTACATAAGGCACGAATAATAAAGAATTCCGAATAATAGAAAGAATAATTGTTAGACTGATTATCCAATGAGCACAGAGATAGAGTTATATTTAAAATAAACATAAGACACAACAGGGCTAAAGGTACACATTAGGGAAAATGTGATTTTTCTTTCTGGTCACAAAGTGTATTAAGATTGAAAAAATACTTGAATATTGATGGAGCAACATAACTTGTGTGAATAGAAATACTAACAGAAAGTTGTTTTTATTCAAATAATTAAAAAAAAGGTGGCGAGGGAGCCTTTTATCCAGAATTGGGGTAAAAGACCCCCTAGTGATATTGTGTAGATATAGGGACAAAAGTTACAGGGCAAAATTTGTCAACTTAGGCAAATACTTTTGGAACAGCAAGATGCTTTTTTGAGTAACAAATTAAGATTAGTTATTATAAATAATAACTTCAGAAAAGGTTTAACCATTTTAATCACATTTGGCATTTTATAACATCTCAAGTATTCTGTAACAAAATCTCCATTGTGATTGGATCAGTCAATGTGAGCAGAATAATGAACAATATAATTTCACAGCATTTATTAATATTGTTATACCATGGTCTGTTTGAATACTCGATTCCGATTGGCTGAAATGAGTGCGTAAAAACCGTTTAATGCACAGATAATTCCAGTCAGTTTTAATCACCGTTCAATATTAATGTGCCTACTCTGCTGTTCTCCGTAATGACACATTGAGAGAGTTTTATGCCTCTGTTAAATTTAAGCGAGATTAACCGACACATCACAAATAACATCAAGTCATGCAGTGCTGTCTGTAAATCAACTGTGAAGCACTTCAGGAAACACGGAAAAGACAACTGTTTCCATCAGCCCCGTATTACTCACCTAAAGTGCTTGTAAGGAAAGTATGGTTTGACATTCAGCTGTTTTGCACGGAGGGGGAGAGAAGGTAACCGGGACCCATCAAATGCGTATTTTGCTGTCCGGCAAAATGAGGCAAAACAATTTAAATGGTAATATGATAAACATAATTTAAAATGGCTGCCCTGCTCAAAATGTGCACCTATAGCCACTAGAGGGCACCCCACGATCACACGTTGCTGACTGAAGCTCTGAATGGGGACTGTTTCATACCACGTAGCCTCTTGTGGTTTTGTAATTGTGCAAGGCCACATCGCGATTTAATTCTTAATTCAATCAATTGTGTAGCCTTAATGGATATCATGTGGATGTCTCAGAGGTCAAAGTCAGCAAACTGTCATGTCAGCAACACCGGTTTTTCCTCATTAATGTGAAAATGACAAAGAATAGGAATGAACTATTACATGTTCTGAGAAGTGCCAACACTTCTACATAATGTGACTATTATTATTTCTGGATTGAGTATTTAAATTCACAGTTTTTAAAGAGTGTTTTGTCTCCAAAAATCTCACGTCCATTTTTCAAATTATTCGTACAGCTTTTTATTTAAATTATTCAAATAAATGTGATATTATCACACTACTTTATCTCTGTGTCTGATTTAGAATGGGCAGAACTCTAGATCTTACAACCTGTAGGTAAAGTTAATCATTATTGTTATTCTTCCATTCAAAATTTGCACTGTAAAAATCAATGACAGTTGTAACTAATCCATGCTGGTAAGTGACCATGGTTTAAGGGTAGGTGTGCATTAAACGTTTAAAATTCACTTTGTGTCGGGTGGTTCTTCGCCTCCACGTCCTGCATTTAAATAATTTAATGCACACCTAGCCATGGATTATCCCTTACATAACACACATCAACAAAATTGAAAATCCTGCTCAATAACTGGCAATGTTTCTTCTGCATTAGACACTTACCTGATGAAAGCTATTTCAAAAAGTGGTAGGGACAAAATTGTGCAAGGTATAAAGTGGTAGAAATATGTCCCACCTGTCCCACCCATAAATTACGCCTATGGTGTAAGCTAACATTTTGGGTGGCATATGCACACACATGGACACCCGTGGGTATGCCACTGTTTTAATAGATTTAAAATCAGAAGCATTGCTTCGTTGAATGTTTTGAATTATGAGTATGGTATGTTCTAATTCTCATTTCTTTCTTCTTTTTGTTCTTCCTCTTTCAGAGGTTTCCCCAGTCCTTGCAGGTTTTCTTGGTGCGGGGGTCTTGGTCGTCTCTGTGACGGTGGCTGTTTTCCTGTGGACGTGCTGCCAGCGACGCTACCGTCAAATGACAGGCACCTACAAGCTGACCAGCGGCCCCTATGACCCACCTGTTGACCCCCCCTACAAGTTCATCCACATGCTTAAAGGGATCAGTATCTACCCTGAGACCCTCAACAACAGCAAGAAGATTGTACGGGTTGGCCGTCACTCAGCATCAGGGTCCTTCATGAGAGAATGGGATCGTGGGTCAAGAAACAGTGACGTTGTCCTTGTAGATCCAGATTCCGAAAGTGGACTGCTGAACGGTACCCCGCACCTACAGATGAACCACCTGGTACCTCCTGTAGCACCTCTCAGACTTGAGAGGGCGCTACCCATTCGGGCGGACTACTGCTGTCTGGAGAGCAGTTCAGCAAGCAGCAGCGAAGCGCCCAGTAAAACAGCGACGCCCTACAGTCTAAACTCGCCTTCTCTGGGCACGCTTAGTCTGGCTATCGACTACAACTTCCCCAAGAAAGCACTTGTCGTCACTATTGTAGGAGCACAGGGGCTCCCCGCCGTGGACGAACAGGCAGGCAGCTCTGACCCCTACGTTAAGATGACCATCCTTCCCGAGAAGAAGCACCGGGTGAAGACGCGTGTATTAAGGAAGACCCTGGTGCCTGTTTTCGACGAGACGTTCACCTTCTATGGCATTCCGTACAGCTCGCTGCCCGAGCTCACGCTGCACTTCCTTGTGCTCAGCTTTGATCGGTTTGCACGGGATGATGTCATCGGGGAGGCGGTCGTACCGTTGGCGGGCGTGGACCCCAGCACGGGCAGAGCGAACATCACTCAGCAGATCAGCAAGAGGAACACACAGGTAAGAGACCTCAAGTGCTCGGCTATGTCCAAAACAAAAGCCTTGCTGCCTCCCTGCCCAGTCAGTCAATGACTTTACACACTTCCAAAGCACCATAACATCATGTCTAATGATCAGAACAGTGGTTTCCATCCCAGGGACTCCAGTATAAAAAAGTTTTCTCTGTAACACTTTATAAAAACTTTCATTTTCATCAAAATACAAGTTCAATCGACAGCATTTGTGGCATAATGTTGATGACCACAAAAAATTATTTTGACTTGTCCCTCGTTTAATTATATTTAAAAAAACATGGTTACAGTGAGGCACTTACACCCTGTCTACACCAGACATAAGCGATGTAGCGTTGCATCGCATTGCAACGGCTTGAGGATGTCTACGCTGGATGTGTCGAAATGGAGGTTCTAAACCATTAATTTGTCTTGTTGGCAGGAGTAGTGCCAGTGCATGCAGCGCAAAATTGCCATTTACTGTCAGCATGGCGCGGCGCATCTTTGATTATAATGGGAGCGATTTGCTTTTGTCACGTCGCATCGCACCATGCCACTTGTATCTGGTGTTGGCAGGGTGTTACAATGGAAGTGAATGGGGGGCCAATCTGTAAATGTTAAAAACTCACTATTTCAAAAGTATAGCCAGAAGACATAAATAATATGTGTGTTAACATGATTTTAGTGTAATATAATCACTTAATAACCTTTTCTGTGTAAAGTTAACCAATTTTACAACTTTGTTGCCATAAACCCTAAAATGACTGTAAAAATGATGATTTAAACAACTTAACAGTTCAAATAATACATGAGTTTAACAGAAGAATTAATGTAAGTGCTTTTATAAAATTATAAAAGCACTTCACATTTCTGCATTTAAAGTTTCCAAAAATTGGCCTCATTGACTTCCATTGAGTGCCTCACTGTAACCTCGAATTTCGTTTTTTTTTATTTGGAAACACTTTACAAAATCATGAACAAAGGTGAATAAATGCTGTAAAAGTATTGTTAATTGTTCAAATGGAACCTTATTGTAAAGTTTTACCTTTTACCTTTTATTTTTGTTTTATCTTTTCTGCAAAACCCTTGGTCGAAAACCCTGGATGTAGAGCAAATTTAAGTGAGCTTTAGAGATAACTAAGTGAATATTTAATGGCAAGACTTATTTCTTGGTAGAAATAGAATCATAAGTTGGAAAAAGAAACCCAGAAAAACAAATCACTTTTATTTTAACTGCTCCATCAGACACTATATTTATTCTTTCAACCAACCAGCACTAGGATATCATAGGCAGTGAAGGATCTATGTTGCCTTTAAAAATGTTTTCATTAAAATGAGGAAACAAATTATTAATGATGAATAGTAGCTTTACAGTAACTAATAACATTTTTACTATTATTTTGATAATATATATTATAACATATATTTAATATGTTATTCACTAATTACTAGTGTAAACAAACATTTGCACATTAAAACATGTTCAACCCTCAGTTAATTTAACTACAGAGAAAGGATTGAAGGAGTGACTTTTGAATATAGATTTTTAAAAAAAGAAAAGCTTTAATTTCTTAAAGAGCAATTGAGGTGGAAATCTACTGGATTACGGAAGATGTTTGGATTCATTCTAATCTTGTAGATTGTGATATTTTTTCATGCTGGAATATGGATATGTAGCAGTGTGGGGTGCACCTGATCCTGTAAAACAGTGTCATATTCCTTGGCTGCCATTTGATCATTCACAGCAATAAATAGACTCAATGATTCTCATTAAATGGCTGCTTGTATGGATCCATCAAGATGTTTTATAGTTAGCAGCTGACTGAGTGCATCCTTTGGCCATCTCCAGAATCTGATAAACCTGATATTGGAAACAAGATTAAAAAAGGGAAATGATTTAGCTCTTTGCCCGAAGTTAAGCGTGCTGTGATTGATACAAGCAGTTTATGAGTGGCAGCAATGCCATCAGTTCCAGTTCATTGAAGCTCATAACATACAGCTGGGGCTGATTTTATTCTGTCTACATTTTTGAGGCTTTATAAGTGGCATCTAGGAACAATCTTGTCCATTTATTCCTGCTTATCCAATGAGCTTTAACTGAAGATGTTTGAGACAGACCTTTGCAGCTGCATTTATAGGAAACTGATTGAGGTAACTAGTTAGTGGTGCAAGACAAGCATCAGTATTTTTATTGTTCATACTTTTTCATAAGTATCAAACTTCCCTCAAATATAAATCTCGTCCTGCTCTGTTTGTGCTAGAGACATAAATGACGCCTCAAATCATGTGCCTTGTTGAGGAGATGTGTCCTATTTAGTGATCAGAAAAAAATCGCTTGCATAATAAAACAGGCTCAACAATCCAATAGACTTACATAGGAGGAACCACTCACCCAATCTAGTTCTTTTTCATAATGATCTATAAACAAACTCCCACATCTGGGCTGGGCTGTATGGGTGGTAGAAGCACCTATTGATCCAGGGCCCATTAAGACTGTATTATAGCGCACAGAATGCGAGCCATAAAAGCCAATGACTGCAGGAGGGACATCCATCAGTACAACAATCTGGAAACTGGCGCTTACACTCACATTATTACCAGTGATATACACATAACTATGAACGTCCTGGTTACTTTCATAACCTCCATTCCCTGATGGAAGGAACGAGACTTTGTGTCGAAGTAGTGACACTAGGGGTCACTCTTGGTAGCCCCGACCACCACTGCTTTTTTGAAAAAAGGCCAATGAGAATTGGCGAGTGGAATTTGCATGCCACTCCCCCGGACATACGGGTATAAAAGGAGCTGGTATGCAACCACTCATTCAGGTTTTGTGCTGAGGAGCCGAGACCAGGTCCCGGCCATTTCAGCGGGTAGTTCAGCGTTATGGCAAGAGGGACACAATGTCTCATTCCCTCCATCAGGGAACGGAGGTTACAAAAGTAACCAGGACATTCCCTATCTGTCACTCACTCGACGTTGTGTCAATGTAGTGACACTAGGGGTCCCTATACAAAATGCCACAACTAGCTGAACTGTGTTACGTGAACTGGCAGTGTGTGACGGGCAGACCACTGTGTGCCTCGCAGCCAGCGCACCAGGCCATCACGTAACCTCCCCTAACGCTCTTATGAGCGTCGAACGGCCCATCAGGAACAAGTCGACTGCCCAACTATAGGGACAGACTAGCCCAGCCGAGGCCTCTTTCCCTCTCTTTTCTCCCCAAAAAGAGTTGAATTTGTTAACTGACTAGGAGAAATAAGTGTCTGCATCAGGGGGTGTCCCTCCCAAGGGGAAGACACCGCGGAGACCACACCCCGCCCAAAAAGGGGGGTATTTTGAGTGGAATACATCACATGGTCTTACCGAGTCTTGGAAGTATGTAATGTGGAGAGGTCCCATAGTAGGTCCTACCCGAAGGGGGAGGAGTTTCTACAGAGCATGGGACCGGGGACAGAGGGTCCTCTGCCCAAGGAAGACACAGTTTGCCGACAGGGAAATGATTTTCCGGAAGATATCACGTGGGGTCGCCTTTGGGGAACCAGCACATGTGGAGCACCTACTTCAGTACAGGGGATCATTAGCGCACATACTGGGCCGGTCAGCGAGTTTCTCCGCCAACTCAACTGCCAGAGGTCTAAGGAGGAAAGTCATCCAGGGATCACAGTCAGTGAACATGACTGGGAGTCAAGAGCGCACGTCTTCACCTCAAGGGAGGGGAAAGGCACTATGCACAAGCGGTACACCTGGCCAGTTGTCCCGGAACATACCTGCTCGTGCTTGCCAATACACGGGACGAGACTGGCTCAACCCGGAGATTGTAGAACCTTGCAAAGGTGTTGGGTGTTGCCCAGCCCTCTGCTCTGCAGTTGTCTGCCAAAGAGGCGCCACTGGCCAGGGCCCAGGAAGCCGCCACACTCCGTGTATTTGCGTAGTCCAGGGGGCCAGCTGTGTGCCAGCGCATCTATACCGAGGGGTGCCTCGGTCAGGGCATACCAAAGTGGGCAGTGGGAGGATTCCCGGGAAGCAAACAGGTCTACCTGTGCTCAAATGAATCGACTCCAAATCAGCTGGACCACCTGAGGGTGGAGTCTCCACTCTCCCCTGAGGGTAACCTGCTGTGACAGCATGTCTGCTGCGGTGTTGAGGTCGCCCGGGATGTGAGTGACTCATAGTGACTTGAGGCGCTGCTGACTCCAGAGGAAGAGATGGCAGGCGAGTTGTGACATGCAACGGGAGTGTAGACCGCCTTAGCAGTTAATGTACACTACCGTTGCTGTGTTGTCCGTCCGGACCAGCACGTGCTTTCCCTGGATCAATGGCTGAAACCTCCGCAGGGTGAGCAGTACTGCCAACAACTCTAGGCAGTTGATGTGCCAACGCAGCCACGGGCCAGTCCAGGAGCCGGCAGCTGTGTTCCCATTGCATACGGTGCTCAAGCCCATCTTGGAGGCGTCTGTTGCAACCATAACGCGCCTGGAGACCTGCTCTAGGGGAACCCCTGCCCTGTAGAAATGCAAGGTTGGACCAAGGGCTGAAGAGGTGGCGACAGATCGGCGTGATGTGTCCCGCAGTGCCATGCCCATCTCGGGACTCGAGTCTGAAGCCAGTGCTGAAGCGGTCTCATATGCATCAACCCGAGCGGTGTGGCCACCGCTGAGGATGCCATATGCCCCAGGAGCCTCTGAAAAAGTTTCAGTGGAACCGCTGTCCTCCGTCTGAACGCCTAGGGTAGGGTAGCGATCTCCGCACGCAAGGTAGCGGCGTTCTCGCCCTTCACCAAGGTGAAGCTTGAATCGCGTTGCCGAGTCGGACGGTCCGGGTCAGCCATCGCGACGGGTTGGAAAGCGCGTCCCGGGTCAGAACTACCCTCGTGCAGTTCTTTTAGCGCCTTGTCTTGGTGTACTTGCAGGAGAGCCATGGAATGCAGGGCAGAGGCGGCTTGTCCAGCAGCACCGTAGACCTTAGCCGTCAGGGACGATGTAAACCTACAGGCCCTGGACGGGAGCTTCGGGCGCCCATGCCAGGTGGCGGTGCTCTGCAGACACAAGTGCACTGCGAGCGCCTTATATATCTGGGGGATCACCGAATACTCCCTGGCCGCTCCACCATCGAGGGTAGCGAGAGCGGGGGAGCTGAAAGACCGGGACCAGGCAGTAAAAAGTTCCTCCCATGATCTTGTCAGCTCCTCATGCACTTCCGGGAAGAAAGGAACGTGGGCGGGGCATGGCCGTGGGTGGCGCCCCTAGCCCAGGAACCAATTGTCGAGCTGCGAGGGTTCAGTGGAGAGTGGAGGGTTCCACTCTAGCCCGACGCTCGCAGCCGCCTGGGAAAGCATGTCCATCATTTCCGCATCGGCCTGGGACTGGGTGACCATTCCCGAAGGATGAACAATGAACAATACTTTTAACGCATTTATTAATCTTGGATAATGCAATTTCTACATAAATTTTTTACATTATAAGGTGTGTACATTAACAATAGTTACTTAATGCATTATGAACTTATAATGAAATTAACATTAACCAAGATTAAAAAATGCTGTTAAGAATGATTGCTTATTGTTAGTTCATGATACCTAATGACCTAACTACTTGTGATCTCTTTTTGAGGGGAGCATGTTGTCACGGATCCGGTGAGTTTGTCGGTTTGCTCTGTCTCTCTAACTGGCATCCCCGACTCCTCCTCTTGTCTCTCTCCCGCTGATTGAGCCACTCAGCGCCAGGTGTGCACCCCCATGGCCTGGCCACACCCTCCTCCTCGTCACATACCCCCACCTGATTCAGGCCGGGGAAAGCTCCGGACCCCTTCGGCCATGTCCTCACCGGCTGATTCTCCCCACCTCCTAGGTACCTGGGTAGGATGAGGTGAGGGGAGGGGGAGAGGAAAAGAGGGTGGGAAAGACAGAGAGAGAGAGAGAAAAGAAAAAACTCCGATTCCTGACCATGCCGGCATTCGGTCCTCGGCCAGCTGGGCAGCGGTCCTCCGCGACACCGGGCAATGGCACTGGACCTCCCCTTCCCCATCCCCTGGTGGACGGTAGAGGCTCCTCCGCCTTCTAGCGACTGACAGCAACGCTCCAGCACCACCGCATCACACCTCCTTGGCGTCGCGATCCCCTGTCAGCAGCACAGGCTCTCTCTGACGGCACATCCTCCTCCAGTCCTACAGCCCCGTGTGTGTGTCTCTCTCTCACTGGCATCCCCGACTCCTCCTCTTATCTCTCTCCCACTGATTGAGCCACTCAGCACCAGGCGTGCACCCTCACGGCCCGGCCACACCTTCCTCCTTGTCACAAGTATTTTTGCTAGATTGTTTTTTGATGTGAAGAACTTACCTCACTCTCTCTACCTAGTTTGTCCTGTCTCATGGATCTGTTTGGTTGCCCGTCTCTGCCCGTGTATTGGGATTGTGGTTGCCTTCCAGTTTGCTGTAAACTTGTTCTCTGTGCTAACGAGTCTTCAACGGAGGATTCCTTGTCTCTGCCCGCGTGTCATGAGAGTAATTGCCTTCCAGTCTGCTGGGCACTGTTTTCTGCACCTCACTACATTTAAACGGAGAATTCCTGACTTCCACAATGCACACACTCGCCCACACTATTCACGGATTTACCCATTGTGTGGCCACGGTGCGCACGCATCCACAAACTTCTCCCAGCTACTGCAGCCGGTGCCGGGATCCTCAGTTTTTGCCAGCACAGTTGAAGTGAATATTTATTGTTAATAAATCCTTTGAACTGTTACTCTACTCTTGGGTCTATTTGTCTTCCTCTCGATCTCTGACATGTGTAGTCTGATTCAATATCACTACGTGTTACTGGTTGATAAAGTTCAAAGAAGTGAAAATAAAAGTGGCACACTGTTGCTCACAAATATACTGTATTTCTACATCTAAATTTCACTGCAAACGTGATATTTCAAATGGAAGGCTCTGTGATATTTTAATGGGGTTTGTGAATCAACTTTAAATGTGCTTCACACAATCTGATGTTGACATCAGGCAAATGAAGAAGTTCAGTGAAGTCTTGTAGGCATATATATATTTATGCACTTTTCCAAATTGTCCAGACGGATATTTTTTCATTAAAGGACAGCATTTGTGGCATAATTTTGATTACCACCAAAATTAATTTCAAATCATCCCTCCTTTTCTTAAAAAAAGCCAAAAAACAAGGTTCCAATGAGGCACTTACAATTGAAGTAAATGGGGCCATTTTTTTTTTCAGGGTTTAAAGGCAGAAATGTGAAGCTTATAATTTTATAAAAGCACTTACATTAATTCTTCTGTTAAAACTTGTGTATTATTTGAGCTGTAAAGTTGTTTAAATCGTAATGTTTACAGTCGTTTTAGGGTTTGTGGACATTTCATTGTCACGGCAATGAAGTTGTAAAATTGGCTGTAACTTTACACAGAAAAGGTTTGTAAATGATTTTATCACACTACAATCATGTTAACATTCATATTGTTTATGCCTTGTGGCTATACGTTTGAAACATATAACGTAATGTATTATAACGTTTACGGACTGGTCCCATTCACTTCCATTGTAGGAGCCTCACTGTAACCTCGATTTTTGCTTTAATTCTTTTTAAAGAAAAGGAGGGACAAATGAAAATTATTTCTGTGGTAATCAATATTATGCTACAAATGCTGTCGATTGAGCTTAACTTGTATTGAACATGGAACATTCCAATAAGTTAATGCATAACCTGCAAAGGATGATTAACATGGACAAGGCAGTCCTTGAATGTTGTCCGGGGTGCATCAGGACCAATTGGCGGTTACACTATAAATGCAATTTGGTTACATGCATTTCGACTACCTCTAAATGTGGTTTAAGTGATCCAATTACAAAATGTTTTGGACCCTGTTTACATCTGTATTTAGCACAGACCACATTATGCCTGAAATGGATGTTAATACCACCAAGTGTAAATAAGGCTTTATTGAACACACACTGAAATGGAGAAGTTCATTTGTGATCAAGACATTGCAAACATGCCCTGCTCTCAAACACAAGCTGCTCACTGTTAAAAGTTGTTGCATAACATGCAATCATAGTCTAATGCACTGCTGTATTAGTTTCCATCAAAACAGGAACAAAAGCATTATAAGCCATGTTCATAATCTCATTCTCTCTGGCAAGAAGAAATCTTCAGCAACGACAGCACTTGGAGGCAAATAAGCACTGAGCTTATGTTCCCACTTGTGCAGCCTTCTAAAATCAGTACACAAAATATGCATGTGTAAGCTTGTTCAAAATCAGAGAACTCGCTGTCTCCTTTACTTTTCTAGAGAGAGATCTTAAATTGAATTACTTGCTATTGCTCTGCAAGGTAGGAATATTAGGGTGTTGGCTCAGGGGGTGGACAATCAATTCTGCTGAGAGAGAGAGAGAGGGAGGGAATTTAGAGTGGCTGACGGAGAGAGAGAGGATTATGGGAGAGATGGAAAGAAGGAAGGAGAAGAGCTCAGGAAACAGATGGAGTGTAGCGAGAGAGCGGTGGAAAGAGATGGGTGATTATGAAGAGTGAGAGACATACTGCGGCAGAACCATGCTTGTTACGGCCAGAAGGTTACACGTCTTAAATAATTTTTCTAAGGAAGGAAAAGAACAGAAATGAGAAGGGTAGCCTTGTTAATGAAAATGAGGTTTAGCTGAGGCAAACGTGTGAGATAGAGAAAGCAGAATAAGGGATGGTGGGAAACTGCAGAAGATAAGGGTTACGAGAGAGGGAGGCAGAAAGAAAGAGAGGAAAGGAGTAGACCCTGAAATGAAATAAAACTCAGCTGTAAACAGACAGTTTTGTGTCCTCACAACTGCCATCTAGAGCACACGCATGTCTATCGATATGGTGTCTTTACCACAGTTTTCTTCACTGTTTTAAAAACAATAGCCAGTAGCCTTTAGTTTCATCACTGTACAGCAAAACCACACTTGATAGCATCAACAATGAATACACTTCGTTTGAAAACTAATTGATGGTCGGTGAAGGAAATAGAGCTTGAGCCAAGCACAACTGAAGAACTGTAAATAAAAAAAACTACCATCAGACATGCAACATGCATCTTTACTGCTTAATTTATTCTGTACTGCATGAGGACCAAATAACATGTAATATTCTGTATGCAAACAGCCTATTTAGATTGAATAAGTTACTTACTGAAAAATCAATGCAAAGACATATTTTAGAAGTATTACATTATTTTTATTTGCATATCCTTTCACAAACAGCATGCCATCAACATGATATTTGTTAGATCATATTTGGCAGATATCAGTTGTGCTATGGAAATGAAAAACAGCCATGTGCGATTCGTTTGTGAAAAGTTCAAATCTACCAACAGTCTATTTTCCTAGTAGAGAAAGACTGTCAATTTTAAGTGCATTGATTTTGTCAACTTTGAAGAGTACTCTAGCATTTAACAGACATGGACTGAAAGCCTCAAAACTCCATTTCTACACTGCAAGGTAGCTCCATGAAGCAACAAAAATAGATGCTTCCATTTCAATCAATGAACACACTCTCATAATGGGTGTAATCTAGTTTTTTTGCACGTTCGCTTGCAGTGTGGACACTGCGTCGTCTTTTCTAGACTGCAGAAAATGCAATTTAACTATGTTCTACAGTATGTTCAAAATGAACAAATCAACAGACATATACAGTAAAATTAGGTTGAGCAGTCGCCCACACACACAGACACTGTAATATCACAAACCCTTCTACTCATTAGATACTAAGATGTAGGCTGTTTTAAGTTCAAGCTGAGCTCCAGAATGCTTCCTAATGCAAGTTGCCATGGTGATAACCAGTTGTAAGGCTAGAATCCTTCTCAAAGAGTAGAGAAAAACAAAGAGAGCAAGAGACAGCTAGAAAGAGAGGTGAAAAGCAAAAGAATACAAGGTTTATAGCTCTTGAATCAAAGTAAAATCTTTGAATATGATGTTGAATAAACACATTATTTATTTAGCAGATTCTTTTATCCAAAGTGACCAACAAATGAGCAAAAACACAAGTGTCATCATAAAGGTATCAACAATTTTAGCAGATCCTCAATACAAAATTTCAAGAGCAAATCAGAATAATATAAAACTAGAGCAGAAGTACAGGGTAAAACAGTACATAAAGGTAGATCATTGGGAAAAGGAGTGTCATCAAAGCAAATCTGAGATGAAAAACCCAATTGCTGAAGCAACCACATCATTTGTGGTTCTTCTATAACACTTTCGGCTCATTCGACTCATATGCTCTTCAGAACTCGTACCCCAGTCCTTTGTATCACAAGTGTTAAGCTGTCGCCAAATTCCCTTTCAAGGCAAGTCAGTCCACTTGGCAGCCATCTTGGTATTATAAATTGTGCTTCTTTAGCTCAGATCACACTAAAACTCGCTATTTCTCAGGCTGGTCCAGCTAATGCGCATGTACGTTCTCTAATTGATTGACAGGCATTGTCTATATCTAAAAGGTGATTGGCTCTTTTACCTGTAAGCAGGGGCGGATCAATGCCACCCTATGCCACCCCGGTAGATCCGCCTCTGCTAACAAAAGCATTGCCACCCCATCTGCCACCTCAACATAATTATCCAAATGTATTAAATATAAATGTAAGTATATAATAGTTGATGTTTACATTGTGTTGGGGTTTATTCATGTCAAACTGCCTAAACTCTCACGGAACACACAAATGACTACAGACCCATAGTGTGATTGATTACAGCAGCGATCAATCCCGTGACTGTTTACAGTAGCTGCAGCGGCCAATTCACAATATTGGCCAATCGCATACCTTCCATTGCAGCGCGTGTACAGTGTTTGGGCTCTCGCGGGTTGATGAGCTTAGTTCCTCAACAACATTGACCACACGGACAAATACGTAGAAAAAAAGAAGTAAAAGATGAATTTCTCAGTTGTTTCCATGTATTCACTGAATGATTGTTAAATACATCGCTGTCAGTTATGAGTTGAGACAGGTGAGACATGTCCTCACCACTTTTTGAAATAGCTTTCGTCAGGTATGTGTATAATCCAGATGAAACATCTCCAGTTCTTGACTAGGAGTTTCTATTTCATCTAGATCCGGTGCTGGAATTAGTTATTTTGAATGTTATATTAAGTGTTAGTTGCACAGCTCGCGCTCTTTCGGTGTCCCCCGATGGGATGTCTTTCTTGGCCGTATTGTTTGTGTGTATGTAGAGAGTGTGTGTGTGTGTGTTGTCTTTTTCTCTTTCTCTCTCTCTCTCTTAATCGCTCTCAGGTGTATGGTAACCAGGTGAGCCGATTGGTGATGGGGTGCACCAGTGCGCAGTGTTTCCTCCCTATATAAACTGAGTGGCTTGGTTGTGCGATGGGAGACAGTTGTTCATAAGATGTGTCATCTCGTTCACGGGCGCATATTGACTTTTTTTCCAAGTTTCCACTGCTGGTGCGGAGACTTTGTGGTTGTCACTGTCTGAATTTCGGAGTTCGCTGTGTTTTTAATATACAGAACTGTCAATAAATGTGTCTGTGTTTCTGCTACTCTTGTCTCCCCACATCTTTTATTGCATTTTATTTTTAAAGTGTAACACCCATCCACTGACGGACAGATGCAATCTTGTTTTATTAAAATAAAAAGTTATATTTGGGCGAATTAGAATCCAAAACCTCTAAAAATAATATTTTACTGTATAACATAATTAATATTCATGAGTTATGCAGCACTGCCCCCCACAGTACAATTTTCTGTACAGTTTATTTTTATTTAGACCTAACTTTGTGTTAATCTTCTCTTTCAAATGACTTATTCCAGCTGTTACAATAGTGATAGGCCTACAGGACTTTATTAGCAGAATAACATGGGATATGCATGCATTTTCCATCCATGTACACTTAACAAAATTATTTATTTTGCCCGCATAAAGTAGTGACATTTAGTCCAGATTTCCTGTTCTATATGTGAAGCATAGGAACATTTAATTTGTAGATGTGTTTAATAGACAATGTCTTAGTGCTCTGTTGATATACATTTTGTTCCTTAATTTTTATTATTTTATGTTGCAAAATGGTTACTATGTGGTTCCTCTGGAAATGCAGTTGCATAGCAAATTCATGGACATTTGTAATATGATAGTGACTCCAATTAATGAACTATTACTTGTTGCAATGAAGCTTGGTACCTCAATCGATAAGAACTACACATGTGCACTTGCATAGTCTGCATGCCTCCCCATAAAAATATTTCTAGATCCACCCATGCCTGTAAGGCGGGACTTCCTGTTCTACATCTGCCATATTGAGTCTTGAAATTTCTCCCATTCATTTTAAAACAAGTATTTTGTCTTGGGCTAAATATTCTCTGCTAACGCACAGTAGTTGTTTATGTAATGCAAACATTGAAATGTATTGCCTTACAAGTCATGCACTATAGTAAAAGTGTTTTCATGTCTTAAGATAGCATTGTGTGAGGATCAGGGCAAAAAGGAAGTGTTAATGAACTGATTATCTGCCGTTTTACTTATGATTTGTGTGAAAGGGAATATAAGTCATCGTTTCTATGCCTCTAGTGTTCATCAGGAAACTGCCACGATAAGTACAAAGAGGCACATAAAAATTGTTTTGCAAAAATGTTGGTACAGTAACTTGATTCTATGAGACCAGGTTGTATTATTGAATGGTCTTTAAAGTGTCTGGTTATGAATTATTATTAATTTATGGTTACGAATTATTGCTCGTTACAGAGATGCGTATTTAGCCATTTGTTTTTAATTGTGATGGTCTCTCCAATCGTGTGGAGGCTGGAAACTCTAGTAAGCAACTTTGTACCTTTATTGACAGCAGGCTTTGCTCACTCTCTGAACGCAGAGGACGAGAAGGAACATAGACCTGTAGCAGAGTGTTGAGGTTGATCCTGATCCAAAGCAGTTCAATACACAACCATCAGAGTCTTGAATTTGATCTGAGAAGCTACACGTAGCCAGAGGAAAAAGTGGTGAACTTATGGTGGTTCAGTTCCCAAAGAGAGTATTATGGGTAGGTGCTGGTGAGGGTCCAGTCTATTATGGGTTTCTGAGGTAATTGTCTTTTCTAGGTGGTTGTTTCTGAATGATTCTGTGCTCTCAACGTGTTTGGTTGTAAGGCCAGTAAGCACATGCAAAGGGTAAAGTATATATGTCCTACAAGAGTCAGTGCAAGGCTTTCCGAGTTGCTCACGCTTTGTCCTCTTCTCTGTTGAAAACGGACAAGTCTTTTTGATTATTCCACCTTGCTTAACCCACATGACCATATGATCACCATTGCCCAGGGAGACCTGACAGGTGCACAGATGGCTCGCATCACAGTTTTCCCTCAACTTGTCCATCTGGAGAATAAGTGACAATTTAATGTCCAGGGTGTGCAGGACCAGTTCTAAGGTGAGCACAAATGCTCTTTCCTCCTCTATGGTCTTTGTACAAACCCATTTTAGGTCTGTTAAAGAACAGGGTATCAAGGAAACATTAGTAAAAGTAAAGCATCTACAATATCTTGCCAAACCAAGAAAAGTGCACACCTGAGTTTTATTTTCTGGTCAAAGGAATTATCGCACCACCTCCCACAGTTTGATGAGTTCTCTCCCAATCTGAAACCTTTGGTATTTCAAGCAACCCTAAATGACTAGTTTTGGGGTTTTGAGATCTCTCCACCTCTCTACTGCTTCTCGCGCTGCTTCCAGAGATGTAGCAGGTGTTCCTTCCAGAACTTCAAGTTGGTTGACAGCATCATCCTGGTATGCTACAGAGGTGTGAAGACAGTGGGGTCACATAATTGTGCCCATCATTTTCTGAGATGTGGCAGGTGGCCCTTTCAGGACAAAAAAGAGGCCCCTGTACTGCCAATGACCCCTTGGGGAGTTGAAGGAATTTTATTTCCTTGGCTAAGTAATAGAGGGTACCTGCCAAATCTATTCATCAAGTCGAATATGAAAACAAACCTTGCTTTACCCAGTAATTCTCTGATGCGAGTGTTGCAAGGGTGGTTTACTATTTAAACTATCTGGAAACACTAAAAACTCACTTTTCTCACCGTGGCTGGTTACCTCATTTATTTCAAGAAAGTTGTTAATTATTAAGTGAGTAGATAGGAGCCAACTGGCGGACTGATGTTGTCCCTTCACTGTCAGAATAAATGGCAAAAATTTTACCTTTAGGGGTACAACAGCTTTTCACTGGGACAGTACCCTCAAACGTACACCCACTATACTTCATATGAAATCAAAGAACGAATGGGTGTGTCGTAATTTCAAACAAAATCTGGCCAAAACTAAGGTGTTTTTGAGTTCGTTTTGGTGTTTTGTAACAGCTCGCCAGTGCTCACTTTCAGGAAAACTTTGTGCTGGCTGCAAAACACCTTCATACTGCCCTTGGTCCACGTCATCGGTAGGTGTGACCTGGAGCTCCACCTACATTAAGGCCTACACCAAATTCCAGTTACGCTGTGTTCAGTCAGTTAAGATCAGCCAACATAAACACACCGGTGGGCAGAGTTATTAGTGAGTTGGTACAAATTTACCTACAGTACATCTGTTTGATCGTTCGCGTAGAGACATTTTCTACTGTAGTCTGCAAAAGGAATTAAATCTACTCAAATACTTTTAAGTGCGTATTCACTCTGTTTTTTGATAAGCTGCTTCACTCATGTACCATCTGCATTCACTCATCTGCCCAAAGTGAAATTTTCCTCCATTCCTTCCTTATCATCATTCTTTTGTCTTGTCTGTTATATGCCCATTAACACTCTTTTATACACCTATCTTTACAATAGTATCAATGTCAACCAGTGGTGTAGTAGTGACTGAAGAGGTGGGCATACTGTGAATTTATCTAAACTATTTGTTTTATTTATGTACAAAAATTTTATTTTCTGTGTATAGTGAAATAGCTTTCCTATTAAGAAATATAAATTAAGATGATTTGATATCACAAGGGAAAAAAGGCACCACTGACAGCAGTAAAAGACAGAAAAAAATGACATTTGATGCATTTACGGGACAACTTATCATCTGCTAAGAGCATAAAAAAACAAGCACGGGTGAAGTGACACCAAAGTTTCCCAAAGTTTAATAACATACGTTTTTATTTAAATGCATTAATATTTTCACTTTTAGCTACGAAGTAAATCTAAAGCGAAAATTATGATGACTCCAGTGCTGCTGGCGCATCAGCATTTTACTGTAGATGCTAGAAATGTCCTACCCCTTATTGAAACGGAAAATATGATTGTTAGAAAATATCCAGTCGTGTCTAAAATGAACGTTCTGGTTGGCAGTTCAGCTGAATCGAACTGTCAATTCTGCCCGTGCCGTCAGTTCAGCGCTCCGGCCTCCCGCTACTCTGTGCGCAGTTAGAGAGAATCTCTGTGTACACTTATAAAAAATAAAAATAATAATAATCACAATTCACTCAACGGTGCTGCGGCATTACCTAAGCATAATTAAAAGTTACGGGATGTAGAATGTAAACACATTAAATTACACATGAACTACTGCATTTACTGTATATTACTTTAAAGGAATGTTCAGTGTTCAATACAAGTTAAGCTCAATTGGCAGCATTTGTGGCATAATATTGATTACCACAAAAATGTATTTTGACTCGTTCCTCCTTCTCTTTAAAAAAAGCAAATATCGAGGTTACAGTGAGACACTTACAATGGAAGTAAATGGGGAAAATAAAAGTGAACGTGGCCAATTTTTGGAGGGTTTAAACACAGAAATGTGGCACTTGCATTATGTCATGATTCACTGTTGTTTGCCTTGTGTTTCTCCCGTCATCTGTTCCATCCGGACTACATTTCCCAAAATTCCCTGCCCTCATCACTGCCAGCTGTCCTTGATTGTCTTCACCTGTCTTTCATTTACTCATTACCCATTGTGTATATAATGCCATGATTTCTGTTCAGTCCTTGTCAGTTGTTATGTGTTTTGACCTCCCGCGTATTACCAGTGCCCATCGTAGATGTTTCCTTTGTTCCTGTGTTTTGCCCATCGTTGATGTTCCTTTGTTCCTGTGTTTTGCCCATCGTTGATGTTCCTTTGTTCCTGTGTTTTCCCATTGTGGATGTTTTCTTTGTTCCTGTGTTTACCCCATTATTCTGTACTTTGTTTATTTTATTAAATACTGTTTCGCCGCACCTAGATCCAGCTCTCGTGACTTCCTTCCTTACGTTCCATGAAACGTTACAGAACAACTGACCGCAAAAATGGATCTAGCGGCATACTTCATGCAACTGAGCCAGGTGGACTTATCTATAAGGGAGTACTCTCATTTCTTCACCACTGTTGCCGCCCACACAGGATTTGATGATGCATCCCTGAAGTCCATATACAAGATTGAGATTGACGTCTGAGTCTGCTCCATGCCATGTCACAGCCACGCCTCAGCCTGCTCCATGCCATGTCACAGCCATGCCTCAGCCTGCTCCATGCCATGTCACAGCCACACCTCAGCCTGCTCCATGCCATGTCACAGCCACGCCTCAGCCTGTTCCATACCATGTCACAGCCAAACCTCAGCCTGCTCCATGCCATGTCACAGCCATGTCTGAATCTGCTCCACGCCATATCACAGTCAAATCTGAGTCCGCTCCACGCCATGTCACATCCACGTCTGAGTCAGCTCCACGCCATCCAGCCTTCTGTGACTCATTGCTCCAAGCATTCTGTGGCCCCTGTCTCGAAGTCCTTCATGGCCTTTATCTCCAAGTTGAATTATTCACCACTGATATCGGTACGTATGGCCATGAAGACCTTTCCCCACAAATTGTCAGTGCCCACGCCTGCCACGGCCAACGAGTTGACGCCCACGCCTGCCATGGCCAATAAGCTGGAAGCCTCGTCTGTCCCAGAGCCAGCGTTGCCAGCTTCGTCTGTCCCAGAGCCAGCATTGCCA
Organism: Myxocyprinus asiaticus; assembly: GCF_019703515.2. Lineage (NCBI taxonomy): Eukaryota > Metazoa > Chordata > Actinopteri > Cypriniformes > Catostomidae > Myxocyprinus > Myxocyprinus asiaticus. The sequence continues at coordinate 9,713,618 of NC_059377.1, forward strand.
GCCTCGTTCGGTCCAGAGCCCATGTTACCTATGTCGGCCTCCCGGAGGAGGAGGAGGAGAAAGGCTTCTGTTTCCAAGTCTCTGCCCATGTACACGACCAAGGAGGTCGTCTCCGAGTCTCTGCCCATGTACACTACCACGGAGGTTGGTTCCGAGTCTTTGCCCATGTTCACAACCACAGAGGTCGTTTCCAAGTCTCTGCCCATGTACATGACCATGGAGGTCATTTCCAAGTCTCTGCCCATGTACACGACCACAGAGGTCGTCTCCAATTCTCTGCCCTTGTACACAACCACAGAGGTCGTCTCCAAATCTCTGCCTATGCCCACGACCACAGAGGGCATACCCGAGTCTCTGTCTACACCCACGACCACAGAGGTTGTTCCCGAGTCTCAGTCCACGCCCATGACCACAGAGGTCATTTCTGAGTCTCAGTCCATGCCCACGACCACAGAGAATGTCCCCAAATCTCAGTCCATGCTCACGACCACAGAGGTCGCTCCCGAGACTCTGCTCATGTTCATGACCACTGAGGTCATTTTCCAGTCATCCTGGACTCTTAGCCTCGAGACTGCCATGGCTCCGCCTTCTACAGCTCCGCCCCTCGAGCCTCCCATGGCTACGCCTTCCACAGCTCCGCCCTTCGAGCCTCCCATGGCTCAGCCTTCCACGGCTTCGCCCCTCGAGCCTGCCACGGCTCAGCCTTCCATGGCTTCGCCCCTCGAGCCTGCCACGGCTTCACCCCTCGAACCTGCCACGGCTCTGCCTTCTATGGCTTCGCACCTCAAGCCTCCCATGGCTCCGCCTTCCATGACTCCCCCCTCCAAGTCTTCCATGGCTCCAGTCTCTAGTCTGTGGTCACCACCCAGGCCTCCTGATCCTGTTTCAGCCCTGTGGCCACCAACCAGGCCTCCTGATACAGTCCCTACCCTGAGGTGGTATCCTTGGTCTCCTGGCCATCCACCTGATATACTCTGGTCTCCGGGGTCTTCTGGCCGTCCACCTGATCTGCTCTGGTCTTCTGAGTCTCCTGGCCATCCACCTGATCTGCTCTGGTCTTTTTGGTCTCCTGACCATCCACCTGATCTGCTCTGGTCTCCTTGGTTTCCTGGCCGTCCACCTGATCTGCTCTGGTCTCCTTGGTTTCCTGGCCATCTGCCTGATCTGCTCTGGTCCCCTTGGTCTCTCTGCCATCCACCCGATCTACTCTGGTCTCCCGGACTTCTGCCTGTTCTGCTCTGGTATCCTTTGTCTCCAGCTCCATCTTGGCCCTGCCTCCCTGACCAGCCTTCCTTGGGCTTCAGGAGCCACCCATTAGAGGGGGGGTTCTATCATGATTTACTGTTGTTTGCCTTGTGTTTCTCCCCTGTCATCTGTTCCTCCCGGACTACATTTCCCATAATTCCCTGCCCTCATCACTGCCAGCTGTCCTTGAATGTCTTCACCTGTCTTTCATTTACTCATTACCCATTGTGTATATAATGCCATGATTTCTGTTCAGTCCTTGTCAGTTATGTGTTTTGACCTCCTGCGTATTACCAGTGCCCATCGTAGATGTTTCCTTTGTTCCTGTGTTTTGTCCATCGTTGATGATTCTTTGTTCCTGTGTTTACCCCGTTATTCTGTACTTTATTTTATTAAATACTGTTTCACTGCACCTAGATTCAGCTCTCGTGACTTCCTTCCTTACATTCCATCAGACGTTACACATTAATTCTTGTGTATTATTTGAGCTGCAAAGTTGTTTAAATTGTCATTTTATGGTTGTTTTAGGGCTTTTGGGTTTGTTGACATTACATCATGGTAACAAAGTTGTACAATTGGCTATAACTTTACACAGAAAAGGTTTGTAAGTGATTTTAAACAACATTATACCACAAACACTTTCAACTGAGCTTAACTTGTATTGAACCCAGAACATTCCTTTAAATCATTATATAATGGTTAAAACAGCTTCTTTTACTGATCTAATGTGAATTCTACTCAAAGAATGAGGCATAAAGTCATTGAAAACACATTTTAATGTCGCATTAGTGGGTAGGTGCTGGTAGGTGCTACATTTTAATGTAGTCTTGTGCATCCTCATTTAAATGCTCCTTTAAATTCCTCCCTCAGCGGTGTGGCTGGTGTATGAATGTTTGCAAACAGTATACCGTTGCTCAGCTGTTTCAAACCTTTTGGCTTTGAGTGAAGAACGAAGAAAAACTTCACCGTAAATATACCCGTGCCTTTAAGGAACTAATGTACACTTTAGGGACAGAAACACCCAAGGTACTAAAATGTATCCATAAGGGACAGATAAGGTACAAATATGTTCCGATTTACATATAGAGGGTGCAGTGGATGTACCTTTTGAAGGTACTGTTCCAGTGACAAGCTGTTGTACCCCTAAAGGTTACATTTTTGCAACTTTTTCCGGCAGTGTTGAGGACTTGTCAAGGGCAGTGCTTGTTACCCTTTACTTTGGAGTAATAGTTTCCTTATTTTGCAGAAACAGTTAAGACAACAGATCATTTTTTAAACACTTTTAGTCTGGCTTTGTCCCATGGGTCAAGATCACCGGGAAAGCACAGGATTCCAATACTTAGCACATAATCTTGCAGACTTTTAAACCCTGTCTTGTCCTGGGATCAAGGCTACAGTTAGGTCTCTCACTAATCTGACATAGAGTTTTCATTCTCCTGATGGTCATGGGCATTGTGGGCAGTTGGCCATTGCCACCATGGACACAGGTGATGGGCATCATTTTCCCTAGATGGTATTAAACTGAGAAGTTATGGCTGGTTGTGCGAATCTTGCCAAAAGGACCAAGTAGAATGAACCATTCAGGCCATCCTCCTGCATCAGAGGCTCACAATGGTGTGATAACTGACAGCATGCATGGCAACACCATGTAAACTGTTTGTGGTTGTGTATGTGTGTG